>NC_138586.1:23530162-24029276 GCF_964289735.1 Phaethon aethereus
CATCAGGCTGAGGACCTGTATTTATGTTTCAATCAACTGGAAATGAGTAAGTACCTGGGTAACAGGAGTGGGTATTTTGCATCTGGCTGTTGAAAGGTCGGGGACCCTGGGGGTCTCTTTGCTTCTCCTGATATATTGAGGCTGCGCGTTCAGATGCTGTCCAGTGTCAGCCCCTCCCCACCTGGGAAAGGGATGGGGGCACCTTCCTGGAGCGGGGGCCGGCTCGCCGGAGCGTCGCCCCGGGCGCGTGGGAAGGGAGAGCGAAGGTGACCCCCCGCCCTTGCTCCCGGTGCCCCCCTCATGGAGGCAGCATGTGTCCTTAGGAGTCAAACCCCTGGAGGCAGGAAAAACGCCGTGTCCCGACATCCCACACGCTCATCGGTGACCTTGTTTTCCAAATCCTTTGCTACAGCTCTGGAGGCTGATGCCCTGCCTGAGCCCCGCTGCCTGAGCGGGCTGGGGGGCCGGGGAGCCCCGACGGCGGCTGTGGGTCCTGGCCCCACGGCACCGAAGGACACGGGCCTCTGCAGGAGCCCCCTCCCACTCACCAGCATCCTCCAGGTGTGGCCCCACGCTCTCAAACCGGGACGAGTCGAGCCGTGACCATCCCAGCGCGCAGAAGTGCCCCAGGCGGGATCGCGGCAGCGGATTTTGGGGGTGGCGGCAGCGCCCGGGCAGGGTACGGGCAGGGTGCGGGCAGGGGTGCCGAGAGCCCCAACGCTTTGGGAAAGGCAGAGTCCTTGGGCGCCAGCGGGGAGGACGCGGGAAGCCCGAGCCCGGCCGGAGAGCGGCGAGCGCGGCACGGCTGCAGCCGCGGCTCCGCCGGCAGAGAAGGGATGCGAGCGGCGGAGCGAAGGGCGAGGCAGCGGGCAGGAGCCCGCGGGGCGCGAGCTAAAAGGGCTCCTTTCGGCAGCGAGGGCCCCAGCTTGCCCGAAGGCAAGAGAAAGGAGCAGAAAATATGGCGGGTCAGTTGTAAGATGCGGCTTAGGGGGGATACGGTGAGACTGAGGCAAGGGTGGGGAGCAAAGTCCTCTGGCACATCGGAGGAGAAGGAATCCGTGCATCCACGAGAAACCCGCAGGCTATAAAAGAAAAAATGAAGGAGGGAAGGACACTGCAGAGAAGAGAGAGGATTTTTCTGCACCAGACTCCTTTGGGGCGAACGTACGTGCGGCGGTGACGCCAGCCAGCCCATCCGCGGGCAGGGGCGAGGGAGCCGCCGCCGCCGAAGAGGGCTCCCGAAATCACCGGCACATCGGAGAGCACCACGGCTGGCCGGTCTCCTCCAAGAGTCCAGAAGGACGAAGCAGCTCAGCTGTTAGACTAAATAGCTCGGGCTGGGAACTGGCCAAGGAAAAATAATTTTCTGTTAAAAATGCCGATTCATCAACTTTGTCATGAATGGATCAGCGCTGTTTTCTTTTTTCACTGCGAAAAAGAGAAAAACTCTCCAAATTACTGAATGTTTAGGTCTTTTATGTTTCAAAGATCCTGAAATTAAAGTTAATGATAGGAAAACATATTTAAAAATAAATGGCTGCCATGACTGAAACAAAAGCTTATGAAAATATGGGGAGAGCACGTTTTGATCGTCTTGAGCTCTTCTTTGCAATTATTTTCCCTTCCCCGGCTCTCTTTTTTTTTCTTTTTCTTAGTTTTTGAGATGCCGTATCCTCGCTGCCCAGCTCCACAGCTGTGGCTGGATTTGGATGGAGAGGGGCGAGAGGAGCGCTGGCCCTGGGGAAGCAGCCGACCCCTGAGGTTGGGGAGGATGGGGCCGGGGGACCCTCCGGCAAGGAGAGGTGGAGGGAAGCTCTGCCCCACCAGCCCCCCGTGCTGCGAGGAAGGCGGGTGGCGGGTGCTCCCGAACGGCGGATGCTGGCACGTCGCGCTGGGCGGACAGAGCTACGAGCCGGTGATTTTTAGCTGCACCTCTTGACTATTTTCAATGCAGCGTCGAAGCCGTTCGGCATTCTGCTCCCATGACTTTTCAGAGAGGGATTACAGAGTCTTTGAGGCGTTACTAGGTGCTAAAGTTGTAATGAATAACGCTTTAATTAAGCTTGTGGTCCCTAAAAAAATACCTCAGTGAAAGATTGGAGAAAATACTGCAGAGGAAATATCTCCCGTACAAAGAGCGAGGCTGTGTGAAAGCAGTAATGGGTCTAGCAGAAGTTCTCTCGGTTGGATACAGAGTGAGAAAAGATGTCTTAATTGCTAATCCAGAGAAATTTGGAGCAATAGCTGAAATGTCCCCTCCCCAGCAGGGAGTGGATCTGCAGAGGATTCTCGGAAAGATTAATCATGGGACAAATTCGTTATAAACGTATAGGTGAACCCAAAGACCTGAGGCGCTTCGCAAGGCTCCTCTGGAAAAGGGATTTTTGTGGAAGCTGAAAGAGGCGTCTGAGCGGCTCCGAGCAGCGATTGCTCCTGGGTGACCGTGCTGGTGGCTGCGCGGTGCCGGCCTGAAGGAAGCGCAACGGTGACATTTCCCGGCCCCCGCGGCATCGCCGTTGGAGCTCGGGGGCCGTGCTGCTCTGAAGGGAAAAGCCCCTCCACCCCGGGGGCCCGGGGCAGCAGGGTGCAGGACTTGGGGAGCAGGTGGATGCACCGTTGGCTGTGCCACTGCTCAGAAGACCGCGGGGTGGCTGCAGGGCTGTGACACATCCCGTACAGCAAGACAAGTCCCTCGTCTCTGCTGTCCCGAGCAAGAGGGGGCTCGTCCCTGCAGGAGCCGGGCTGCTGGGCTGGCAGCATGCCACGCGTGCACCCCACGCGGCGGCGAGAAGCTGCCGTCCCCGCGGGAGCGCGGTGGGTCCTAGCAGTTCCCTGCTCCCCGAGTCGGGGTGCTCCCTCGCGCAGCCCCACTGTTTCCAGGCTGGTTTCCCACCGCAGCCCCCAGCAGAAGCGCGAGCCGGGAGCGCCGTGCCCCACGGCGGCACCGAGAGCTGGCGAGCTCGGGGCAGAGCAACCCACGGCATTCCGGCACCTGCTCCCAGTCTCAGCCCTGAGTCCCGGCAGGGCCCCGGGCCGTGGGAAAGGGGGAGCAGAGCGGAGAGAGCAGCTTCACCCCCCTCCGCAGGGCTCGGGGCTCTGTGTCCCGGCTGCGAGCCCACCCACCGTTGGTGGCAGCCTGTCCTTTTTGCTGGGAAATCAGCCTTTCGGGGGAGCTGACAGTGCAGCTGCGGGTGCCTGCCAGCCCCTGCAGCCTGGGGTTGCAGAACGGGGACCCCCAAGCCGCCGCGAGCCTGCGGCAGGGCGGCGGGCAGGGCTGGCAGGGCGCTGGTGCTGCAGGCAGGATCCTGCCTCGCCGACTCACTTGCCCAGTGGCAATGACTGGACACCGAAGCAGAGCCGGGCTGGGGTCTTGTTTTCCCATCTGCCGGTGGGGAGACAGGGAAGCTCCCGGTGCCCTGAACCGTGTCTGGAAGCACTTGTGTAGCCCTGGCCGGGAGCCCGAGAGGATGAGCGGGGCTGGGGAGGGAAGGGGCGATGAGCGGAGCAGCATGTGCGGTGGGGACGCACGATTTAGCGCAGCCGTCCTTCCTGCGCCGCTGCTGACAAGGCCCGGACCCACGGGGAGAGGTGCACACGGAGACGCGATGTTGGGGAGATTCATGCGGCTGCAAAGCCGATTAAACTGCCCCGCACGGATGCGTGTGCGTGGTGAGCGGGGAAGTGGCCGTGCCTTGGCCCCGGGCAGGCGCCGGCACAGGGCTCCGGCAGGACCGGGCTTATTTTGGTGCAGGGCTGCGAGACCTTGGCACCTCCGGACTTCGCTCCCGAACTGGGTGGATGCAGCAAGGGGGGCACAGAGTCCCTCCTGCCCTCGCGGATCCTGGGACTCCGGTGCCCTGGAAAACTGCCCCTTGCTCGGGCACCTGTGTCGATCCCCTGGTGATGCTGCCGCAGGACTCGTGCTGCCCGAAACGCGAAGCACAAAGCCGGGATCCGGCCCCTCCATGGCAACCGATGAGCTCCGCGGGTTCGCGCGTGCCTGACACGAGCCCGATGCAATCGCCTGGTGCCGCGCGAACGGGGAGCTGCGGCCCCTTGCCGTGGGGCAGCCATGGGGAGAGCACCAGAAGCTGTGTAAATGGGGGGTCATCCTGCGGTCCCCAGCCACGGGCGCGCGGCAGCAGCCGCTTTCGCTGCCCTCTCAGGGGTCCCAGCCATTTTCTCCGCCGCTACAACCTGGAAAAGCAGCTCGGTTCACGGGGCTGACGTCTACAGCCAAACGCGCGGAGCTGCAGCCGCCGCTCCCGGGGGGTGCCAGGGCCCTTCGTGTCAGGCGCGGCGGGACAAGGTGCCCGTGGGCTGTCCCAGGAGAGGACCGGACTGAAGGGGGGTGGGATGCCTCTGCATTTAAGCGGCTCTGGTGCAGACGGTCCGCGCAGCGCCGTGCCGAGCGCTGCCCTCGTGCACTGACCCAGGGAGGCCGAGAGCCGGGGCTGGGAGGAGCAGGCAAAGGTCTTGATCAAAGATAGGTCGCTCCTGTAAACACATCCGAAGCCACCCCACCGCTCCCCTTGCCACGGAGCATCTGCTGGGTAATGTCTTTCAGGTGCCCCAGAGGCGCGTCTCGAGGGAGAGGTTCAAAGGGGGAGCGAGGGCTGGGTGTGCAAGGGGTGCAGGGGTGCTGGGGGGGGCGGGGGTGGGTGGTCGCAGCCGCTGGATGGGAAAAAGGGATGTTAAATGAGTCCATCCTCTGTGGGACTGCCACACGCAGTCCTCCCCACCTTGTACCAGACACATGTCGATGCCAAAGGCTCCTTTTTGTCAGTCCTGACATGAAAGAGTTGGGGTGGAGGAAGAGAAAGTTTGAAAATGAGAATTTGGGGAGGAGTTTTGACTTTTCCCTATTTCGCTCTGAGAAACAAATTTCTGTTTCCCATCTCCCTCGATTTCTGTGAAAGACTGAAAACACGCTTTTTTCCAGCCTTCTTACATGTGGGGGAGGTGTTGGCTGGTTTATGACCAGTCCCACCTCCCCTGTTTTACCTCACCCCTTTTATTTGACTGAGTCACGGGTGCCCGTGGGAGCCCTGCCAGCGCCGAGGCGGAAACGGCGCGATGGCGTTATCACCGCTTCACCGGTTACCCCACGTCGGCAGGGCTGCGGCACGGCCGCGAGCTGGCAGAGCCTGCGGCGAGCATGAGGTAAAGGAGGAGATGAAAGAGATTTCGTCGCCCGGGATGGAAGCGAACGCGTCTCGCCCCATGTTCGCCCTGGCCACAAACACTGGGATGCTGCAGCTGGGCTGGCCTGCGGGAAAGCTGGGGAAAGAGCCCGCGGCCACGGCAAGGGGCACCCGGCGCTGCCGAGGGCACGATGCGGATAACCGGGATGGGTCTGGTGTGCTGCTGGCCGGCGCTGGTCCCGCTCAGCCTGTGGAGACTTTGGCTGCTCCGGCATCCCGGGGCTGAGCTCAGGGCAAACACCTGCGCAGGGAAAACAAAGGCGACGTGTGGGTTGGAGGGAGAGGGGCTTGGCGGGTCACCGGCCTCCTTATCTCCCACAACTGTTTGCTCCAAGGTTAAGTCAGAGCCTGCAAGGTGCAAAAGTCCAAGGAATGCCAGCCCGGAGGAGCGGGTGGGGATGATCAGGGGACTCTCCCCCTTCCTACCGCGGGGCTGCCGGGCACCTCCGCCGAGGGCTGGCGTTTAAAGTCCAGGCAGACTCTGGCGTGATTTACGACTCGTTATTCTTTGGTGCAAGAGTTGGTTAATGAGCAATGAGGGGTTGGGCAGGCTGCGGGGGCCAGGCGAGGAGGGGGCAGGCTGGGCGCACCCGTGGGAGCCCGCGGGGAAAGGGCTTCTCCCCTGAGCAAACCCCGGCAGCTGCCTGGGTGGGGGGAGCAGGCAGGCGGGCAGGCAGCCCCTGGGCAGGCAGGGGTAAGGTCACCCCCAGCTGCCACCCCCAGCCCAGGCATGGGGCACAGCAGTGGGGTGGGCAGGCTGGCAGGAGACCCAAACCTGGCCAAAACCAGCCGGGATACGGTACAACCTGGGTGAAAGGGAACCAGCTCCGCGTAGCTGCTCGTTTCCAACCAGTCAGCAATTTTTGCCTGGAGAGGGTGTCTCACCCCAAACCTGGGTGCCAGGGGAAGGAGGATGGGGAAACGGGGCTCCCCGCACCCCCTGGCCCCGGGGCTCGCCTGCTGGGAGTTGCCTCTGACCTGGCCCTTCCCGGCACAGAGCAGCATAAACATTAACAGATGAAAAAAAGAAGAGTATATAACTAAAACCCTGCTGAAACGAAAGCATTCCTCAGGGGGAGGGAGGGGAGAGGCAAGGGGAGCGAGGTGAGCCTCTTGGCAATGCCTTGGGAGGGAGCTGCAGGGTATGGCCGTGCCTGCACACCGCTCCCCCGCCTTGGGGGCACCCCGAAACCCTGCCTGCCGGTCCCCAGGGCAGGAGAGGGGCCAGGCAGCCCCTGCCCGAGCCCCAGCCCTCCTGCAGGACCATGTGTCCCACCGCCTGCTCGGGGGTCCCAGGGGCTCCCCCCCACCCCCCGTGGGTTCCTCTAAGGGCATTGCTTAGATTCCTGCCTTCCAGCCTGCCTGGAGGCAGCCCCTCATCCCGCCCTGCCCCAGCGGGGTGGTGAGGTGTGTCCGGGCTCTGCGGGCAGCCAGGCAGACGGTCTCTGCCTGCTGGAGGCAGAGGTGACCATAAATCACTGCTGGGGGAGGGCTCTGCAGCAGAGCCCGGGCCGCCACGACGTGCTGCCCACAGGTCACCGGCTGCGGGCGAAGGGCACTGCCCGGGGTCTTCATGTTTGCTCTGGGAAGTGGCTCTGCAATAACAGCTTCTGCTCGACCCGCGCCATGTGTGCCTTCGCACGCCCCAGCATCCCCCCCGCCAGCGGAGCGCGCGGCGTAGCCGCGTATGCGGCGTAGCGGTGATGACGGCCCCGAATCTCCCATCCCGTGCGCGGCGGTTGTACCAGCCGGCTGTCACTCGTGCTGTAAAGTGCTTCCAGCACCCTCGGGTGCAGATGCTTCGGGCAGCTCCGCTCTTCCTGTCGCGGCAGCCATGCACCGCGGGAGAGCTTCCCTGCCTGGAGCGCTGCCTGCGCGGGACGCCCTCCTGCTCCTGCCTGCGAGGCAGGGCCCGAGGGGAGCGATGTGTTTGTAGAGAGGCTGAGCCAGCGCTCCTGCCTTTCCCCTGAAACTGCGCTTTCATTAAAGCGGTATTCAGCTAAAAGGTCAGCACAAAACCCCCGGCTCCGCGAGCCGCCCCCCCCGCGAGCCGCCCCCGCAGAGCATCGCCGCTGTGGGGCGCGCGCAGCCCACCCCCTGCCTGCCCCTGCCCGCCCCTGCCCGCCGGCACGGTCTCTGCTCGGAGGGGGGGACAGGCAGGACAGCCCACCCTGCCTCCGCAGGCAGCCAGGGCTGGAGACCGGGCTGCTCCGCGGCTCCAGAGCCCCCAGGAGCCAGGGGCAAAGCCGGCGCCGGAGACAAGCCACGATGGGCGTCCACGGGTCCAGCCCAGGGCAGGCGTGGGGAGCCCCGGGGGGGCTGCTCAGGGCGTTAAGCCCCACAGTGCCCCAGGACTTGCCAACAGCTTAACTGATGTCTGGGCTGCAGCATCCCCAGCCCCGCAGGAGCGAGGCCACAGTGGCAAGGACCAAAAACCCCATCCAAGCCATTGAGGTGATGACAGGGACACCGGAGCTGCATCCAGCCCGCTCACACGCTCTTCCGCGGGCAGCAAGTGACTGGTCTGGGGAGAGGGACCCCCCAGCGAAGCCCGTATCCCATGGTCCGGGCGAGCTGGAGAAGGCAGCCAGCTCTGTCTCTCCAAATCCCTTATGTTTTCTCTGTGACACGTATTTAGGGAAAAGAGAAGAAAGCGGTGCGGAGGGGATGGAGGGTCCAAATCTAATTTAAGCCAGTGCATTAAGCCAGGGGCTTATTTGGCCCGGGGAAGTGTTGGCTGCAAACGGAACCTCAGGGAAGGCGAGTGCAGCAAGGGACGTTGGGAAGAGCTGCCGTTCCCTTATTGGGTACAATAAGCTATAATTAATATCTGCAAGGAATTAGGAAGGATTTGGAGAGAAAATGGCCTTAGCTTAAGTTAAACAGCATTGTGATCTCGGCTTCATTAGAAATCCGCTTTCTTAAATGAACTGGGGGTTTCCTCGCAGCAGCAGCAGGACTGGGTGGCCACCAGCGACTGTCCCCCCGTCCCTGCTCACCCAGGCAGCATTGGGGCCATGCACGGCACTGGGAGCCCACCCTAATCCTGCACCCACAGCCCGAGGCATCACCCGCAGTGTTAGGGCTCTGGGAAGGGCTCAGAGCTCATCACCGGGGTGCTTCAGCCCTGCTTAGTTGTGGGTCTTAAGTCCTCTCTTACGGGGAACAGAGGAATCTGCTCTTCCTCCCCAGGGATCGGATATCAGGGGAATTAAGGGAGAAACAGGATCCAAATCCTCCAGTTCCTCTCTAAGCTGCCCCTTGCACAAGCGGGTGCCTCCAGGTCAGTCCCACGGCTGCAGCACCCCTCAGCCTGACCTGGCCTGTCCCCAGCCACGGGTGTCACCCCTTGTGTCACCCTGTGGCAGCTCGTGCAAAACGCCCAGGAGGGTGGCTCTTCTCTGGGGTCAGAGAGGCGGTGCTGCTTTTGGGGTCCTTGGGGATATTTTGCACTTGAGGGGGTTAATGTCAGCAGAAAGCCCAGACTGCAGGTCCAGTGGCAGGAGAGGAGGAGGAGGAGGAAGATGAGTGCTGGGGCTGCTTCGCCCTGGGAAAGTACCACGTTTGCCCCCATCCAACCCCATCGCCGCTGCCCTTTGGGGATCGCTGTGAACCACTCGGCTGTAGAATCGGCCCCGGGGCGGGAGGAGAGGAGCTTTCCGCTACCCCAGCCCTTGCTCCTGCCTGCACTCCCCAGGGCATCGCGACCCCAATTCCTGCAAAATGGGGCTGCGGGACCAATTTCTCCATCTTGCCCCTTCTCTCCCTGCAGCCCAGCAGCCCCTCTCCCGGGACACCCGGCGCCAGCTCTTCCTCCCCTCGATGCGGCAGCTCCGCCTGCTTCTTCCTCGCGTCCTCTTCCTCACCACATGCCGCTGCACGCCGCGCCGCGCGGGCTGGCTCAGGCTCTCCTTCCCTCTGCCGAAGCCAACGCGGCACCGGCGATGCGCTCAGCCCAGTCCCTGTGCTGACAGTCCCCCAGCCTCTAATCGACAGGTAGGAAATAAATAATGTCAGAAAGATAAACAGAGTAAATACGGCCTCGGCTATCTCGTTTCAGAAAATATTTGCAGAAGAGGTGCGCCCGTCCTGCCCGGCGTGAGTCAGCAGCCGGGCAGGGTGCGGCTGGTGGGGGGACGGTGGCGGGACCCTGCCCGCGCCCGCGGGGGCTCCCAAAGCCGGCGCTGGGGTGCAGCACCCGCCTTTCCCCAGCATGTCTCTCTGTGCCCGTGAAGGGGCACCCGGTGCTTTCCGCCCCGTGGGCTGTTCATTCGCACCAAAGCCCCTGGGCAGGGGTGGGTGGTGGGCACCCGAGGGCCCGTGCTGGGGGAGAGCTGCCCGCTCCCGCAGAGCCCGCTCCTCCTCTCTGCGGGTCACCCCACACCAGGGTGGGTGTCGGGACCCTTGGGTGGTCCCCCAGCTCCCCGAGGAGTCCCTGGGAGATGCTCGCTCTGGGGCGCCCGGTGCAAAGCCGCACAGCAAGGGGATGCTTGGTTCGGTGGTTGCCGAGTTTGTCGAACCAGGAGCCCGAAGTCCGGCTCCCAGGCTCTCAGCAGGGGCTTGCGAAGAGCCCTGAAGCAGCTCCGGGGACCTCAGCGGCGCCTGACCACGGTGGCCCCGCAGACGGCATCGGGAGCAGCCAGAGCAGCCGGTCTGGCCGGGAGCTGTTCTGCAGTAATCTGGGTGCTTAGCACCGCGATTTATCTCGTCTTGCTCACAACTTTGCTTTTTCCTTCTCTCCTCGCATCTGGCCACATGTGCCCTGTGACAGCGCTGGCTGCCGCAGCAGCCTCGCGCCTGCAGAGCATGTGAGCCCTGCTAATTGGCGGTGATGAATGAGGGGGGGAGCGGAAGCGTGGCTCGCGTCCCAGAATACGGTCCTCGGCGTGACAGTGACAGATCGGCCTCCTCAGACCCAACGGGGAGCTCAGGCTGGGCTGCTCGCTCAGGGGGCTTGCAGAGGAGGTCCCGGGAGAGCACCCACCCGCCCCACAGCCCCGCTCGGGGCAGAGAAGGGACGGGTGCGAATTGCAAGGGCAGGTTGTGGATGCTGCGGAGATGCTCCCCCTGCTCCCTCACAGCCCCGCGGGGCTTGTGGGCTTAACCCGACACGGGCCACGGGCCACCGACACGGGCATCACGCTGGCGCAAGCTGGTGGGGCTGCGCCGACGTCCACAGAGCGAGTCTGCTCCACCACAGCCGGGTCCTGGGATGCTGCACCTTTATCTCCAGCAGGACGTCGGGGTGGCTCGAGGGGGTGGCATAGCGAAGGGAGACTCTCCTTCCTCCGTGCTGACTTGGGCTGTCCAGGGAGGTTGGTACCCCAGCGGACATGCTGCAGGAATCTGAGGGCTTGGGAAGACTCCCACAAAGCAGGGGTAAGTTCCTAAAAAAGCATTTGGGAAATTCCATTAAATTAGGGGACATTCCTGAAGTGCAGACAAAGAAGCTCTAGAAAAGCACAGGAAAATTATTATAAATCACCAGGAAAATTGCTGGAAAGGTCCTCATCTGTGGAATATCTAGGAAGCAGCGGAGGAATCTGAGAAAAGTCCTAGACTGAGGGTTTCCTAGATGGGGGATTTTCTGAAAAGTATTTGGAGAATTTCATAAAAGGATTCTAGACTGAGGAATTTCTTGAGAGCCCTTGTGGGATTCTTGAAATGCATTGGGATGCTCCTAGACAGGTTGTAGATAAGGCAATACCAGAAAACTCCTGAAAGACCAAAAACCCCTGGGGAAAATGGGAAATTCCTGGGAAGTTTCTAGGTGGAGGAAGGTCAATGAAGCTCTAGGGCATTCCTTGAGATGTTCCAGGTCAGGGAAGTCCTATGAAGCCCTTGAATATACCTGGAAATGTTCCAAACACAAGTCATAGAAAGACCTGTGAAAAATGTGGAAAGGATTTAGACTGGAGGTTTCCTAGGAAGATATGGAAAATTCCTAGAAAACAGTGGGGCATTGCAAGAAAGGATCTAGATGAAGGATTTAAGAGGAACACCCTCCTCCCCAAATTCATAGCTCTGGAAAAAAAACCCTAGAAACCGTTAACATGTGGATCCCTAGAGAGCTCCAGAGATGTCCCAGAAAGTTCCAGGTGAAGGACTCAAACGCAGTGCCCAGCTTGATCCTCTCCAGTTTTCTTTTCCTCATCCATAAGCTCTCCATCTTTCATGGAAAGCCGTGCAGAACTCGTGGGACATGACTTTCTTGCCTCATGGACCTCGACGTGTTGTTCGGTTGCGATGGCCAAACAGACATGGCACATCAAAGGGCTCTGCCGGGGGAGGGAACGGTTGCCGCTTGCAAGAGCTGGGCAAACTGTTGGGCCAGGTTCACCGCTCGGTGCAAGCACCGGCACAGCCTGAGCCCCAGCAGGATTTCTCCGGAGCCGATCGTATTTTTTCCTTGCTGTCTATTCTCAGGCTGCTGAGCTGACCCCAAGGAGCCATCATGGTGGCGAGGAGTCTTCTCTGGTGACGAGTCCCACCGTTCAACGAAGCCACTTCACGGGAAAAGTATTTCTACTCCTTTGTGTTAAAGCTGTTGTCTAAGCATTGCGTTGTCAATTTTTCCATTCACTCTTTTGTAAACCTCTATGATTTTCAGTTATTTGTCTCTTCATCCTCCTTCCCAGGCTGCAGGGGTCCTGGTCCATTTTAACTCTCTCCGTACAGGCACTATCCCAAACCTGTGATCAGTGTTGTGATGCTTTTCCACACCTTCTCTTCTGCTCGTGGTGTGGGTCAGTGGGAGCCGAGCCGCAGGAGCTCCGCAGCTCCAGATGAAGGGAAAAATGACATTTTCTCTTTTGTCCTCTCTTCTGGCTCTAAGAGTTCTTAATATTCCACTTGCCTTTTTTGACTCTCACTAATTGTTGGAAGGATGTCTTCAAAGAGCTCTCTGCAGTGTCTCCAAGATCTCTTTAAAGAACAGTAATTGCTGATACAGAGCCCGTCGCTGCGCGTGTACGGTGGGGGTAATGCTTTTCATGTTCATTACTTTGCAATTATGAATAGTGAAGTTCATCTGCCATTTTATTGCCCTGTTCCGCACGATCGTTACATTTCTCGGCAATTCTTCAGTGTCAGCATTAGATTTAGCCGCCTGAATAATTAGGTGCCAGGTACGAGCTCACCGCTCCGCTGCGCTCTCCCCTCTCCCGGATCGTTTCTGGGAGGGCACCAGCGGAGGTCCCCGGCCAGGCTCCTGTGGGACCTTGCTGAATGTCCTCTCCGCTGCAGAAACAGGCTGCTCGCGCCAAGCCCTCGCCTGCTGTCTTTAACCAGGGATTAATCTGCAAGACCTTCTCATTTAACCCGGGGCAGCTCCCTTTCCTCACCAGCCTCTGCTGAGTGACCTTGCAGAAAGCTTTCAGAAAACCCAACTATTGCACAGCGACCTCTCCGCTCAAAACCTCTTCCAAGAGCTGAGCTCAATTACCCTAATTGCACTCGTGCCGCCGGAGCTGCCCCGGCCCCGGCGAGCTGCCGCGGGGCAGCCAGGCTCACCCAAGGGCCACCGCGCACGGAGCGGAGCTGCTCGGGGACGACTCCAGGACTCGGTGTTCACCCCGTTCTCCTCCCGAAGCACCTCAAGCGGGAGAGTTTGCAGGTCTCTGTCCTGAACGGTGCCTGAGCTGAGTGGCCTGGGAAGTCAGGGATGGGTGCTGTGCTCCTCAGCGCTCTGCAGGACAGCTTCGGCCCGGCCGAAGAGGAGCTGGGCTGGCCAGGAGCCATGCTCCTTCTCTAACAGCTTCCAGGAACAGCAGCACAAGAATAGCGGAAGGTAGAGGAAGGTAGCGGGGGCTTTGGAAGAGCATCTCGGGCTTGATGAAAGCTCTTGAGATGCTTCCCCTGATGTCAATGGTACCCGCTCCTTCGGGCAACACCCCGCCGAGGTCAGACAGCTGGGAGGAAAGGGGCGGCCAAAGGGCCTCTTTTTTCCAATTCTTCTCTCTTCTTGAGTGAGGAGCTTGACAGGAATTGGCTTAAAGTAAACAGAGGAGCCCCTGGGGCGGGATGGCCAGCGGTTCTGCAGAGCTGGCAGAATCTGCTGAGGTTGGCGCTGCTGTGGACAGGGAGGATTAAGCGTGGGATAGTTAGCTGGGCTTTCCCAGCATCCATAGGATGTTAGTTTTCGGACTTCATCAATAAGGCTCTTCTCCTGCGGCTCCCAAAGATGTTTATGAAAGAGATACAGGAAGGGAGGAAGATCAAACCTGCTTTAGCGAGGCCTTTCTGGCTTTATCTGTGGTTTATGAGGTGACCAGACCTTGGCGGCTCTGTTTTAACTTGTTTTGATCTGGCTGTGCTTTATGACTATTATTCTGAAATGTTTTGACAGGAGCAAGCCTCACCCGTCTGGGCTCCTCCGCGGGAGCCGCATCTCCCCGCCGCGGGGAGTCTCGGGGCCACGCTCCCCGGCCGCGGCCGGGAAAGTGCTCTGACAGCCTGGCTTTTTCCTAAAAAAAGGCAAAATGCAGAGGGAGTCGGGGGGAGAGGGTGCCAGCCCCGGTGATGCTGCAGCGCGGGTCTGGTTTTGCCAGGGAGGACTCGACTTGCTCATGGCGCTTCGCTTCCCTTCCTCGCTTGTGCAGAAGGGCCGAGGGGGCATCAGGCTTGTGCCAAATATCTGCGTTTCCGTCAATTTAGCTTTTCTTCTCGTCTGCACTGAGAGCGGGGTGACTGCAGTTAGCAGGATTGAGCGATGTGGGGACAGGGGTGTCCTGGGTGCAACAGCTCCGTGTTAGGGGTGAGCCCACCGTGGGTGCTGGGGACCCTGGGGAAGGGGCACGGGCAGGCTGGTGCTCCCCCAGCCCCTCTGCCCGAGGCCACTCTGCCAGAAGCGAATGTGCCTGCTCTAACCCAAGCGTTCGGCAGCCTTTGTCTTCGTGGTGCTTGTTGTCAGAGGGCCTGTCCAAACTTCCCAGCGATGGTTTTCCAACAGATATTTGGCGTTTCAGGTGGGCTTTTTCCCCCCCCATAAAATTGTCTTTTGTTCACACACATTTCATACTTTTTTTTTTCAGTTAAAAAGAATCGCCAGCTGCAAACCACATTTCTGGGAGGAAGAATCCTTTGTGATTTCAGTGAAAACTGGAACATCTCAATAAATCATTCTCGTTTTTATTTAATCCTTTTGCGGAGGATACTCAAAGATGGCATCGGGACTGCTGGCTGGTTTTGGAGAAAAGTCAGGTTTACCCATCAGCAGGGGCGAGCTGAGCCGGGTCTGCCGAGGCCAAGGGCAGGTCCCCGCGCCGGGCGCTTGGCATTGCGCCGCGGGGCCGGTCCTGCCCCGGGCACGCAGCCCCGTTACTAGAAAGCTGGCATTGGCTTATCCCGATCAAGTACCTGCTCCCTGGTAATTAAGGATGCGTTGGCATTAAAAGCCCGGTATCTGTATTTTGTTTAAGCGTGCTTAGGGATTGAAACCGCCCCGCTCTGTTATTAGCTTTGCGGAGCAGCGTGTGTGGCGGGTGATTAGAAGATGAGTGGAAAATTGCCTCCTGCTAATTTATGCAGATTTCCTCCCCTATTTCTGGGCGCTGCCACCCGCTCCCCTCCCGGCCGTGCCCGCTGCCGGCCCCCTCCAGCCCGCTGCCCACACGTGGCAGCACCCTGTTTGGGGGACGCCTTGCTCCCCGGTGTCGGCCGCGGGAGTAAGACCCAGGACACGGGGTTTGCCGTGACCTTTCTGCACCGCCGGCGCCTGTCGCGGCCGGCAGCCCCGCCGGCGCGGTGCTGCGTGCGGCTGCAGCAGGGCGGTTAGCCGCGTCCCTGCGCGAGGCAAGGTGGAAGGAAGATTGCGCTGCGGCTGCTGTTTGCATCGCAGTGGGTGTATTCTTCATTAAAATGCTGTGGGAAGAGGTTGCCTCTCCCGCCTCGGTGTTTATTACTGCTGAGGTGGAAGCAGAAGCCCTTTGTCAGAGAGAATGTCAAGCAGTTTCGGCCGGGAGGGCTTTCCGTGTGCCGGCGGGGGCACGTGGGCGTCTGGCCGTGCCCGTATCGGCTGTCCACGGCAGTACAAAGGCAGGGGAGGACGGGGAAGGGACCCCTCCAGCCCCCCGCCCTGCCCACCCTCCCGGGGGCAGAGCCGGCTCCCTGCCCGCTGCCCGCGTCCCTGGGGTCTGCGCTGCTTCGCCCTTCCGGCAGCTTTGGCTTTCGGACAGCCTGGCTTTTATGTGGCTGCCCCGCAGCCGAAGCGGAACGTCTCTTTTTGTGGCCCAAGCCCTGCCTGCGGCTGTCGCTGGCGTTTCTGAGCCAGCCTCCCCAAGGACCCCTTGGGCCCCCCGACCCTCGCCCGGCGCTGCCTGCCCGGCAGCGGCTGCGGGCAGGGTGTTGGCAGTAATTATCGTCTGCCCCGCAGATCCAGTTGCTTTTGATTTGCTGCTTCGTTGGAAAAAAAACGGCAACATCTCTCTCCATTTCCCTTTAAGCATCCTTTATCGGAGGAGCAGCACCTTCTGGAGAAGGGGGGTGTGGGCAGGGTGCTGGGGCCAGCCATCCTCCCTCTGAGCAAAAGGTTTGGGGGCACCCGGGAGGGCTTGGGCGGGGGGCAGCAGGGACCCCCGTGCCCCCCGCAGCGTGGGGCTTCACAGAGCCAGGCACCCACCCGGGCTCCCCCTCCCCTCCAGGCAGGGCTTATCTGGGCTGGACATGCTTTAGAGGCACTGCCGAAATGGATGCTGCTCACTGAACTCCTTAATTGCTTTTAGTTGTAGACTTATTAAGGAACAAGATTTAAATAATGTCGTGGAGGAGGGAAAAAAAGAAAGCGGTATCAATGAGCTGAAGGAGCCGGCGCAGAAGCTCCCCGTAGCCCTGCGGTGAGTCGTAGCAGCAGCGGGGTGACGGCGAGGAGCCGTCGGCAAAGGCTTGTGGCACCGCTCCCCTGGCGCTGCCTTTCGGAGGGTTGCAGCTTGCCTATTTTTCCTCCAAATCTGCTTGGCGTTTAGGCAAATACTCTGAAGGTCGCCCATGAATAGTCATGCAAGTACTGCCCGTGCTTGTGAGCTGCCTGTGCATCAGCTGCCTTCGCTTCCCACAGGTATCCCAAAAAATGAGTTTCCTGGCAGAAAGGAGATGAGAAAAAGTACAAGATTTTCCTTGAATATTCCTTATTATTCACTGAAGACTTGTAGACACTAGTTAGTGCTGGCACTGAAGATCTGATAGGAAAAGCAGCGCTTGCCCAATTATGGAGTGGCAACGGTCCTGGGGGGTTGCAGCCAAGGGGAGCCGGGTCCCGCGGTTCAAACGGCAGAGCCCTGGTAGGAAACACCCTGCCAGGCAGGGAGAAACCGCTGTCGGGCGCGGGGCTGCCCTCGCTCTGCTCTTGGCAGCTCCTTTCTTCTTCTGTGCGTGTGGGTGTCTAGATCTGGGGGGGGAAATCGTGATTATCTGGGGGAAATCCAAGAGCGAAAAGAAGCCAAAATCCTTTGGAAAAGCTTCCCTTGATCACAACTCGGCACGCTCAGGGGGTCGGAGAATAAGGGGTGAATTACTGGTGCGCCTTGACTGATGGAGGCAGATCATAAGATTCGTACTAAGCAAACCTGCTGAAAAGGGCATGAGAAGAAGCACTCATTATCTGCTTCTCCGAGTGCTAATTGGGGTCACGGCGTGATTTTTGGAAGGATGGTGCTGCAAAACGCGGCGCGAGCCAACCGCTCTTTGCAAAGCGAACAGTCATGTCTGGGCGACGGGGGGTCTCCGGCGAGATGACAGATTCACCCAGGGCTTGAAATTCCTGCCGAAAATTGCCTCTCCCAGCGGAAAGGCACTTGGTGGAAAAGGCGTCTGCCACCCCAAGGTTTCTGGAAGTTGCTCCGGAGCTGGATGCAATATTTCAAATATCAGGTGAACACGCAGCAGTGTTTCTGCCCGCTGTACGGGCTGGTCCTGCCGGCCATCCCGTTTCTGTGTCACACTTGATTAAAGCAGGGAACAAAATTCTTCCGGTGGAAACACAGGAAGAAAATGGCTCAAAGAGGAGGATAATGGGAAAGAAATGGGAGCAGAATGGGATGCTCGCAGGTCAGGAGCTCCCGCACCCTCAGCGTCTCTCCCAGTTGGGAACCGAATGCTCTGGGCTCAACCCGAACCCGCCCGGCCCGATCCCAGAAATGCCGCTGCCCATCTTTGAAGCTGGGGAAAAAAACCCGGCAGCAAGGAGGAGATGGGATGCCTCCAGAAAAAGAAAAAGGCATCAACAGCTCTGCTGTGTCCTAAGCTTATCTCTGCGTTTCCAGCAAAACCTCCTCCATCCCGGCGCGGCGGCTGGCGGGTGCGGCACCCCGCGGCACCCCGGCAGCTCGCAGCCGCGTCGAAGGCTGGGTGGGGGGCAGCCGTGGCGAGGGGGGGGCCGAGCGCCCAGGGGGGCGGCGGGGGTGTCCCTCGGCTGGCGGAGATGCCGGTTCCAGGAACCGCTGCCGGAGGCTGGCGGGGAGGGGGCTCCCCTGAACCGGGCCGGTACCTGCCGTAGATGCAGCTCATTAAACAACTGGCTGGAGGCGAGACAGACAGATCGCTCGATAAAGATGTAAAGCGAAATAGAGGGTAAATACAGCGATCTCCAGAGCTTCCCACCAGGGTGTTAGCACTGAGGTTGTAAATACACCCAAATCAAAGACTCATAAAACATGCAAATTGCTCTGTGCGTGTTCGTCTGTCTCCTTCCCATGCCTTTGCCCCTCACCCCCTTCCTCTGAATTTCTATCTTTCTATCTCTCTTCTTTCCGTGATCTCTGCTCCGCTCCTGATGAGCCTGTTAGGGCGAGGGAGGGAGTCTTTAAAAGGCATTTTTGTGGTTCTGGGCAGCAAGTCAAAAAAAATCTGCTTTTTTTTCCCGCCACCCTGCCCCCCTCCCCGTTCCAGACTCAGGGACACGTCACCCCAAACCTACACAGCCATCAAAATAAACATTAATTAAGATATTTTCAGTGATGTTCACTGTCACAAATTACCGGCCCCACAAAAGAAATGCTGCTGTGCAACTACTCATGATGTCAGTTTATCCCTCTTGCGATTGCTGAGATAAAGCATCATTTCTCCGCTTTCCTCTCCTGCCTTTCGCCCCGTCCTGCTCCGTGCCGCGAGCCAGCGTCTCGGCGCGGCTGGAAAAGCAACGCCGCCGCCGCGGGCTCCCGGGCTGCATCGGCAAAACCCGCGACGGGGCACGGAGCGATGGTCCAAGCAGGCGGCACGCCGCCGCGTTCTGCCCAAGCGGGAGCGTTTTATAGCCTTGGCGCCCTGTGGGAAACTGGGGTCCCCTCCCGACTCCCCGGGTGGGTGTGGATGGGCTGTGGGGTGCTGGGCTGAGGGGATGCAGGGACGCAGGGGTGCTGGAGTGTGGGGATGCAGGGGTGCAGGGGTGCAGAGATGCGGGGATGCAGGGATGCAGGGACGCAGGAGTGCTGGAGTGTGGGGATGCAGGGGTGCAGGGGTGCAGGGGTGCAGCGGTGCAGAGATGCGGGGATGCAGGGGTGCAGGGGTGCTGGTGTGTGGGGGTGCATGGGTGCAGGGGTGCTGGAGTGTGGGGGTGCAGGGGTGCAGGGGTGCAGAGATGCGGGGATGCGGGGATGCAGGGATGCAGGGACGCAGGGGTGCTGGAGTGTTGGGACGCAGGGGTGCAGGGGTACAGGGGTGCTGGAGTGTGGGGATGCAGGGGTGCAGGGGTGCTGGTGTGTGGGGGTGCAGGGGTGCAGGGGTGCAGAGATGCGGGGATGCAGGGGCGCAGGGGTGCTGGAGTGTGGGGGTGCAGGGGTGCAGGGGTGCGGGGGTGCAGAGATGTGGGGATGCAGGGGTGCAGGGGTGCAGGGGTGCAGGGGTGCTGGAGTGTGGGGGTGCAGGGGTGCAGGAGTGCGAGCTCCCTGGCCCAGGGCAGCGGAGACAGCGCTGGCAGGGCCGCGCAGCTGCACGGGGAGGCAGCGTGGGCCGCCCGGCACAGGATGGTTGCCAGCGAGCCGGAGCTGGCAGGGCAGGGTGGGGAAGCAGGAAAGGGAGCCCCGCTCCTCCACCCCGCGGGGAGAGCTGTGGCTCTCGGCGGGAGGGTTGTGAGTACACACAGACTCTCTGGAGCCTCCCATGTAAATCCTGGCAGGACCCAGCCAGCTCTTAGCTCATTCACGTGAGATCACCCTCTTGTTTGGGGCACTTGCGCGGGTAGGTACGTGCTGGGATTTCTGCGGGGACCCTGCCCCGGGGGGCTGCCCGCAAGCTGGGAGCCGGGAGAAGAGTTCAGCCCGTCCAACCCCTCTCCCTCGCGCCCCTCCTGCAGCAGCACCCCGGCGACGTGGCCGCGCGCAGCCGTCGCTCTCCCCGCCGGCCGGCAGGAACCCGCTCATGGCGAGACGCCCGCTCTGACCCTGGCGACGGCAACGCTTCTCTTTGCCGGCCCGGCCAAGGGGCAGCGGCTGTGGCAAGCGGGAGAGTAGCCCCGGGAGCCGCCGAGGTGCGACGCCCCGGGCTCCTCCGCCGGCAGCCGCGTGCCCCGGCACAGCACCGGCGCGGTGCGAAGCGCGGCCTCCGGGCTGCCGGCAGTTTCCCCTTGGGTAGGATACGGCCTGAGGTCGCCTTCTGTTCTTCTGCCGCCCTCAATCATTTTTCCTTTGGTGTTAAAACCTTGTGGGATATTTGCATGCTGTTGTGACTTCCCTTAGCTGCTACCGGTCCAAAGAAAACAGATCCGTGCGTTTTAAAATCTCAGCTTACATACCGTTCCTCCAACTTCTGCTCCTTTTTGGGGCTTTTCCTTCTTTCGGTGGATCAGTGACCTGAAAATGCACTTTATGTTTTCCCTAGGAGAGGTGGATGAGAAGAGCTCCGGCATAGCTGCATATTAAACCCGACCCGCCGCCGCGGCCGTCCCCAGCAGCCTTTGCTGAGCTGCCGGCTGCTGCTCTCCCCCCTCCGACAAGTTTTTAATCCCTCGCCCCAGATAGATCCGATTAGATTTTTTTGTCCCCTAACAAAATCAGTACGTTTCCTGTGCCTATTTCCAGCCATTTAGGCCCCTTTCATGTTTCCCTGGCTGTGGACGTACGCACAGCCCCGCGCATCGGGGCGTCCGCGGGAATTTCATCGACAAGCTGCTTATCTTCTCTGCCAGGTCATTAACATGCTGTTTACACGTTCTGCCAGGTCATTAAGGAAGATGTTAACGAATGACCTCTGCAGTACCCCGTTAGATACTCCTGACTCCACCTTCTGCCTCCTCCAGCAAGCTCTGCACAAGTGCAGATCGCTACCTTATATATATATATATATATATATATATATATATATATACACACACACGTGTATATTCCCACCATATTGCTGTTGGGATATATTACCGTGCAGTTTAGGGCTGCTCACGCTCCAGCCAGTTTGAGTCATTTTCATTATTGTTTTCTACAACGTTGTTCAAAGAGCTAAACCCAGCTCCCTTTAGAAGAGCAAGGCGATCTGCTTCTGGCGGGGACTTTCAGCGTGCAACGGTTGGGTTTCGGTAGCGCCTGGGTGCTCGGGATGTTTTTTCCCCCGGTTGCTCTCCCTTCGTGTTTTAGGGCGATGCCAGCCGCCCGCCAGGGATGCGGTCACCCTCCTCTCGCCCTCGGCAGCCCATCGGCTCTGCTCCCCTGCTCTGCCCCTCGTGCAGGGCACAGCCGAAGACGCGGGTTTGCTCCCGACGCGGCGAGATGGGGAAACGATTTGTCCTGCCCTCGGGAGGAGCGCGAGGGATGCGCGGGACCGGCAGCTCATTCCTCGCGGAAGGCAGAGCCGAGCGGCGAGTTCAACCTCTCACCCATTTCTGAGGCCTCATTAATTTAAGCCAATATTCTTTCCTCCCCAGAGGTCCTGATGAAAGAGAGCAACTCCATTGAAGATGCTTAAGCATTAAGCCTGTGCTCAAGTTCCATTAAAGTGCCTGATTAAAGCGGTGAATGGTGGGACTTGGACAATGCTAAGTGCTTTCCTGAATCAGGTTCCCTGACTTCCCAGTGCCGGCGGCTGCACACCCAGCTCCCGCTTTCTGCCGCTCTTCTTCCTCGCAGCCCCTGGCCGGACCCTTGTTCAGTCGCCTTTTACATTTTCTTTTTCTCGCAGGGATTTTTTTTCTCTTCTCTTTTTTTTTGTTTTGTTTTGTTTTGTTTTTAAAACTTCAAATCCATGAGTGGCCACTTCTGAAGCGATAAAAATCTTATTCCTTGCCTTTATTTTTTCTCCAGGCAACTGTAGCTTACAACACCTTAATTATCGCGTCTCTGAAAACTGGTTAAAGATTTTAATACTTCCTTCCCCGGACCATTATGCAGTAGGCTTCTCAGCCCCATAAAATGTGCCTTCTGGAACCCGATCGCCTTGTGCTGCTGCATTTCCCCGCTCGGTCCTTTCCCGGCGGTTCAAGTGCCTCCAGCTCCCCCCTTGCCTCTCCCCCCCGCTCCGCCCCGGCACCCCGGGCAGGTGGGAAGTGCCAGAGGCGATGGCAGGGCAGCCATAGCAGATTTTCAGTTAGAATATGGCCTTTTTAATTTAAATCCTATTACACAGCTAGCGAATATGTTGCATCATTTTAATCAGCCAGCACATCTGCAGAAGGTGCAAGTTTCCAGGAGTCGGAGCGCAAGAATGATGGTATAAATCACGGCGAAGGCAAATCCTTGACATCACCTTCATTTCTGAATTTGATCCTCTGATCTAGCAGCGCAACGCTGGCTTTCTGGCACCCGTTTTGCCCGGCTGTTTGCTGTTTAATAGGCAGAAGGCTTGTCAGACGTCTCCACGCATCTGACGTCCTGGCGTTTGAAAAAATCCCCGTGTTTTTTAAAGAGGGTTGGATTAATCATGAAATTTGGCCCCAATCCGTGCGGGGCCGTCTCCCTGGGAAGGGGAGAGGGGCTGCAAAGCCCTTTGGGTTACCCGTGCTGCGCGAGTTCAGCCCGCCGAGGTCTCATCCGTTTCAGCCCAGAAAATAGTTAGGGGGAAAATCTACCAGGTCCCACGGTGCCCGGGCCTTTGGGATGAGCGCGGCTTATTCCCCACCGGTTTTTATTTAGGTGAGTTTTAAATAACTCAAACGCTTCCCTGGGGGAACCATCCCACAGCCGAACAGATTTCAGCACTAAGCAGTTTTTCCTGGTGTTCAGCCTAAATTTTCTTTTGCTCTGTTTTATCCCATTACTCTTTCGCTATAAAATTTTTCAATCTAAATATGAAGTGGCTGTGGAATACATTTGGGGATGCAGATCACGACTTGACGAGGGTGTGATGGTGCAGGGTAAGAGACTGCAAGCCCCGGCTGCACGGGAGGAGGGGGGTGAGGGTGAGTGCCGGAGAGCCGCGTGGGTTGGGGGTGATGCTGGGTCTCACCAAAGGGCGTACGATAACTCCTTTCTCGCCTTAGGACGAAGCAGGTGGGGGTGAATCCCCCAGACGCCCCCCCCCCCCAATTGCATTATCGTTTTAAATCAGGTTTTAAGGAAGAGGGAGGAGATGGAAGCCAAGAGACCAGAGTACACACGTGCCGACGGTGTGGGAAGGGCACAGCAGGACGTACGGGCAGGGGAAGCACTAAGGTGCGTGTGCACGCGGCCCGAGGCAACTCCGGAGCCCCAAAAATATGAAGAATATGGGAATTAAGTGATTCCCTTTCTTCTCCCGCAGGCCCGCCTGGTTGCTGGCGAGGACTCTGGGGGAGCACCAGGTCTGCAGCTGCTGGAGACCCCCGCACCCCTCCCGGGAAGGGAGCCCGGCGCAGTGTTACCCTCCTGGGAGCCGGGAGCGAGCCCGGGCTGGCGCTGAGTCCCCTGAAACTCAGGACACCTGGAGCCATTGAATACGCCGGGCAGCTGCCCCTGCTCGGGACATCAAAGGCAGCCAGAGCCGCCCTTCGCCGCCGGAGCGGGGAGCGCGGGCCAAGTCCCGCACCCCCTCTTCTGCGTCCAGCGCTGCGTCGCAGCGCGCCTGCCTCTCGCCCCGCTCCCCGGGGCTTCGCGTGGCCGTGCCGCGGGAGAACGCCTCGCGGCCTCCTCCGGGGCCACGCTGCACGTGCGGTCACGTCCGCCCCCCGCGCCTGTGTGCGCGTACGTGCCCGCGGCATGGGATCGTATGAGCGTTGCTTCCCCTGACGTGTGGCACGCGAATCCTCCGGACGGGGTGGGAGGGCTGGGGCCGGCGCAGCGGGAGGGAGCCCTCTGATCTCTCCCCGCCCGGCAGCCTCTGAACTTCAGCCAGTGCTGCTCGCAGGTGCGCCCGAGCCGTGCACGCTCGCCCCGTGCGCGCTCGCCCCGTGCATGCTCGCTCCATGCACGCTCACGCCATGCACGCTCTCCGTGCATGCTATCTCCGTGCATGCTCGCTCCGTGCACGCTCTCTGTGCATGCTCTCTGTGCACGCTCGCTCCGTGCACGCTCTCCGTGCATGCTATCTCCGTGCATGCTATCTCTGTGCACGCTCGCTCCGTGCACGCTCTCCGTGCGTGCTCTCTGTGCACGCTCTCCCCTTGGGTGCTCTCCCTGCACGCTCCCCTGCCTCTCCGGGGAAGGGGCTGGGTGCGGCTGTGCCCGGGGCTGGGCGCAGCGCGCGGGGACGTCCGTGCCGCCCCTGGGAGCGCGCTGGGGAAGGAGAAGGGCGGAATCATGGGAACCGTGAAGCCCCGTCGCTCCCTGGGCTGACAGGCGGGCACGGGCAGGGCAACAGCTTCCTGGTAACTTCTGCCCCGCGTCCAGTTCCTTTCGCTCGCAAAGCCCGGGATTTTTGGAGAAGGGTGGGGCGTCCTTGCCCCCACTGCATCTGCCCCGCAACTGCTTAGAGGTCCCTGCCTCGGCCTGCCGGGATAGCCCTTCCTGCGCTGCTCCCAGCCACGGCTCGGCCGGGTTCCCCGGCGTCACCGCCACAGCTGAGGCTGGGAACCATTTCCCAATTAGTTTATTGGGTTTGGGTTTTTTTAAGCCAGAACCACCCGAGGAATCGCCCTGGTTCGGCACCACCGATTTCCTTAGCGGGGCTGGGTGGGAAAAGCAGGATTTTGTCCCTGGGTGACTTCACTGGGCGGGTGTTCCCTGCCGCAGGAGCGACACTGGGAAAGGTTGGGAAGGGGTTTTCCCGCTCCCCCAGAGCGGTGCCCACCTCTCTGAGGCCACGAACGAGACCTGTCCCCGCGCCGCGGTGCCTTTCCCACCTCGTGAGTGGCTCGGTGCCCGCTGAGACCCGGCGATAAAGCCGGGTGTTTCCCCGGCACGCAGCCAGGCCGGCGTGCCAGGTGCGGCCGTGCCGTTTGAACCCGTGGCCAAGTGGCACCGGGTGACCTTCGGATGCCTGTCGGTGACTCTGCCGGTCCACGGCGCCCGCCTGTCTCGCGCACCGCTTCACCTCAACCCGAGGATGCACCAGCACCCAACTGGTCGCCACTGGTCCGAGGCGAGGGGGTCGGCTCCCGAGGGGATGCCGAAGGTGGCCCTGCCTCCTCCTCCTCCCTCTGCCCGTCGGGGCGGTTTGGGCACCCGGGACACGGGGGAGCAGCACCCTCCGTCCGCAGGGTTGCTGGGCTCTGGGTGCCCACCTGAGCCTGTGCCGGGAGAGCCAGCATCGCCATGGCAACCGCTCGTGATGTCATCGGCAGAGATGATGGGGCAGGGATAGCGAGAAATGGGCAGGCAGCAGGCAGGGCAGGCAGCGCTGCCCCATTTCTCGGGCCGGGGCAGGTCGCCCTCTCGATCCTCCCTCCAAAACCTGAAAACGATCATTTTTTTGTTTTTCTCCTTCCTCAAGTATTTTCACCTCCTTTGAATTAGGGCGTCATCAGAACAGGGGGGAGCCCGCGCCCGGGGGGGCCCAGCGGGGGCACGCTGCACCCCACGTCAGGGTTTTATTTTAACACACAGAAACCTAACAAATCTCCACCCAAAGCTGACGGCAGGGTTTCGCCGTGCGCGGTGCCGGAGGAGAAATGCAGAAATAGAGAAATAAAAAAAGTAACGGAGAGAAACGTGTCTTGGGGCGACGCAAAATGAGGGCGTTTGACATTTTCCTAGTTGAAAGCGAACTGATTCCGGAGGTTTCTTTCAATTTTTGTACTAGGATCTTTTTAAAATTCGAATTTAAAAAAAAAAAATTCCTTCTAAAAAGAGAACGGACTCTGGAGGGTGTTGTTTTTTTTTTTTTAATTGTCATAATAAAAATCAAACTGACTCTGGAGGGTTTTTTTTTTAAATTTTCTTACTAGAAATTGAGCTGACTTCAGAAGTTCTCTTTTTTTTTTTGTAGAAGAGGGGTTTTTTTAATTTTTGTAATAGAAAGCGAACTGACTCTGGAGGGTTTTTTTTTTAAATTTTATTTTATTAATAGAAATGGAACTACCTCCAGAGGGGTTTTTTATTATTTTTGTAGTAGAAAGGTAACTAGTTTTGAAAACCAGACGTTTTAAAAAAATTTTCTTCATAGAAAGCAAACTTATTTGGGTTTGGTTTTTTCCTCCCACCCCCCCCAAACCTTCAAAAACCCTCAAAAAACAACAAAAAACCCCCCTTGAACCCCCCCAAAACCCTAAAAAACCCTCAAAGAATATTAAAAACCCCTCCGAAATATTAAAAAAAAAATCCAAAAAATTCAAAAAAGTCCAAAAAACTCCCGCAAAAGGTGAATTTATTTAGTATTTAAGGGTAAAGCAGCGAAACCGAAGCCATTCCGCCCCCAAAGACGGGCCAACCGGCACCTCCTCGCCCATCGCTGCCGCTCTCCCCGACAGCGGGCAGCGCTGCCTGCGGTTGTCAGGCAGGGGCGGGGCCATCGGCGTCCGCTGGGGGGCGCTGTTGGATCGCGGCTGAATGGCGGGCGAAGCGGGAGCGGGGAGACGGGGATGGGGAAGGGCCGTCGGGGCGCCGGGGCCCCAGCGCCCCGACGGCCCTTCCCCATCCTCGTCTCCCCGCCCCAAGCGGTGACCGGGCGAGGCGGGAGCGGCGGGGGGAGAAAGGGGAGGGGGGAAGGGAAAAAAGGTACGCGCGCCCTTTAAGAAGAGTCGGTGGGCGTGTCCCCAAGCCGCAAGGCCCCCCCCGCCCCGCGCCGCGATTGGCCGCCTGGCCTAGGGCTGCCCGTTCCGCTGCCTGCGCGGAGGAGTAGAGCGATCGTCGCGGCGGGCGGCGCCGCTGTGCGGGAGGGGACGGCGGCGGCGGCGGCGGGGCGGGAGACGGAGGAAGGCGGCGGGGAAGCGGCATGGGCGCCTGACGCCCGTCCCGTCCCGCCGCCGAGGGACGATGGCGCGGCCCCGGGGCGGGCGGTGGTTGCTGGGCGTCCTCCTCGCCCTGTGCCGCCTGGCCGCGCCGCTCGCCAAGAGCCTGGAACCGGTTTCCTGGAGCGCCGGTAACCCCAAGTACGTGCGGCGGAGGGGCGCGGGGGAGCTGGGGGGGTAGGGGTGTGGGGGGAACAAGCCTCGCACCCTGCCTGGCAAAAAAAAAAAACCAACCAAAAACCAAACCAAAAACAAACCCGGGAAAATTAAAAAAAAAAATTACCTGACCCCGCAAGATTTTAGAGGAAAAAAATCCCGCCCCGGGAAGCGGAGCGGGCACCGCGAAGAGCGGCCGGAGCCTGTGGTCGACGGACGGAGAGGAGCGATCCCCGGCTGGAGTACGGACCCTCGCCGAGCCCCGGCTGCCGCTCCCGGGCGCGCTTGGCTGCTGCGGGCTGTTACCTTTTTTGTCTTAAAAAAAAAATCTGCTTTTAAATTTTTTTTTTTTCCTCAGCTTTAAACATTCTTTCGGCTTTTAAAGGTTTTCTTATCTTTAATTTTTTTAAAAATTTTTAAAGAACGTGCTTTATTTTTTTATTTTTCATTTTTAAAAAGATTTTTCACCTTTAATTTTTTTTTTTTTTTTACCCCCCCCGGGATTAGGGGAGGCTCCCCCGCCAACCCCCCGCCTGGCCGGCTGCCGGGGGGGCCGCCACCGCCGGATCGCCGCTCCCCTGTACCACGCCGACGCTAGAGTGGATTTATTATCTTTTAATTTTTTTTTTTTTTTCTGGGTTTTCTCGTCTAAAAGCATGCCGCGGAGGAAGGCGGGGGGGCGCGATGGGACCCCCCCGGTCCGGGTCTGAACAAAGCCGGCGGCGGGGCTGCGGCGGTTCTCCACAGCCCTGCTCCGGCTATATATATACAGCTAAATTACATGTATCTATACGTGCCGTGTGGACGCGTACGGGTCTGCCCCGGCCGAGCCGCGGGAACAATGAGAAGGGGCTTTTCCAGCGCGCCGGGATGAAGGGCGAGGAGGAGGAGGAGAGGAAGGTGCTCGGCCGCGGTCCCTGCTGACCTGGGGCTGGCGGTGTCGGGATGCTGTGGTAGCCCTCTTGCTGGGCTTTATCTTGTAGATCACAGAGTGTTTGTTTATCTTGGCCCCTTCTGGGTTTTAAAAAAAAAAATAAATCCAGATTTTAGTCTGATTTCCCCCCCCAGTTTCTCAAAAAAACAAACAAAAAAAAAAAATGGAGAGTTTTTGAGGGTTGGAGAGAACCGGAACAATTTGGACAACCTTCCCGCTTCGATGCTTATATACCACCCAAACGTTTCTTTCTTTGGGGGGGGAGCAACTTCGCCGGCGCGCGCGTGCACGCAGGCTCTCGCGCGCTGGGGCCGAGGGGGCCCAGAAGTTCATTCTGCTGCTCGGTGTGTTTTCCCTTCCTTTTGGAGATGCGCCTCTTGGCTGGGAGCAGAGACAGCCTTTCCCCTGGGGAACCAGTCCCTCGCGTTTGTGAGGCAAATCCACTCCAGAAAATAACCTTTTTAGCTAAAAAGGAGCCGCCGGAGGCAGGAGTGGCTCTGGCTTGGTGGCGGTGGTGGGTTCGCCATGTTGCCCCAGCCCGCTTTAGCAGCGTTGGCGTTTATGAAACGGCCGAGGCCCGGGGAGCGGGCGGTGGGCACACCGGTGGGCTTTCCACTGTCCTCCCCTGGTGCGGTGGGCTCAGGGGCATCCCTCCCCGGTGGGGCGTGCAAGGAATAACTCCAGGTGTGTCTTGGGTCTTCCCAAATTTGGGGCTCGGTGGCTGTCCGCCCTCGGCGCAGGTTTCTGGCTGCGTGCCATCCCGCGTGGGGACGGCTCCCGTGGAT
Source organism: Phaethon aethereus (assembly GCF_964289735.1). Classification (NCBI taxonomy): domain Eukaryota; kingdom Metazoa; phylum Chordata; class Aves; order Phaethontiformes; family Phaethontidae; genus Phaethon; species Phaethon aethereus. The sequence continues at coordinate 23,558,456 of NC_138586.1, forward strand.
GCCTGGTGTGGGGCGGCAGCCCGGGGGGGCTCGGGGGCAGCGCCGGTGCTCCCCGAGTCCCCGCTGATGTCGCGCCCGCCCCGCCGGGGTGGGAGAAGGTGGGAAGTGCCCAAAATGTTGGCGTTGCCACCCGGACACGGCTCTGCCGGGCAGGACGGGCGCCGCGGAGGGTGCCAGTGGCGGGGCGGGAGCCGTGGTCGGGGGCTGACGGCGCCCGGCCCTGCTCCCACTCACGCCCCGTCGGCCTGTGCCCGCGTGGCCTGACCCCGGACCCTCCTCTTCGGGGCCCGTCTTTGGGGTCCGTCGCTCTCTCTTCACGCCTCAGTGCTCCTGCCTCCCGATTTTTGCAGGTTGCGTGGCGTTGGGCAGAGCCTCTTCGCGGCCGCTCCTGCCTGCGAACGCCATCGAGTAAACCCGTCTGGGGAGCCGCCTGCGGCACAAAGTCCGGTTCCAGTTTGAGGAAAAGCCGTGCTCTTTGTTAGGCTGGGCTTACTCCTGGAGAGATGAATTAAAAAACTCCCAAGCGCGCTCTCCGCCGTCCTTTGGGCTTTCGAGCCCCTTCCTCCAGCGTGCCGTGCCTGTGCCAGCCCTCCGCCCCGCTCTGCTGAGCTTTCGCTCTTGTTTTAAGAGTTAAGAGCTAAAGCCTTTAAGAATAACATCGCTAAGTGGAATTTTCCAACAGATAGAAGGAGAAAGCGTCGCACGTTGGGCCGGCTGGCCTTGGCGGTGTCACTGTAAATAATGAAAATATTTTTCTGCCCTTTCCCTCCCCTGGGTAGCTCGGGGCTGCGCTTACAAAGCGTGGGCTTATGACTTGGCTGGGACGTCGCCGGCAGGTTCCCGGCCTCGTGGTGGTTATCAGGGGGATGCTGATAACACATCCGATAGAAGGAACGGTTTCCTAATCGAGTTAAGACTAGCTTAAGCTGTAGCACTGCGTGCTGCGTTGGGGGAACGTTTCTCTTCGGCTCGGAGTTCTGTGCCCAAAAGCCAACAGTGAAATCGTCACCGTCTTCCTATTGTGGATAATTCTGTGTCTTTTGAGGGGAAAAAATTAGGCTTAGAAATGCTGTTTCTGGATAGAAGGTGATAATGGTCAGAACCCGGCGCTTGGGACAAGCTGAGGCTAAATGCGATCCCCTCTGAGCGAGCTTTCCCCGGGATGGCTGCGGAGCCCCTTGGCAGGGGTCTCGGGGAGCCAATGTGGTTTTCATTTTATTCCATCGTGTCCGAAGGGGGTTTCATGGGGGGGCCAGAGGGTGCTTTCGGGATTTCCTCGGCCCTTTCGCTGCTCGGCTGGGGGTTGGTGGGAGCGTGCTCTTGTAGGACAGCGGGGAATTGGAGGAGAAATTCTGGCGAAATCCTTTCTGAAATCCCTTGGCTGTAGTTTTGGAGAAATATTGACCCTGGTGGGCTCCTGTGCCGACTGTTAAAAGGAAGCATTCCTAATAAAATATGGTTTGGAAAATTCATTTCAGGCTGGAATTCGCCTCTCCAGAAAGTATTTTAATAAGGAGGTGGGGGAAATGGGACACATCATCCGTGCGGCTCTGAAGAACGGGTCGTTTCGGCTCTGCTTTTCTGTCTTTCCCTTATGTATAAAGTTTTATTCGGCTCAACTCGCTCGCTACCTCTGCGGAGCAAGCCAGCAACTTTCTAAAAGCGAAATAAATGCATTTATTTAAAAAAATAAAATAGGCAGGGGGGAAGGGGAAAAAAAACCCCAACCCAGACAGAACTCTAATCCTTTGTGGTATTTTTATTCTGTTTTTAATGACATTATGGTGTCCTATTGAATTCTGTAAGCGCTGAGTTTGAAGCTTGGCGTATCTTTGCCTTTTTTAATACCTTTTACGAGGGACAAAGTGCTTGCGGGAAGGCCGCTTCCGAGGGGAGCGGCTGGCCCGGAGCTCTGCGTCGGTGGGCTCACACTTGTCGGAGCAGATGTAATTTAATTACCGTACCAGTGGGCGCGTGAGGCGCTTTGCAGTAGAAGGAGTTGGGAAACGGCGAAAACACGCTGCTTATTTTTAATTAAAAGCTACGTTTGGCTCGTGGAGCCTTCGGAGACTCCCTCCTCCCGGGGAGCGCGCGGGGCCGAGGGGTGGCGGCTCCTGGGGGGGTGCGGGGGCGCGGAGGGTCCCGTCAGCGATCCGCCGGCCCCCGGGCACCCCTCTGCCTCCCCCGGGGCTTTGCTTCATCTCCGGAGGCCGGTTTGGGTTAAGCGAGCCTGGAAGGGCTGCGTCCCGGTTGGAGTTTCCCTCTGGAATGGAGGAGCCCTTTCCAAGCGTGCCAGGAGGTCGCGGCTGGGAGGGTCCCACGCGCTGCGGTGCTGAGGGGGGCCCTTTGGCCGGTGTGGGGCTGCTCTTGCCCTCGCTCCCCCCACCCCCCCGAGGCGGAAGGCCCCCGTGCGCGGCCCACACCGCGGCGGTGAGGTTGCCCTTCTTGCCGTACCGGGGGGAAAGGAGCACCCAGGGCTCCTTGCGTGTCGTTCGGGAATGACTTCATTAACTTAAATTAAAAAAAAAAAAGTGAAGGCAGGGCTGCGGCTATTGCAGTAGCTGGGTAAATACCACTGGATTCTATAAAATGGATTTAACTGCTTCCTTTAAAAGAAAAAAAGAGCCGTGATGGGGTGGCTGATTGATTGTAAAAGGAGCCGTAGCTTTCTCCAGAGCAAAACAGCTGCCGCAGCCCCTCGGAGCCGTGCGGCAGCGGGGCCGGACGCGGCGTTTGTGCCATTCGTGGCAGCGGAGGGCTGGAGGGAGCCGGCGGGGGGCTGCTTCCCGCCTCCGCCGCACCCCAGCGGCTTCATCGCCTCTGGTTTGAAGCTGCTGCTCGGGCGCCGGTCCCGAACGGGCTGCGTGTGGCCGGGTGGGCAGGGGTCCCTCCCTGAGCCCTGCGTGTCTTCGTACGGGTCGCGGGGATCGCGAAGAGCCGCGATGCACGCGCGGCCCCTCGGACGTCGGGAGGCGTTTGGGTCGTCCCCTGGAAACGGGAGGCACAGCAGTAGGGCTGGCCCCTTCTTTCCACGTAGGATTTTTGGGTCCCGCCTGCCCCACGGCTTCCCCGCTGGCAGGGCACCCCTTAGTCAGCAGCGCGGTGGCGGTGCTGCTGGGAAGCCGGTCTGCCCGAGGAGCGCGGGGGTCCGGTGGGAAAACATCTTGTACCGATCAGTAGCACATGCTACTTGGAGTCTGGCAGCTGAAACAGGGTGGGGAGAAACAAAGCTGAAATCCATTCTGTGTCTAATTAATGATTGCTTGTATCGGGAGAGCGGGAGGAGGACTCTGGGCTCGGCGCTATCGCGGCGTCACATCTGGGCAGGAATGCGGCGGCGGTGCTGCAGGGCTTTTGTTGTGCTCGCCTCGAGAGAGCCGGGGTCCTTCCTTGCCCCACTTTTCTCCGTCCCGTCCCTCGCTCCGGGGCGGGTGGCGTGGGCAGAGACCTCCTGCGGCGAGCGGGAGGCGGGTGGTGGCGGTTCCCCGGCTCGCGGAGAGGTTTGGCGTACGCCTCCCCTCGGTGCACACCCGGCGTCCTTCGGGGAGGCTTTTCTTGCCCCTCGTGTGTCGTCTCCGGTTGGAGCCCCGGCATTGGCTCGTGGCTGTGCTGGGGCCCCGGGATCCCGGTGCTTCCGGCTCCACCGGCCTGGCCAGGCTCGGTCCCGGATCCGGATGAGTCGGACGAGCGAGGGCTAACTGTCCTGCTTGGTTAGGCTGGCTTTGCGCTCGGGGCGAGGTTTGCGTGGCTCCTGTGCTTTCGGGGAGCAGGGTTCTTCCTCGTGGGGTGCAGCCAAACGCTGCGGAGGCGGTGGGTGATGCCCAGAGGGGAGCGGGGGTGCCGGGGGACTTGCAGCACCCCCCTCCCAGAGGATGGGGGGTCAGGGCTGGGGTGTTACTCAGCTTCTCCTCCGCGAGCTCTCCCTGCCGGTGCCCCCGGGCGGGATCCGGCCCGGCTCAGGTGCCGGCGTGGCAGTGCCGCCCCGGCCGAGCCGAGCAGCTGTGCTTCAAAAATGCCAGCTATTTATAACCCTGGCTCGGCTGCTCAGCCGTAACCTTCTCCTACCCGCCGCCGGCCCTTCCCAGGTGGGCTGCTCCCCCTCCCGAGGCCGTGGGACCGGGCTTTGCCAGCGGCCCTGCACAGAGAGCCGGAGCGTGGGGGCTCGTCCGTGTCCAACCATGAACTTCCCTTGGCGTTTTCCAAGGGCTCCGTCCCGCCACGATGCTGCGCGTATGTCCATGTGCACCACGTCTGCCGGCCCGGCCGTCGGCGGGGTTGGGCCGCGGCGAGAGGTTTCGTGTCAGCCCGGTTTGACGCAGGGTGGCTCCTGCTGGTGCCGGCATGGAGGCACTGGGGGCAGGATGGCCGGGGGACGCTGCGTGAGCTCGCTGCCCCTGCACCTTCAAGCCGGAGTCTCGGAAGCGCCTTCCTGGCAGCGGCCGGGCCCCTGTCCCTGCGAGGGCCTGGGGTGGCTGCCCTCCCTGGGAGAGGGGTCCGGGCTGGCTTCAGTGGCACCCGCGCCTGCCTCGCCGCTCCACGTGCTGTGGTGGGCCACGAGCGTCCCGTTTCCCAGTAATCCCTGTCCTCGACCCCGGCAGCGGCTGGTGGCTCCGGCGCTTGCAGCATGAGCCCAGCCTTGGGGACCGCCTGTTTTTTGGCACCCGACGGCTTCTGAGTAGGTACTTCAGGAAAAGCAAAGTGCGTTTTCACAGCGTATCAGCTATAAATACCCGCGCGCCATGAATACCGCTCACCGAGCCTGTGCGTGTCTTCCTCCTCACTAAGGCGGGGGAACGGCGGTGGTTGCACGTGCGTTGGTGGCAAGCCTGCGACTCGACGCCGTTTTCTCTTTGTTACCCGTTTTCAGCCTTCTGATGGGTCTCTGCAAGGTGTGAGCGCAGTCGGGTGCGCGGGCCTGCGCGCCGGGGCGGCGGCCTCGTGGCGGCCGATGCGGTGATGCTCAGGGATGTGATGGTGCTGGGCCCCGGCGTTCTTTGTCTGGGCTCGCTGTAGCATCGCAGCCGAACGCAAGAGGGAGGTCCGCGGCCCCCACCGGCGTTTCGGCGGGCAAATGGTCGGTGGGCCTCGGAAAGGGGGAATGGGCGCAAAAGCGCTTCCACCCTCAACGCGGGGGGCGGCCGGTTTTCGCCCGGGTGGGGGGTCAGGGTGGGCTCCCCCAGGGATGCCGTCCCCTGCCTGCAGCCAGGCAGGCAGCATATGGAAAGGATCTGGGCGTAATATCCCGGGCTGCAGCGCGGCTTTGCTGAAGAGGCCACTTCAGCAGGGGACGCGGCGTGGTTAGTCCTCCCGGCTGACACATCCCAGGCCTTCCTCAGACTTGAAAGAGCTCGAGTTCGCCTTTGAATCTGAGGATTTATAGTCCTTTTAGGCCTCTCCAATAAAAGCACGGCTCCCTCCTCAGACAGAGCCCACCGTCTCCCTCCTCCAGGCTCATTATCCCGGGGATTTGTGTTGCTTGCTCTCGCGCGCTCTCGCTCTGTTGTTCGCTACCGCCGCTTTCTTCAGATGTGCGGCCGAGAACTTCAGAGCGTCAAAAGCAGAGCTGGAGGAGCGACGGGTGCTGGCCGCGCTGCCAGGACGCGGCCCCTGCCATGATCTTGAGTAAACGCGGCTCCAGGCCCGGCTGCGTGCAGGGAGAGGAGCCCTCGGCTGACGATGCTGGGGTACACCAGCATCCCCTCCTGAACGTGGGGACCGTCGGTCCCCCTTGCCCCGTGAGTGCCTGGCCATCACCCCGCCGTCCCTGGAGGGCTGTGAGCGAAGCGGGATGAGCTCCCGTCTCTCCGGGCAAGCGCGCGGAGAGCGCCAGGCGCGCGGCCGCCCCGGTCTGCCTCGTCTCGGCACATGTGGGCACTTAAGCATCCTCAGCCCTACAGATCATGTCTGCTTTACGCAGGCACGTCAAGCCTCTAACTGTTTAAAGAGAGGCTTAAGAAAGAGTCCAGAGAAACGACATAATAATTATTGTATTACAAATTGTTTCCTTTAATGGGCCCTGTCGGATCGCTCAGTCTGCTAAACACATTGTGCCCTCCCCCGGCCCCCAGCCCCGCGCTGCCGCGGCCCCTTTCCACTGCTCCAGCCTCCCCTTACAAACCCAGTCCCACCGGAAAATTCCTCCTGCCGAGGAGCCCGGGTGGTGGGGCGAGGGACGGGGGCTGCCTGGAAACCCACACGGCCCCACCGGGGGCTCCGCAAGGCGAGGGGAGGGTGGGGTGGCCCCATCTCTGAGGAGGGGGTCTTCTCCCTGGGGGTGGGTGGTGGTCCCTGCCCCTTCCCTTGCTCCGGAGCATTGCGGTGCCCTGGACCTTGCCCATCCCGAGGGCTTTCGGGCCAGGTTCCCCCCCGCCCCAAGCTGACACTTGAGGCTCAAGGGCAACTACTCACCGGTCAAAAACTTCTTGCCCTGCCCGCACCGGTTGCCGCAGGCAGGGCAGCATGGGCAGAGCGAGGTTCCTGCCCTTCCCGGCGTTTCGGTGCTTGCGTTGGTGGTGGACGGCTCCCAGGCAGCTTTTTGGCAGCTCCCACCCCTGAGGGCTGCGGGGTGTAAGGAGAGGAGCCACGAGTGGCAGTGTGAATTTTTTCGTTGCCCCCAAAGAATAAAAGTGTTGGAATTAAGCAGCAGGTTACGTTTCTTCAAGGCCGAGCAGCAAATATGTTTTAAATTTGGCAGCCGGCAGCAGAGAGCGGGTGGGAGAAATTTTCCAGGTATTGCGTTACACTTTCCCCTAAAAGGGCTCTGCTTTGGGGCTGGGGATTAAAGGGAGGAGGCGGGGGGCAGCCCCGGGCGCGGGGATGGGGGCTGCGTCCTCTGGGGGAGCAGACCCCCTCCCTCACACGTGCTCACAGCCCCGTGTGCTCCCGCTCCCTCCGGCGCGCTCCCGAGGGCGCGGGGGCCGTGGTGCTCGCCCCGGCTGACTCAGGCCCTACCCGGGGCAGAGGTGCGCTGCGGGGGACGGCTGGGATTAATTTTTGGGCTTCCTTCTCCTGGGCGCGATGGGAAATTTCCACCTGGCTGTGGGCACCGCCCCGGTCTGCCGGGCTCTGCCTTGCCCTCCTCTCCTCCTCTGATGTCTTTAATAAATACTTCACGCAAGAGCGAACCTGGGATCCACTCCCAGCACGGAACTGGGGCTCGGCCAATTAGTCGATTATTTCAGAAGAAGAAATTGAAAAAAAAAAATTATTTTTTTTAGGGGAAGGTCTGGCAAATGCATCAGCGAGCAGCCCTTCTCCTGGGGCGGGGGCGAGCTGGGGGGGCTCCGCGCAGCCCCTGCCTGCAGTCGCTGAGCTCCGGCGTGTCCCCCCTTGTTGGTAGGACGGGGCGCTGCCCTCTGCACCAAGCAAGAGATGGGGTCTTGGCGGCTGCCTGCGCCCTGGCTCGCTGCCTGTCCCCCCTGCACTGGCTGTCCCCCCGCCCTGGCATGTCCCTTGTCCCAGGGCAGCCAGGCGGGTGGTCCATGAGCATCCCCTCTGGAGCTGGCACTGCCGCATCCCATTGTTCCCAGCTTCCTTCGCAGCGGGAGGAGGAGGAGGAGATGCTTCCCCAGGAGGTAGGGAAGGGCTGTCCCAGTGCCGGGGGTGGGGGTGCAGAGCCCCCTTCCCTCTTGCCGGGCAGAGCCGCAGCGTCCCATGGCCCCCGCCACCCGAGGGGCTGGGGAGCGGGGGGCTCAGCCGGGCTGGGGTTTCAGGAAGACGCTCAGAGGTGCGAAGGGCTGGAGGCGGCTGGAATTTCCCCTTCAGCTGTGTTTGGTTTTAAACTTGTATTATTCTTCTTCTCGTGTAAATTCTGCGAGGACGTGGCCTGGTTGCGCGCCCGTGCCGGCGTGCGCTCTCCGGTGGTGTGCCGCCCTCCCCTGCGCCCCCGTGAGCGGCATCTCGGCTGTACCTGATTGCTGAAATAATTGGGGTAGCACCAGCCGGGCAAGGCAGCGGTGCTGGGCTGGGGTCCCCAGAGGGAGAGGAGGGTCTGTCGTGTGGCTGTGCCTCCCAGCCCTGCCAGCCCTCTCGCACCCCTCTCCCACCCCTCCGTCCTGCGCCGGCATGGCTCCGTGCCCGTTGTTGGCGTTGCTGCAATAAAACTTTTCTTCTGTTTGCTTTCCTTTTTCACGTGCCTGAGTTACGTGAAAACCTGTTGTTGGGGATAGGGGATGGAGGAAAGCCTGCTCGTGGGATGTTGGGGACGATGACACTGGCTTGGCTTGGTGTTCCCTCCCTGCAAGCGATGGGTGCTGGGCGGGGGGGGGCTCTGCAGGGCCACCCGGTGAAGGCAGGGAGAGGGGCGGCTGAGAGCACTTGGGACGGCACACGATGGTGCCCAGGCCAGCCGGCCGGCTTCTCAACTTGGCCTTTTCCCCACCAGCTTCCTTTGCCGAATTTTCTTCCCCAAAAGGTGGGGAGGGGACGGCACCCTGGGGTAATGGTGGGGAGCAGCCGATGCCCTCCCAGTCCAGCTCTAGTGACCATCCTGTGTGCCCAGGGCGAGGGGGTCCCATGGGAGTCCCTTCCCAGGAGCGGTTCCCGATCCCAGGGAGGTTTAACACTTGACGATGCTTTTGATCTCTGCCCTGACTTGGTTAGCGATGGGCGCTGCTTCCCTAATTATCCCCTTCATGTGGGGCTGCGCGGGTTGTTTGTGCTTACCTGGTCTCTCTCCCAAGAAAAAAAACCCAATACCCTGCAAGGGCGTGTGCGGGGTGGGGGAGCGCAGCGTGCTTTCCCATACCACGCAGGAATCCTACAGCGCTCTTCATATAGCCCTGGGTGCTCCCACCCACGGCAGGCAGTTTCATGCTCCTTGGCTGGTTTCATAACATCCAGGAGAGGCACGAAAGTCTTCCAAAACCACCTCCCTTTGCTGCGCGCGGAGCCCATGGGGCAGGGACGGCGGGTGGAGGTGCCCCCTTTGGGGTGCCGACCCGGGGTTGGGGGTTTGTTGGTCATGCCGCCCGGCTGGGAGAGCACCAGTGCCCACCTAGCATCAGTTCTTGGCTGAGATTTACTTCTTTTGGGGTTCAGGCTGCACGTTGTGCCTGGACACACTGCGGGACGCAGGCAGCGGCAGGGACTCTGCTGCTGTTCCCAGCCTGGGGTGGGGGCATCCAGGGGTGGGTGAGAGCTGCGGGATCCTCCTGGCTTCTGCTCTCCCAGGCAAAGGCCCTTTCCACCTCCTTTTACCTCTTTGAGCGTGGAGGTGTGTTGGGTTGAGCATGGAGACACGTTGGGTTGAGTGTGGAGGCGCGTTGGGTTGAGCGCGGAGGCATGTGGACCATCTTGCAGCGCTCCCAGGAGTTCCTCCATGCCTGTAAACCAGTTGGAGGCTTGTGGGACATCAGAGTTGCAAAGTAAAGCATTAACGTGCTGCAGCATCGCACCAGTGCGCAGGCGGAGCAGAGAAATTTTTGTATTTCTTATGTGAGAGCGCTTTCTCCTTAAGGTACCTATAGGTGCCCGTCCCTGGTGCACCCAGTTCACCCCGTGTGCACGCGACCTGGCTGGAGGGACCTTGCCCACCCTGTGCCCTCCATTGGGAAAGGCTGTGCCGCCTGCTTCTTGGGGGGAGTGGGGCAAGGATCCCGTTCCTAGTTCATTAAAGAGCTTTGCTGCTAGTACCGATGGTTTCCTTATGCAAGGGCGGGGAGCGGGTGACAGTTACAAGAGTGGTGGGATAATTGCTTCCAGATGCTGCCTCCCCTCGTCGCCGGGGCCCGTGTGTGTTCCAGCGCCGTTCCAGCGCCCTGCCAGCTCCGGCGAGCAAAACCCAGGAGTCGGCCCGAAAAGCGGGGCTGGCTCAAGCCACTTCAAACAGCTCAACCTGCGATGGCTCTTGATTTCACCGCATCTTCTGGCGGCCGCTGCGGACGTGGGAGCAGGCCGGCTCACGAGCTGCGGCGAGGGCTCTCCCGGTTCCGCCGGCCCCCGAGCTGGGGCTTATGAGGAATGCTGCGGGACTGGGGGTGCAATCCAGAATCGGCAGCACTGACTGCGGCAGGCGCGGCGGGCGGCTTTCCCAGACCCGCGCCAGAGGAGACTGCCTCCGCTGCGCCCGGCTTCCCCGCGGCTCGCACCACCTCGGGATGCTTGCGCCGTAAACACCACGTTTTTTGGCATCTGGGCTTTCTTGCAGAGGTCATCATTGCTAGCAATACTATTAATGATTATTTATTGGTTCTTAATGCCAAATAATGTAAACATCTGGCTAACGCAGCGCACATGTTGCTCGTGCGGCGGGACATCTCCGAGCGCTCGGCGTTGGGTTTACGCTCCTTATGAATTAGAAGGCGGCAAAGGGTGGGTTGTTTTGATAAACTCCCCTGAAGGCAGAGATTCTTGAAGGGCTTCGCTGCTGACCTTCTTGTTAATTACTGCTCTGCAGCGCCGGGAGGACCAGCTGAAAGGGAGTAATGAAGCGTCGTCATCCGGCGCGCTCAGCCCGGCCAGGGCCCCGCGAGGAAAACGCCGCCTCCCTCCTGCACCGGGATGTGTGCCCCTCTCTGCGTATTTGTGGAGCTGGTTCCTCATGCCTGGTAGATCGGAGCCCTGACTCATAAAACCTATTTTAAGGTTACGGTTCTGACCTTGATTTACACCGGCAATGGGTGTCGACGCAGGATTTTTCCCAAGGTAACTGCAATGGAGGCAAATCTAGCGGATGATGAAGGTGCCGGGGAAGACAAGGAGCAGAACGGCTTGCTGTCGTGTTGCTTGCCGGTGGACACGGGTTTTACTTCCCTGACGTTTCCCCTGCTTTTAGCCCCAGACAAAGCTTCGTGGCAAGGAGAAAGGCAAATGCGAACGGAGGAAAATTTACTACTCCTGTGATTTCTGTCGTGCTCCTGAAGGTGAGAGTTGACTCACTTCGCCTGGTACCAGCTCAGCAATTCCACCTCGTCCCCGGAGAGTGTCTGAAGTCACGCAGGGAGAAATAGTGCCTGGGGTTAAAAATAGACGCTGACAGTAGGAAGGGAGGACTGGGAGAGCTCCCTGTCAGGGGAGGTGGACGGAGCCCGGCAAACGGCATCGGGGTTGCGCTGCACTGCTAGAGCTTGGCTTTAATGGGCTAGACCGGAATTAAACCTCATTTGCACTTGTCATAACCTGGAGTGGATTTCACTCTTGGGCTTGGACGTCAATCAGTCAGCCCAGGGAATGCGCCTCTGTTTTTAAGGGTCTTGCAGAAGTTTGTTAGCGAGGATGCGGTGCTGGCGGGGCCAGGGCTGGGAGAAGAAGGTGGCTCATTAAATCCTAATTGTTGGAGGCGGGCAGGTGGGACACGGCTTTGGCAGAGGAGAGCCTGGCAGGGGATGGGAGTGTTCCACGCCCCTGGCATTTTTCAGGACTGATCTGGAGGCAGAGGGACTTAAACTCGATCCGCTTTGTTGCCAGCTGGGATGTACAGTCATGCCCAAAGCGCTTTGTTGGGCTGTCCCAGTGCTACCAGTAGCCGCCTGGCTGGGAGCGGGGCATGCAGGGTGCTGCTTGGCCGGGGACGGTGGCGGTGCCAAGGGGAGGGTGCTGAGCGGTGCAGGACTGCGAATTCTGCAACCCTTGCCCGAGGCTTTTGTTAAAGCTCATTAAAACCATCTGTGGTTACCGGAGCCTGACCAGAAAGCCAGCAGAGGCTGGGGCAGCCCGCATCCCCGGTCCCCACAGTGGGGACACGGCCAGTGCTGTCCCCCCCAGGGCAGCCACCAAGCAGCGGGTGGGAGGAGAGGGGGTCACAGCTCCCGCTGGAGCGGGACCAGGAGCGATTCCGGCTTCTCCTTTGGTTTAAAACTTTTTTTCTTTCTCTCCTGTTTCTTTGGTTCTGGCAGCCCCCTCAGCCCTCTCCACCGCGCGAGATGCTGCGAGTACAATAGGGCTGCGAGGTGGGGCGGGAGGGTGGAAGGAGATGAAAGGGGAAAAGTAAAATTGAAGCATGTCTGGAAGGGCATTTTGATGTAAATGGGACTTTTTGATAGACTTTGAGAGACACCGGCAGAAAGGGCACTGGCCCCCTTCGGCGTGCTGAGCTCTGGGCTCGGCTCTTTCATTTGCTGGGGAAAAGGGCATTTTTTCATCTCTTGTTGGGTGCACCCACGGTTCCCGCTGGTCCTCCCCTTCCTCATCACCACCCGTGTCCCGGCGTGGGGCAGCCCTGTGGGCACGTCTTAACGAATTCAAACAACTGGAGAGTCCTGTTCAAAACGTGAAAGTCTTGGGAAAGGGAGATGGCTTCTTGCAGCCCAAGCAGGCGAACCATGGGCGGCCGGGAGGGCACGGCTGCACCCCACCTTCCTCCCCGCCGGTAGCTCCTGCAAACCTTTCCCCTCCCCGGGGAGGGCGCGTGGCCGATGCGCTCTCGTCCTTTCGATCCCAGCACTCGTCCTTGGCATCGTCTCGGCAGCTCTCCCGTGTTCGTGGAGACGTGGCCTCGCCGTGAGTCATCGTCCTTCCTTTCTGCTGCTCTTTTATTTTTCCCTTTTCCCTCTCCTAAGAGAGCATTTATTAAAAGGAAGCAACACATTCATCCAGGAAACAAGAGCACAATAAATGTATGACGTTTTATCATTTAAAAGGCGTCTCCGTCATGGTTGTCGCTGCTGCTTTGACGAGCTGGGGGCGAGAGGAGGCTGCGGGGGGCCGGGGACGCTCCCCGTGCGTGTCGGCCCCGGGATCCCTGGTCCCTCCCGGTGGCTTGGAGCCCGGAGGGGGGTCACCGGTTTCCTGTTGCCTTCCCGTGTGCTTGCGTGCTCCTGCTTGGCAGCTGCTGACCTCACCATGGCGTGCGGAGGGGAAATGGGAACGGCGCTGCTCCCCGGGGAGAGGTCTGACAGGTCGGGGGGCTGGGCGGGCAGAACCGGGGCGGGCGGTGGGAGCTGGCGTCTGCGTCCCCGTGCCGTCGCAGGCGATGGTTAGCCCAAGAGAAGACCTGTCACTTCTCATCTGTGCGCTGCCGGTGGAGCCCGCGACCGGGCTCGCATCCCCCCTGCGCCTGCCCGCTGCCGCGCTCTCCTCCCTTAGGTTGTTGTCGTTGCGCAGCCAGCCGTCAGCAGTCCCAAAATTTACTGCCGGCGTAAAACCATCAAAAACCGAGCTGTTAGTAGCAGTCAGTAAAAATGGCGAGGCAATTGCAGGAGAACTTGTTTCTTCCTCTGACAAACTTCTGAGTCAGTCCTTTAATCTCTAATCTAGGTTTACGGTCATCTTCATGGAAATGCTGGGCTCTGCGAAGAGTTGACATGTATGACCATCATAAACCAGGAGTTATGGGAGCCCAGAATTGCCTTGATGGTCCGAGCGTCTGCAGGAAGCATTTTAAAATCAGTAATCAGGATTTATTGGCGATTGTGGCTGAAACTGTCAGTAGAAAATAAAATAATCAGCCCCGGACTTTTTTTTTTTTTTCCTCCCCCTCCTTTGGCATTTGACTCCTTCCACGTATTCTTAAATCATGTCGTGTCTTGCTTACGTGCTTAATGTCTTCCTAACTGGGGGGCTGCGGGTGAGAGGAGGGGGGTCCAGCCCCGGTGGGTGCTGGGCACCCTGTCTCCCACCCCTGGCCGGGAGCAGGGTCCCCGGTCCTGTCCCGTCCCCGCACGCTGTCCTGCCTCCCGGTCCTCCCCATCCTGGGCGGGCTGAGCATCGTGGCGTACCACGGCGTGTGGCGTTCGCGGGCGCGTCCGTGGCGCGTGGGGGACGTGGAGCCACGCGCGCGCGCCTGGAGGACGCATCTCAGCTGGTTTCTCGCCTCGGGTAGCTGGGTCCTTATAAACATTATGTGCTTTTGGGGTTTATTTTGTTGTTAAAGATGTATGTAGCAGGAAACGTAAGTTGTGGAAAGGCGTCCTCCTTGGGTGGGGCGGGAAGGGAGCCAGGCGGGTCCTTGCACCGGCGCTGGCTGCGGGGGCTGGCCCGCTGCTCCTGGGAAATGGAGGCCGCCAGCACCTTTGTCGCTCAAACTATCAATTTCCATCGAGTTACAGCAGCGCTGAGACCAGCGCACGAGGCCAACGACACGTTTTTCTGCAAGACAACTAATCCGTGCCGGAGCGGCGGAGGAGCCTGCACCGCTCCCTGGGCGACGCGGGCGACGCGGAGCTGCCTGCGCTGCGCGGTGCTGCAGCAAACCTCGGTGCCCCGTAGCTTCTCCTTCGGAAGGACCCCGGTGTTAAATCTCTTTTTTTCCTTTTTTCTTCTTGGATAAGTTAAACCGACCCAACTTCCCCCCGTCCCTTTTTTTCACCCGAAACTTTGAGTCACTTCTGTGCGTTTGCAGTTGTTCCGCGTCCGACGGGGGCTGTGGATGGGCAGGATCGCTCTCGCCGGGTGCGGGATACATCCCGTGCTCCCGGCATCCAGAGGCAAAACCCTGCCCCGGCCCTGAGCATCCCCCTTGCCCACCGCCCGTCGGTGCCGGGTCCAGAGGTAGCCTGAAATGGTCTGCTCGGTTTGATAAATATCTCCGTTTCCCTTTTCTGTTTAACAAATACCTTCTTTAACGGCAAAGCGTTCTGTTAAGTTTTCTCATCATCACGCTTAGTCACGCGGGGTGACTTCTAAAAGTACTTTTTAAAAAATGCCACTTTTTATCCAGGTTTTAAAATTGAAGTTCATTTTTTATCCAGAGGCAGGATATAAATGACTCTACTAAAATTAGATTAATCCTAATAAGAATGTCAGTTATCATTTCTGAATACATTAGATTTTTTTTTTTTAAATTTTACATGCCTCTTTAGCTATAATTGCTAGTGTAATTTCTTACATAGACATGGTGTGTCCTCACGGTTGACAGAAATACTTAATGCAATGTCGACACCGCAGTAAGTTCCAAATTAGTGCGTGGCAGTCACTGCAAACGTTTTGAACTTTCTCCTTAATAAGTTTAAAAAAAAAAAAAAAACAACAAGCAACCCTTAAATGCAAAGCAAGGCTAAAACGCATTTAGGTCGTCCGAGAAAAGCAGGGCGGTTGGAGGCTGGAGCCCTTCAGAAGGGCCCTCCATGAGCTGGGAGGGGGAGGCAGAAAGAGAAGGGGGAGCTGAGGGTCCCGGCGGGGCCGGGGAGGCGATTTGGGGTCCGGCGAGCGAGGGCAGGTTGTGGGGTTTGCGTCCCGGGGGGCTGCGGCCGGGGCTGGGGCGGTTCTGCAGCAGCACCCGGTGCTCACGAGGGATTTTTTTTTTTTTTTTTTTTTAAGGCACGGTAAATAACCCGCCTTTCCTGGCGGGTGCCCCGAAAGCGTCGCTGCCCGCACGCGGGTGCAAGGTGGGCGTTTGATCTCTCGTTTGCTTTTGCAGCTCCGGTCGCTTCCAGCGCTTGTGCCGTGCGTCGGGGAGCGGGTTTGAAGCGAGCGCGGCCGGCCGCGAGCGTCCTCCCGGCGCCCTGAAACACCCCCGGCTCCGGCGTGGGGCGGACCCCGCTGCTGGCAGCGTCCCCGTTGTGCGTTGCGATAGAAGAGCTGGCAGCATCAGCGCGCGGCGGGGACGCGTCCCCGGCCCGGTGGCACGGCGCGCGGTGGGGCGAGGACCGCAGCTGGGAACGCCTGAGCTAGCGGGATTTTGGGGCAAGGCTCCGGGAAATCGCATCTGGCAGCAAAGCTGGGGGGGGGCAGGAAGCGGTTGGGGGAGACTTGGGTCTCTCCCGCGGCGTCTCGTCAGCTTTCTGCCGAGCGCGGGGGTGGCGAGGCGGGGCGGTCGTCTCGGCGGGGAGGATTGTGAACGCTCCCCGTCCGCGGGCGGCTGGGAGCTGGCCGGCGAGGGAGCGGGGCGGCAGGCTGGGTGCTCTGCCCTCCTCCTCCTCCCCAGGCCTGAGGGCTGGTTTATTTTTAGGTTTAAACCCTGACCTTTCCTCAGTGCCTCGTTAAAGCTCCCAGTGGGAGCGGGGACCGTGTGTCCCAGCGGGGTCTGGGGACGTCCCTGGGGAAGGGGCCAGAGAAGAGCACCAGCCCCGAGGTCTCCGGGTCTGGCGGCATCCGCGACACCCGAGACAGCAGTGGGCTTTCTGGTTCCTCTCCTTCGCCTGTTCCCGGCAGGAGGTTGTACGTTTTATGAAAGTTCAGCCGTACGTCTATCTGGCCTAAAAATAAAAGCAGGCACGAGCCAAGATCTCTTCTGCGGGAGGAGAGGTTTAAACCTGACACTCTTGTGTCGTGCTGGCCTCTCTCCCAGCCTGTCTCTCAGCTGCCGCTGTGCCGACCAGCCCTGAACTGGGTAAACTGGGAGCAGCGGAGGGGCAGGCAGGGGGGAGCACAGGGGGGTCCCAGCCCCTGCCAGTGGTGAAGCCTTTAGGAGCGTCTTTCTCTTTGCCGCAGGCCGTGGATACGTAGAAAATTGGGGCTTTTGTGCCTGAGCGGGACCTCTCAGTAAAGAGGGAATGTGGGCAGCAGCGGGAGGAGGTTTTGGGGTGAAAGGGGAAGTTTTTTTTGGCGCCGAGTGACATCCGGGAGCACGGTCTGGGGTAGAGGCTGGATCCGCGCTGTCTTGCGGAGCTTGTTCGCCAGGCTTTGGCGCTCGCTCCCAGTCTGTGCGCAGGAGGCAAAGTGGGGAAACAGACCTCATCTTCTGAGGTCCCGTGACTCATCTTGAGCTTTCTCCGAGACCTAACCCAGAGCCATCCACCCCCGTGGCGTGGGGCTGAAGGCCCTGCGCAGCCAAGCGCGGCGCGGGGCTGACTCAGGGCTGAGGAATACTGCGTGCCCTGGCTGCCGCGGCAGTCGCCGCGCGGCTGTCGTGGGCAGCTGGAGGGGCGAGCGTACGCACGCGCCTCGTTACGGTGGGGTGGTTAAGAAGGGCTTCGTAAGAGGGGCAGCAGCCAAGCGAGTTCCCAGGAGCGACACGGTGGTGGGGCTCAGCAGCGGCCTGGGAAGATGGCGCTTCCAGAGCGGGCCGGGACGACAGAACTCGTTTGGCCACAGCCGGGAGATCAAAGGGCCCGGCACTGAGTCAGGGCGGCGTGGCGAGGGGTGACGCTGCTCTGCTCCCCCGGGATGAACGGGCTGGCAGCCGCCACCGGCGCGGCTGGCGAAACCTGGCAGACCTGTCGGCGCAGGGCAGGGCAGCCCGCAGCCGGGCTGCGGCTAACCGTCCGCCAGGTTTTCTCTTCTCCCTGCCCAGTTCCTAATGTCGGGAGTAATCCTTCGAACCACAGCATCGCTTCCCCAGGGCGAGCCTGAGCCCCGGCCCCGCTCACAAGCGGGGTCGGTGCACGGGGGCCGTCGCCCAGCCCTCGGCGCGACCTCCGGCAAGCCCTGGCACGTCGGGGGGGGCTCCGGGGTGCCGGGGGAAGGGGCTTCCCGGGGACCCGGCTGAGGCCAGGAGGTCCCTGCTGCGGCTCCCCAGGGCAGGCATGGGTTTGATTTTTGTGGAAGGCCTCAGCAAAACGGGTGAGGCTGGTTGCCCCTCCGCCGTGCTTCGGAGGCGGCCGTACGGCCGTGCGCGGCTGGCGTAGCGTGAAGCGGGGAGCCGAGGGCTTTGGGGACCCCTGCTGTGCCCCTGGGGGTGCCGCAGCAGCAGCTTGGTGTTGGCCGGATCGGGGTGCAGGAGCGTGCCCAGCCGCTGTCCCACGGGGAGGTGGCTGGTTTGGGGGCCCCAGCTGCAAACTGGGTTTGTGGGGTGCAGGGTTAGCCGGGGTGTCAGCTACTGGGGTGCAGGGAGGAAGGGGCTGCTTCTCGCCCAAGGACTAACCGCAGGCTGTAACCTCATCTCTTGGCTGTTTGCTTTCAGTTCTTCATTTTTCCATCCAAGTTGGAAAAGTGAGAGGTGGGAAGGGGTGCGGGGGGGTCCTTCGGAAAACGCCGGGGTTGGTGTTGGGTCTGGTGGGCCTTCCCCTGCGCCCCCAGCCCCACGTGGTGGGGGGCTGCAGTTTGCCTCCGGTCTGTGCCGGCTGGGGACAGATCTGCATGACAACTAGCGGGGCTTGGCGGGCAGGTCTTGCTCTTGGGTTCCTTGGGCATATTCCTGCCGCGTTCCTGTCCAAGTGGGCGCCCAGCCGCCGCTGTGTCCCCTGCCAAAGTAATTCTTTGCTTTGGAACCGGGAGGCGAAATCTCCTCCGTCTTATTTCAGAGGGGTCAGGGAAGGAGTGGGAACCCCGCTGATCCAACCTTGTTCCCTTTTAACCTGCCTCTCCCTCTCTCCCCCTCCAGCCCCCCGTCCTCCGGATGAGCGGGGCTGCAGCCAGGGCACGAGCGTCCAAACCGAAGCAAAGCCGAAAAACACACGGGGCCGAGCAGGGAACCCGATCTGCTTCCCTTGGATCATTTAATACCTGCAGCATCCCGCGCTCAGGGTTTGGGTTCGTGCCGCTTTGGGTGCCGTCTGGCTTTTGCAGCGCCTGCTGGGGTGCTGGGCTCTGCTCCTTCCTGCTTTCCCGTTTCCTTGGGGTTTTGGGGGTTCTGGTTTTGGGTTTTTTTGGGAAGGGGTTGGTCATGGCTGCAGCATCCAGCTGCCAGCCTCTGGGCGGGCAGGCAGAAGGTGGGTGCTCGCTGCCCGCGCCTCAGCCCCCGCCGCCGCTGCCCGCGCCTCATTGTCTCACTTCGCTCTCCATTCCTACGCCAATTAAAGAGCCCTGTTGCCATTCATGGCCCTTATGGTTTTGTTCAGTTGTCTGTCAGCTCTTGTCAAGCCCTGTCCCCTTCCCCTCCCCCGGTTTCAAAAACAAAACCCCTGACAAACCCCCCTTTGAATCCCCTCTTACCTCACTCCCAGCGTGGGGCCCCATTGACGGGAGATGCCGGCGGCGGCGGCGGGGAGACCGCTCCCCACGCCGCCTTTGTGGGCCGCCGGCAGCCCCCCGGCCCCCGGCCTCCCCGCGTCTTGACAGCATTAATTAGATAACTCGGCTCGTCTTTATTTCTCCGAGGGGAGGTGCGGGACGATATTACTCGAGGGAGAAAATACGGTGCTTTTTTCCCCTTTATTTTTTGGCCAGCCGCTTGGCTCCATCCCTGGCGGAGTTGCTTATTGTGCTGAAAAATACTGAGTTTGTGGGGGCGGGGGGCGAGCCCGAGGGACCCCCAACGCTCCTTATTCTGCCCAGACGGCGTCTGCACCCCGGCCCGGCGCTGGCGGGAGCCCGGGGTCCCCGGAGCCACACGCCACCGGCTGCGGAGAACGCTGCAGGTGGCAGCAGCAGCCTGCACCAGTGCTCTGGCCCCAATTAAATCCCCTCCAAACTCCCTCAATTAGCAGCTTTTTTTTAATTATCATTATTGTTATTTACCCCCACAACCTTGCAGGGCTTGGATTAATTTCATTTGTTTGCGTGGTTTGGGTGCAACGTCTGAACACATGGGGTGCTGTGCGGAGGTGGGAAGATGGAGCAGCAGCACATGGATGCTCACATCAGTGCCTGGCTGTGATCTGTGAGGGCTGTGAGCCTTCCTCTTCCTCCTCCTCCTCGGGGCATTGGGATGGTCAGCAGCCATCCCCTTAAGTGGTGCCGGAGCACTGGGAGGCATCCTGGCCGAGCTCCCGAGGGGACGGAGGAAAACATTCACCTCCCTTTGGCAGTGCTCGGCCCCGGTGGGCTGGGGGTCCCCCGTCATCCCCCACCGCCCAGGCACGTGGTCTCCAGCCGCGGGGCGGGCAGTAAGTGCCCGGGAGGCCATCAAAGCCCCGACACCCCCATCCTGAGCGAGGGGCAGCGAGCAGCTCGAGGGCTGGCCCAGGACCCCCCCCTCCGGCGAGCCCCGGCACGGCGGGGCCCTGCGCACTGGTTTCCGCAGTGGCTCTGGTGTCACCGGTGCGTGCTCTGGGCTCTGCGGGATGAAGCTCGAAGCCACCCAACCTCGGCTGGATGTTTGTGGGCGGCCGTCAGGCAGCGGTTGGGACGCGGCGGGAGGAGAGGTGGCTGGAAACACGGCGCTGCCGGTCACTGCCGCGGGACCGGACGCAGAGCTTTCTCCCCGGGCTCCCTGCCCGGCTGGGTGCTCTGGTGTCCGGCGCTGCTCCGCCAGCACCGTGGGTTCTCCGTCAGCTGTCCTCTTCGGGGCTGGTGGGGAGTCTGGGGCTCGGATGCTCTCCAGCGGCGCGTACCTTCGCCATGCGCTAATCAGCTGGACGGCGCAGGGAGAAAGCCCTTGCCGCAGCCCTGCCGCGGCGGCGCGGGAGGGTCACTGGGGCCAGCCCTGGCTGCCAGCGGCCGTGGGGCCAGGGCCGTCACCGACTGCGATGGCAGCCGCTGGCCATGAGTGCCGAGGCGTGGCTGGCACCCCGTGGCGCCCGTGCCTGCTGTCCTGAAGCCGTCTGCCGACCCGTTCTCTGCAGCATCCTCGACGGCTGGAGCCCTCTTCTCCTTGGTTTCTTCTTGGCTGGCGACAACCTCGGTGGAACCGCTGCTGGAACCGCCTGGCCCAAAAGCCCTTGGGAGCAGAGCAGACTCCTGAGCTCGGCGGCAGGAACGCCGGCGCAGAGGGCAGCGCAGACCTGTGGGGATCGTCCTTCTCGCCTGGTGACCTCTGCTAGTCGTCCCTCATCTGGACTTCCCCTGCCGCGGCGGCTGCTGCAGGGACGCTAAAAGCAAAGTCTGCACGGAGGGGCTGCGTTGCTGCTGGGGGGGTGGCTTTTTTGGCTGAAGAGCACCTCCGCTCGTGGAAATGTGCTGGGTGGTGGGAGCGGGTGAAGTTTTGAGCCGGCTCTTGCCCAGTGTTGCTCTGGACGACTTCTCCCCTAAGAGAGGGGTCTGCGCTGGATGAGGGGACACCAGATCCTTCTGCAAGCTGCGGGTTTGCAGCGGGAGCCCGGGTCCTGCTCCTGGCTTCCTGGTGCGGAAAGGCGCTGCAGTGGTGTGTGTTTTCATGGTAAAATAGGTCCTCTCTGGTCTTTCTCCATTTGCTAATCAAGTACAGCCTTGCATTTTGTAAGGGCTTGGTCTTCAGAGTTACAGCAGCCACTGGGCAAGCTCTGAAGAAAGCTCCGGGAGCCCCAATGGGATGGCTCCCGCTGTCCAGCCGGGGCCGGCAGCTCTGCGCTGCGCAAGCGAGATGCTCGCTTGGCCTTCAGTGGTTGAAGCTGATGAGGGAGAGTTACGGTACGAAGCGTTGAACGTGAGGCTCGTGGTTCCTAAACCTCCGCATGCGGCGTTGGAGTGGCCTTGCCGTCGCCAAAGCCACCGGCTTCCCCGCGGAGAGATGCGGGGAGGGGGCTGGCGCTCGAACACGGACTCACCTGCGCCATCCTGAGCATCACGCCTCTTTCTGGGCAGAAAGGGGTATTTTGGTTTCCTTCCCCCCCCCTGCAGCTGGTGTTTCCTTGTTTTCGGCTTAATTTGAACCCTGCCTTGACCGTGAGCGCGGGTCGGTGATGATGCGGAGCGTACCGGGGTGCCTGCGCTGGGGGGGCACTGCCTCAAGCACCATTGAACTTCATCTCAAAAAATGGCATCCCTGGCAACTGGGGCGGGGGGGTCACTTTTGGGTGAGGTGGGTGTTTTAGCAGCCTGTGGCGAGCCTTACAGCTGGTAGCGAAGCAACAACGGGGGTTTGGGGGAGCAGTGGTGTTAGAAAATGGCATCCCCGTGATGGGGGGGGGTGTCGGGTGCCGGTTGCCATGGCAGCCCGTTTATGCCTCACTGATGCGTCGGGTAAATCCGTTTGGAAACGAGAAGGGCCTTTTGTCTTTGAGAGGGTTGAATGGGCCTCATTAAACCCCAGGCATGGAAAAGGGCCTTAGCCTGCGTCTGGGAGGGGGACGGGACGGGGCGGCCCCGTGGGGCGGCCGCGGGGGCTCGGCCCAGGCAATTCCCCCTGCCCGGGGATGGCGAGGGGCTGGGGGGCTGAAAGGTGCGGTTGTGAATAGCTGAAAAATCTCTCTTAGAGCAGCGGAGGCCAAAGGAGTGAAGGAGATATGAGGCTGTCTTCAGAGTTACCTGGAACTGCCGGGTTCTGTGCTGACCACCTCGGCTCCGGAGGATGCAGCAGAAATAGAAGAGGTCTGCAGAAGGGCAATGAAAATAATTATACGTGGATTAGCGGGGGGGGGGGGGGAAAGATCGAAGACTCTTTTTAAAGGAGACTAATAATAGAAGAGCACATAAAAGAAGCAGGATCTAAAAGTATGGGGATTCGCGTGCTCCTGTTTACCCTCTCTCGCGGTGACGAATAACTCGACTGAACGAGCGAGAAGGTGACAGGTACAGATGGGAGGCAGTGGAGAGCGTGGACCTTTTATTCAAGTTGTAATTAACTTCCTTTCGTGGGTATCTTTGCTCCCAAGAATAACAGGACTCCAAAAGGAGGAAGGGTCCTGTGGCTCCATGTGCTGCTTTGGGAAGGGGCTGTGGGTGCCGCTGGTGTACTGGGATGGTGTACTGGGATGAGACGGGCCGTTGGGTTGAATATGTAATTCCTCTGTTTTAATTGTCGCTTGTTCTCGAGAGATGAAGTGAGTTGGGTGGTGGGCTGCCGGGCTGGCCGGGGACCCCGCTGCTGCGCCAGGGTCTGCGGGCAGCCCAGCCCTGCCCGGGGTATCGCCGGGAAAACCTGCCCCTCTCTCCGAGAAACGGGGGATCGGTGCTCTCGGTTCAAGGTCACAGGGGACTGTGTGGTTGTCCCTGTCTGGTGATGCTGTTTGACTTCAGCCACGGTGCTGTGAAGGTCCTGCCCAAGTGAGGTCTTGGTGTTTGCTACCGACTCTGTGATGTCTCTTGCTTGGTGAAAATACGGATTTTGGCAGAGGCGGAAGTGGCTGTGCGTCACCGGAGAGCTCTGGAGTGATGGCCGCAGGCTGAGCTCTGGAGGGACCCTCCGATGGCTGGAGTGTGACCTGGCTCTGTGGCACCAGGGGGTCTGGAGGACTCCTCCAGGACAGGACTGATCTCCTCTAGCTGGTGGCCGAGGGTCCCGGGCACAGAGGGTCCCGGGCATAGAGGGTCCCCTGTGCCTGGGCAGCTGCTGCGAAACGGTGGTGCTGTGCCCCAGAAAAGTGAGTAAGGATGAGGCAGGGAGAGGCAGGCGTTTAATTATGCGTGCAGTTGGGCATCGGTGAAGCTCTCGCAGGTTTCAGTGTTTTCCAGGAGAACACAATCCATTTGTACATAGAGTTTTAGCTTTTTTTGCTGGCTCTCTTTAGCTTGCAGAGCCGTTCCCCATCCCTGAGGTGGTTCCCAGCTGGTGTGAGCTGCGGTGGCTTGTGAGAGCCGTGGTCCTGCTGGGAGGACCCGTATGCCCTCTTGGGAGGGAGAGCTGTGCCAGCCCGGTCTTCTGCTGCCCGGACACCGGGAAAACTCACAGCTCCCACATAGCAGAAAATGCCGTGTGCACCTCGGGTATCACTGCCCTCTTCTCGCAGCGCCTCGCTCTGCTGGGCATCAGCAGCCTTCCTGCAGCCTTCACTGCCAGAAGTAGATGCCCTCCTTGTAAGATCTTAGTTATTTTTGGATTTCTTTGAAGAAAACAGCATTTAGCATATGCCATCTTGTATGTATGTCAACATCAATGCTTTGGAGCATCTTCTCCAAGAAGGAGATTGTTGTTAAATGTTGTTCTGTTTTCTGGAAAACCTGAAATAAGATGAGATGCATCGTGTTTCTTGGACACGGGGAAAGGTGATGCTGCCCAAAGATTTTGTAGTTCACGTGGTACAAGGAATGCCAGGGCTGGGGGGAAGAGAGGTTGTTGGAAAGCGTGTCCACTTTTAAAAATCATATTTTCAAGGGATTTACCGGTCGTGTTCTGCCTAAGGAAGAGCTGGAGGACTGCTAGCATGCTTGTAAAGGTGCCGGGTACCTTATCTGCAGGACACTTGTGTCTGCAGCTACTGCTGCAGTGTTAGTTCGTCCACGTTTAACCGTGACCCAGTCTGCTAGTCCGTGCATGCCTGTGTGGAGAAGAGGAGCCAGCATGGTGTGTGTGTGTGTGCGGAGGAGGGAGGTATCGTGCCCAACACGAGCCCTGAGCTTGCTCTGACCAAATTTGCATGGTTTTCCTTCTTACCCCATGTTCCTGGGCTTGTTGAGCCTCTAGCAGCGCTGGTGCGGAGCGATGCCCGTTGGGGTCGGCCGGTTGCAGGAACCCTGGTGCTGCCGCAGCTCGTCGGCGTGGCTGGTGTCCCGTGGGCCAGCCCGGGAAGCCATGGGCTTGTGATCCGGCAGGCGGTTTGCCGGCAGCCCCGCCAGCCTCCCACGTGGCGGCTGCTCCTCGAAGGCGAGGTGTGAGCTTCTCGGCCGGTGGAAGGACAGCATCTCTGCGCCTGTGGCCACACCAGGGCTCCCGCTCACCCTCGTTGTGCGGAGCCGTCGGGTGGGTCTGTGCCCGGCCGTGTCGGGGTTGAACCGAAGGAGCGGCCGGCACCGTGGGGCTGGTCTGCGCTCACCCGGTGAACGCGTTGGTGCCACGGTGTGGTTGACCTCCTGCCTCGGCGCAGCCCGGGGACGCGAGGGCTGCAATCCCTCCCCGGGCCCGGGGCAGCCCCACTGCATATTTCGTGGGATTATCACCTTTTATCGCCCCATTCCTCTTCCTCTCCCAGCAAACCGCCTCCGCCATGCCGGGGCGGCCGCCTCTGGCACTGGGCACTGGCCCTTCCAGCAGGTCCCACTTGTAGCCCCCGAGTCTCTCCATCAGGACCCACTGGAGCTTTTTGGAGCCCTGAGGGGAGACTGGCCCTCTGTGCCGGTCAGAGCAGGGGGCTGCCTGGTCCACAGGGGGTTGGGGGTCCCTGCCAGCAGCCCCCCCCCAGCTCGGGGCAGGGGAAAGGCAGCTCTTTAATCCTGTCTCTCTGCTCCGGCATCCCGGCATCCCGCTGCCAACAGAGCTCCCCTTGTTTACCCAACTCGGAGGAATCGGTTTACAAGGCTCACAAATACCCTTTTCACCTTTCCCATCAGAAAACACCTCCCGAAACAATGAGGAAATTGGACGCCGCCACCTGATCGCTCCCAAGGAACCTGTGGGGCCGGGAGCTCGGGGCTGGGGGCCCAGGAGCTGGGGGCCGTGGGCCGGGGATGCCTGGCCGGGATGCTCCGCGGCGGCCGGCACGGCTCTGCGGGTGGGCAGCCGCAGGTGCCACCCAAAAATGACCTTGAGGGGCTTTAAGGGATGAAGCCGGCGGTAGCTGGAGCAGAGGCCAGCGCTCCCCTCCCAGCACGCTCTGCTCAGCTGGGTGCAGTTTGCAGCACCCACAAAAAAAATATATATTTTTTAAACTTCAATGGCTGCAGTTAATCTTCCCCACCACCTCTGACACCGGGAGAAAGGATACTGAGATGTTATCTGCCAACTGGTGATAGTACCGATGCTAAATAAAGCTGGAGCCGCCATCCTCCTCCCAAGTGGTGGGAGAGGCAGAGGGGGGTGGTTCGGGGGGACCCCGCCGGGTGCCGTGGGTGGTTGGGGTGCCGGGTCCCTGCTCGTGACCTTGCCGGCACGTGCCGTGCAGGATTAGCCCCGAAAGGCGCGGCGCCGGTGGTGGGTCTGTCTCCCTCCCGTTGCAAGGGGCGTGCTGAGCCGGGGCAGACCCCGTCCCGGGGTCCGCTCGTGTGAGCAGCACCTCGTCCTTGGTGCCCTGCCGTGCCACTGCACCCGAATTTAACAGCGTGTGTGTCCGGGGCTGCGTCCCGGAGCGTGCTACTGTGCGGGCGTCAGTCTTCATTTCAGCACTGAGGTTGAATTGAAGTTTGATTTTTCTTTTTTTTTTTTGTCCCCCCTCCCCACCTTAAAACAGGGAAATCAAACCAATGTCTGGAGGATACAGCGTATCCCCCCTGAAATTACAGCGCGTGCTCTGAGGGCATGATGAGTTCCCCTACTAATTTAAAAGGAGATCTGTTCATTCTTCCCAGTTAAGATAAATTTGAAGATGTGTCCTTGTAAAGCCAAGTCAAGAGCGTAATTCTCTTTTGCCTTCAACGGTCCTTCTGAAGTAAAATTTCTCGTACCCAGAACTTACTGTAATACTGCGTACGGGCAACTTGCAACCATTTTTTGATGCTTTTTTTTCTGCTGCTGTAGTGATAAATGTTGCTTTTCACCTTCTGTATTTTAAAAGGAGAATTTCCTGGAGAACTGGCCTCTCGCATGATGAGAACCGTTGTCAGTCTTCCCTAGGATGGCCGTCATAAGCCGTTGCTTATTGCTTGTGACAAAGCAAAATTTTTGGGGGGAAAAACAAAGTCTCGATGCGTGGTTAAGAGCTCGAAGAGCAGCGAGAGGGTTTTTGAGGGCGTACGCTTCGGGGGTTTATCTTCACTGCTTGTGCTGCCGAGCCTCTCGGCTGGGAGACAGCCCTGCTGTTAGAGACGAGAGGCAGGACGCTAAGGGGGAAATGGAGGAGAAAAAATCAGGGAAATTGGAGGACAAAGGGCGAAACGTATGTGTGGGCAGGAATGCAGCTGGCAGGGAGCGGCGGTCGGAGGGAGCACCCCCAGGAGCCCCGCGCAGCGCGGCCGCTGCGTGCGACGAAGGGCTGCCGGCTTTGGCTGGGAGCTCTGCGGGGCTCCGTGTTCCTGTGGGAGACCTGGAAAAGGTTCTGGGGCTAAGGCAGAAGCTGTGTGCTTCTGAAGCCAAGACTGAGCTCGGAGGAGGTTCGGCTCATCGTTTTATCCTTGAAACAAAACACAGAATTTGCTGGGATGAAGAAGTGCCAGCAGGATGTGGTGCTGGGATGTTCTCAGCTGCCTCGATTGCTTTAGGGCCTCTCCCCTGCTTAAAAATCAGCTTGACCTAATCCCAGACGGCCGTGCTGTCAGCGCGGGCTGGTGTCGCCTGGACCGGTCGGTTTGCAGGTGTTGGCCAAGGCTGTGGCCAAGGAGGTGTGATAGGTGCCGCTGGTATGGAGATGGGGGGCGGATAGGAGCCTTCTCCTCCTGCTCCGGCGTTGCAAGGTATCTGCTTGGCTTGTTTGTGGCTTCCTGTTTGGCATCTTCTGGGCAGGAGGGAGCTGGCAGGGGCTGGAGGAGGGAATTTGAGTCACTTGGGAGCCCTGTGCCAGAAAGCCTCTGACTCAGCCCCGCCGCCGAGGAACGAGTGTGGGATCCAGCTGCCTCTCGGGGTGGGAACCCGTGAGCGAGCGTGCAAGTGTTCACTTGCGCTGCGTGTCTGCGGCCTGGCGCGGGGCGGGGAGGGAGGGGCAGGGGCTCCTTTGCATCTCCTGCTGCGCGGCTCCCGGGATTGCGTCAGGGCTCCGGCCGTGGGTGGGGGAAGCCTTTATCGCTCCCAAGGCTTTGGAAGCGGCGCGCTGGCTGGGGGCCAGCTGACCTACTTGGTAGCGTTCGGCGAAGCGCGGCTCACCTGCCGGCAGCGCCGGGGACGGAGCCGGGCTCCACCGCGCCAGCAGCGCGGTTGCAGCACCCCACCTGAACAGGCCCTTTAGGGGTTAAGTTTCCTGCTCTTCTGCGAGGCTGCTCCCTCGCCTTCCTCCAGCACTCATGACTTTCACAAAGCTGAATCGCGCCCCGCACGCTTGCACGGCGAAGGTGCAGCCACTGCGGTGCCGGGGTTGGGACGACCCCGGCTGTCCCCGCGTGCCTGATGCCCCGTGGCCGTGGTGCTGCTCCGGGTACCGCTGGAGCCGGCGCGGTGGGCGCGGAGGGCGCGGAGCTGCAGCCCGGCGGTGAGGACGGGGTGGATAACCCGCCTGGACTCGGCTCCCGCGGTGGGTGAAGGGGACCGGCTGCACCCGCTCCGCCTCGCCTGCGCCCCTGGGGCTGGCGAGGGCGGGCGCCGGGGCTCCCCTCGCCCCGGCTAGCTGGCAGAGAGGTGCAGCTGATGTCTGTCTGTCTGTCTCTGCCCTGGCCGTCCCTCCCGCTGCTGCAGCTGGCACCGAGCTCCGGAGCCCTTTCCAAGGGCATCGTGGTGTGCGTGGGCTCGGGCTCCGCCTGCCTCCTCCCAGCCCGCGCGGTCGGCGTGCGGATCTGCCGGCGCTCCCAGAGGCCTGGAGCCTGGGCTGCTCAGGCGCCGGTTTCAGCTCCGTGGCTTCTTGCTAAGACTTGTACCAGAGCTACGGAGCAGGTTGGTCTTGTGTGTTTGATCTTCCTTCCGTGGTGCCTGCAGCCTCCGCCGGTGCAGCTGGCTGGGGGCAGAAGGTGTCGTCGTGGCCCTGGCCGTGCCCGCATCCGACTGCCGGGGTGGGATGGGGCAGGGACCGGCCGTCCCTAGGGGTGGGAAGGGAAAGCCACGGACGTGCAGCCTGCCAAAGGACACGCTTCGGTTTTCGCCGTGCCCAAATTACGCGAGGGAGTTGCAGCAGAGATAACTTTGCAGGAACATCCATTCCCACCTTATCTTCCATCAGAAACACGTTACGTTGCCTACATCAAAGTAGATGCTCTGCTGCTTCCCTCCTTGTCTCTCTAATCCTCTACTTCACGCTGAAAAAAAAAAATCAGAGTATTGCTCCACAGTAATGAAATCTGAATACTAATTATCAGCATATTGCCTTCCTTCCCTTTGCAATGCCCTGCCTTCCAGCCCCAAATAGCTTTCCTCCCTCCTTGCTCCTCTCCATCCGGTCCTCCCACGCTCCTGGGCACGCCGTGGAGCCTGGCCTGGTAGAAGTTGTCCTGCAGGATGCTTCCCTCCCTTCCATTTAAGGGCAGGAATTCCTCGGGGAGCCAGGGCGTGGAAGGGATCCCTCCCCGCGCCCCATTGTCAGGACTTCTCCCCATCGCCCGTCCCTGCAGGAAGCTCCTTGCCTGGCCGTCGGGCAGAGCCGCGGCGTCTCCAGCCCCCCTGCTCCGCAGCCCTTCGTGGGAAGACTGTTCGGGTGCCAGGCTTGGGTCTGGGCAGGGTGCCCACCCTTGTCGCGGCAGGAGGGCTGGGGAGCGGGACTGAACCAAGCGAGCCCCTCTTTCTGTCGGTGGGAGCCTGCACCAGCTCCTCGCACACGCACTGATCAGTGAAGGAAGGGGAGAACTTTGTTTTTGTGTCAAAAAACATCTTGTGGAGGGAAAAGCAGGAGAGTTTAAGCACGAAATAAACTGTGTGGAAGCGGGGCTCTGCGGTGGGTGGGACGGGCTGGCGCAGCCCCCGCCGCCCACGCTGGAGCGTGTGGCTAACCTCTCGCCCTCCTCTCTTCCAGGTTCATGACTGGGAAGGGGCTGGTCATCTACCCAGAGATTGGGGATAAACTGGACATTATCTGCCCCAAGGCGGAGCCGTCCAAGCCTTACGAGTACTACAAGCTGTACCTGGTGAAGAAGGACCAGGCAGATGCCTGCAGCACCGTCATGGACCCCAACGTGTTGGTGACGTGCAACCGGCCCGAGCAGGAGATCCGCTTCACCATCAAGTTTCAGGAGTTCAGCCCCAACTACATGGGCCTGGAGTTCAAGCGGCAGCAGGATTACTTCATCACATGTGAGTCGCCCTCCTCTTCCTCGCCGCTGACCCCGGCTTGGGGGGGCCGTGGGGGCCTGGAGAGTGTCGCCAGGCGCTTGTTCATGACTTGGCCGGTGCAAAGAGCTGACACGTATGGAAAATATTTCCCGCTGGATGGGAGAAGAGGGAGGAATGTGCCGCTGGCCGAGCCGGGCACCGGCCTGTATCTGGCTGCTGCGCTGTGCCTCGTGCCCCTGCCCTGCTCACGGCCGGGAGCAGGAGCGTGTCCCCCAGCCGGGGTCAGCCCTGGCACGGAGGCGCAGCGTGCGTCTGGAGCACCGTCACGGCTGGAGCGTATTTTTTGCTGCCGTCTTCCTCTGAGGCTGGAGGTGTTGCAAGGCGTTTCTTGGAGGGCTTTGCCCTGGGGAGCTCCCGGTGGGGCAGTCGGGATTGGGATGAACGGTGACCGAGGAGATGCTCGTCCTCCCGCCTCGGTGCTGCCTCCGGGAGCAGCCCCGGCAGCGGGAAGCCGCCGGTGGTGCCCAGTGCTCACTGTGCTCTAAATGGCTGTAAAATTCTACATACTGGCCTGTTCCTGTTGTTTCTTGGTACAACATGGCGTTACGGAGGGGAGAGGGACGGAGGGCTGAATTTTCTCGGAGCCCGTGGTCTGTGCGTGCAGGGGACCGTTGCACGGGGATGTGTCTGCCTGTGCTGGCCCCGGCGTGGATGGAGGGAGGACTGCGGGGGGCTCGGCGCTCCTTCGGCAGTGGGTCTGGCGGCGCTGGGCTCAGCGATGCCCGCCAGCTCGCTCTTCCCCTGCTCGGCTTCTTCTCGGCCTCGCTGTTTCCACCTGGCTTGGCTCATCGCGTGCGAACCCGCGGCGGAGCAGCCGGCAAAGGGCACGGCGGCCGCGCGGCTCATCTCTCCCCTCGCCGTCACGTACCGCAGGCTCGCCGGCGAGCGGCCCGGCGCAGAGGTCAGCTGCCTGCGTGGGAGGCAAGCGCCGAGCCGTGGGAGCTGGTGCTTTCCAGTTGGTAAACAACGTATTTTGAGCCTGAAATCTTTGCCCTCGGAGGGGGTGGTGAGGGTGTTGCAGGCAGCTGGGGGCAGGAGGTGCGCTGCCGTGGCACGGTGCCGTGGTGATGCTGCCAGCCTGGATTTCCCCAGCGAGCCCTCCCTGGGGCCGGGGCTGCCTGTAGTTTTGCTGCAGAATAATTTGAGTAAACCCGCTGCCCAAAAAGCAGCCGGGACGGGCTCCGGCAGGTCAGCCCTGCGCCCACCCTCGCTTCCTTCGTGGTAAAGTTTGCTTAGTGCTTCTAGCGGGTGGCTGAGTGCGGGGTGGTGACAAAGGGACTTGCAGGGGTTTCTGGTCACGGGCGCCCGGTACCGCGTGGCCGTAGGAGGGATGACGGCGGGGAGGACCTGGCGCAACAACCCGCTCAGCCTGCTCGGCACGGTGGCAGTGCCGGCAGGGACCGCGGGCTGCCCAGGGCTGAGTCACCGTTTGGCGGGGCCGGTCTATTCTGAGAGCTGCCAGCGCTCGGTCACCCTCACCGTCTGGATCTGGGGCCATCTGCCCGGTGTCACTCGGGGGGCACAGTTGGGGTCACCAGCTTTGCAGCCGTCGGGGGTGCAGGCGACCCTGGCTGCAAGCCCAGGCGGCCCAGGGATGGGCTGGGGATGCCAAAAGCCCTGGCACAGCTCTCCTGCAGGCTCCCATCTCCCTTACCGTGAGTAACCGTGGCTGGCACCAGCCTGGTGGCTCTGGGACCCCAAAAGGTCAGCCCTTCTGCTGTCTCTCAGCTGATGCAAGGCTTAATTCGACAGCAAGCTTTCTCTGCAGCGGGCGGAGCGCGGGGAGAGGGGCTAAAAGCACAGCCATGAGTCTGCCTTTTGTATGTCGGGCAAACATCTTGAAGCACTCGGTCAGCGGCTCCTCCGTGCTCAGGGGTCAAGTTCAAGCAGCGACACGGTCGTCAAGCTAATGAGGACTGAAAGCAGGGTCCTGCCTCACGCCCCTCTGCCACATCCCCTGGGACCCTCGGGCTGTGCATAGCCCCCAAAGACAAATCCGTTGCCCAGAACGAGCTCAGGAGCGTAATGAAGCGACCGGGGAGAAGCGTGGGGGTCCCTCGCATTGTAACGCAGTCCGGCAAGAAGGTGCAGGCAGGGCAGGCAAGAGGGATTTACTAGTCTTTGAATTGCACAAGTTTTAAGGAGCTGCTTTGCATTTCACACGAAAGCTCTTGCTTAAGTTCAATCAACCACCCGTAGCTTTCGGTGGCGTTTTCACAAGCGGCTGACGGCGCACGGCCGAGCACAAACGCGGCTCCCCAAGGGCCCTCGTGGCTTTGAGCCAGTGCCAGCTCCCCTCCAACGCTGCCAGCACACCTGGGTCACCATTGCTCTGGATCGCTGCAGCTCCGGCGGGATGCACGGCCGGGATTTTGCAAGCTGCGCTGTGCCGGCTTTGCACAGCACAGCTTGCAAAATCCCGGCCATGCATCCCGTCCTAGGTTTGGCTGAGGCTTTTAAAAACTCATTGCATTTTTGCCCAGTATTTTTTTTTATGTTTCTGTTACCAGCAAGGGAATCTTCTCCCGTATCTAGAAATCTTTCTATATTTGCAATGCAATCCTGCTTTCATCCCAAGACGCGGCGGGGGGATCTCACCCGAGACTGCCATTAAATCCTATTTATCCTTTTATTTCCCAGCTTCCCGTTGCAGCATCTCAGAGCCTGTATAGGGCTGGAATAGGGATGCAGAGAGCGGGGTGCTCAGACCATCCCTGTGGGGTCCCCCCTTCTCTCCTCAGGGGGCCGGCAGTGCCCTCTGCCCCCTCCTCAGACCGTTTCTGAGTTTAATTTCTCTTGACTCCTCTGCGCTTTGAAGCGAGCCCCCTCGGCGCTGGGAGCGAGCGGCCGCTGCCATCTGAACTTTGGCCCCTGGGTGGGCTGAGGATGCTCCTGTGATCTGGCCGTACCCTCTGCCGAGCAGCCCCAGGAGCTCTTTCTGCCAAGAAATAAAATAGCCAAAAAAACAAAGTCAAAAGTCTCCCAAGCAGACCACCCACATGTCTTTTTTTTTTTTTCTCTCCCCCCCCCTTTTTTTTTTCCCCCCTCCCCTCTCCCCAAGCTTTGCCTTGACACACAAAAGGGGTTTGGTTTTTTTCCTTCCTTTTCATTTATTGGCGGCCCTAAGCGGGGGAAGCAATGCTGAAGCGGCGGGGAGCGGGGCGGCAGCGGGACGTGTGCCGCTTGTCCCCCACCTTCCCCAGGGAAACCCCCTCGCCGGAGCCAGGGGCTGCCCGGGGTCCCTCCCCGCGCAGAGCTGCTCCCCCAGCCCTCGCCTTGGATATGCCAGGCCTTGTTCAGGGCCACTTTCGTCGCGGAGGGACACGGCCCCAGCCCTTGGCTTAGCAATGAAAAAGGCTTTTGAAAGCGAACGTCACCTCTTCCCCAGCCCCTCCGAAGCCTCGCGCCGCGCCCCTCCGCACCAGCCCCAGGCTTTCTGTAAAAGCACCTTTTCTCCCGGGGCTGATGCCTCTTCCGAAGCCTTTTCATAAAGCACAAGACGCAGCAGCTCCTGCCTGCAGGTGCACGGTGGAGGGCGCGGGGCTCCAGCAGGACGTGGGCCACCGTCCCCGGGACGCGGCCCTGAGAGGGCGGAGATGTTGGGAATTTGGGAATTGGCTGCTTTGCTCCATGGCGGACGTTGGGTTCAGGGCAGCCCGCGGTTTCTTCTGTCCTTGGTCCCTGCCTTTGGTGTCTGGGTGGGAGTCTTCTGTCCCCGGCGTCCCGTCCCCTCCCTGCAAAACCGCCGTACGCCGCGGGCAGACGGAGGGAAGCTTGTGGTGGTGGCTCTCCCGGGCGGTGCCTCCTGCTGTGCTCTGTGGGAGGTAGGAAGGTGAGGTCCAACAGGAACGAATTCTTGCTTTTTGCCCCAAAAGAAAGTCCTTCGGGGGTTCTTCGGCCGAGCACAAAGTTGTGGGCAGGCTGCTGGAAGGGTCGATGGGGACTCCAGGGTAGCTTGTAGTTGCAGACCTGTGTGTGGATGCGAGTGCCGCTGCCATTCCCTGGGCCAGCAGCGAGGTTTGGATCATCCACACCATCCTCATCAAGGCAGAAGGTGCTTCTGGCTCATTAGCAGGCGTGCGGTTACTCCTCCCTTCATCCCTGCCAAGCTGGTAGCAACGCTGGTTGCTTGTGAAGGGCTGAAAAGGGAGGGAAGGATGTGTCCGAGTGCTTAAAAATAATCCACCCGATTGCTTTTTTGGGCTAGCAGGGGCAAAAGGCTCTAGGAAGATGAAAACTGAAGACTGTTTTGGGAAGGTGCTGTCCTAGAGGTGGGGTGGGGGTCCTGCTTCGTGCCTGTGGGTCATCTGCCCCAGGTCCGAGAGTCTGACCGTACCAACATTTCTCCTCCACCTTGGTTTTCACCAATTTCTGGTGACTTTCTCTGCGTCCTCGGCCGTCCGTGTCCCACTCAAGTAGCCTTCCCCCTCTCCCCGGTGCCTGCGCTCCCGGGATGCTCGTGGGCCGCTCCGGCCCCGCCACGGCTCAGCCAGCCGTGCAGGTTCGGCTCCCTCCACCTCCCCTCCTAATTCACTCCAGCTCTTAATTGCATTTGCTGCTACTCTTTGAACTTGCTCCAGTTTTTGCTATCTCTGGTAATGAGGTGCCTAGATAGAGATGCATTAACCCCGATGTCCTGGCAGCGGGCGGCGTGCGCAGGAGCGCCCGGCGCGGCTCCGCGCCGCGCAGGAGCTCTGGATGCGGCCCAGCGGTGCCCTGCCCGCCGCCGGGGCCACGTGCTCTGGCCCGGAGGTCCCTTGGGTGACGTGTTCTTCAGCCTGGCGCGTGCTTCACCCTTGGGCGCGGCGGTGGTGGTCCCTGCCGCCCTTTCCGTGTGTGATGGGGGTGCGGGAGAGCGAAGACCTCCAAGCGAAGGCTCGCTCAGCCTTTCCATGCTCTCCAGGCAGATGTTTGCAGCTGTTTGCAGCTGTTTGCAGTGCCTTGGCCAAGCAGCGCTGGGGTGTTTTTCTAGGGGGGGTCTCTTGCTCAAACCTCTGCTCGGTCCCCGGCCACCGTGTCCCACCTCTCCTGTGAGGCCGTTGAAGGCATGGAGACCTCGTTTGATGAAAACACTAAAGCAAAAGCGAGGCCCCGGTAGATGTTTGCCCCATTAATCTGATACATTTGCTGTTTATGGTTAGTCTTTAAGCCCTTCAATCCATTTTTGATGTAATAATGTCCGTAATCCAATCTAACGCTTTTTGGCAGCAGGTTTCAGCGAGCCCAGATATATTACCCTGAGTATTTCTTTAAACCCCTTGTCTTGCATTTCTGTTTTTAGATGCAATTAGACTTAACCTGGCAAGAATTATTTGTTGTAAACCATCACTTCTTGGGCTTCGTCCCTGGGCCTTTCTACATCAGCATTTTTCTATAGCTTGGCTTCAGCATTGGAGAAGGGGGCCACCAGTACGCTGCTAACTGCCAGAATCATCCTTCCTTCCTTTTTTCTGGGACACGTTGCCATACTTGCTTTTCTGGCTGTACTCCTCCAGCTTCCAAAATAGCTGCCGTTGGTTTGGGAAGCTTTTAGCCCATGCCAGCGTGTGCGAGAATGGCTGCGGAGCCGCTTGAGCTCCTGTCTGCAGCCCTGGGTATTTAATAGTTTCCTCCCTGGTTCCTTCTGCCCCGGCGAGTGCCGCGCTGGCTGCCCGTCTCTGACGGGGGCCGTGCCGGGGGGCCGGGCGCAGCCCCCCGGGCGGTTTGTCAGCCCGCCAGCTCTTTGCTGGCTTGCTTTGCTGATTGCATTTGAATGTGGCCACTTTCATGTGCTCCTCGTCTTCCGTCCCACAACTTGTTTGGTGAAGATGAGTTGAAAGCAAAAGTGCCGTTTGATGCCATGATGAGAGTTATGAACTTCTGCTGATAAAAACCCAATTAACCAGCTTCCTCATTCTTCACCCAAATGGGCTGACGCTGTCCTCGTCCCGCCAGCTTGCGACATACCTGCGGCAACGCAAAAAGCCTGGGTGAAGCAAAGCTGTCCTGGTGGCATAACAGTCCGGTTTCGGGGACTGGCTTGCTTTCCCCCGTCCCCATCCCACCGGGAGCTGGTGGCGGAGGGGGGATGAGACCTTCTCCCCGTGGGAGATGCTGCGTGGGAGCCGACGGGCTTGCACCAGAGACAAACGGGTCCCTAACGGTGTCCCACTCCCAACTTCAAAGCCCGGGCGCTGGACGTGTCAAACCCAAATAATGGCCCTTAGACAACACGCGGTTCCTTGTCTTGGAGGCTTGTCTGAAGACCGTGACCAGAGTAAATGCGATTTTGTTGAGCCCTGGCCCTTAAGCCTCTGCCTCTTTTCTCTTCTCCCCCTCCCTCCTGACCTTCGGGGCGCAGCGCTGTCCCCGGCCAGCCCCTGGCAGCTGATCTCATAGCTCAGCCTTTCGGGGCGAGCAGGGATGAAAAGCCCCGTCAGAAAGGGCCAGTGTCCCGCGCCCAGCTGGGAGGTAAATACCCAGCGCTTTGATCTGCCCCTGGGCCGGGAGAGGGGCCCTGCCTGCAACAAAGACCTGGGCCGGGGGTGCCGGTGCCCGCTTAACTCTCTGGCTGCTGGGCAGCGCAGCCCCTGCCTGCATCTGGTGGGCAGCTGCCCGCAGCTCTTGCACGGCCGGGGGCTCTCCCCGCCACGGGGAGCCGGGCACCGGGTTGTGTCTGCCCGGGGAGTCCAAGGAGCATCCAAGGGTGCTCTTCCGTGGGAGAAAGGATTTCCAAGAGCATCCCTTTCACACTGACACGAGCCATTAGTAGAAAATAGAACGTGTTTTGCTCCTTGGTGCTCCTGCAAACCGAGGTGACGTGCGAGGTGCCATGCAGCCCAGGCGATGGCAGCGAGGAGGTGACATCCAGCTGGCACCCATGCATCGCCTGCCTGATCCTACTCTGCACCCCTTGACGCTGCTGGAGCAGCGCGGCTCTGCCTGTCCCCCCCCCAAAAAGTGCTCCTTTTACAGCTGTGGCGGAGGCCCAACGCTAAAGCAGTCCCTTTGGTGTCGGGGTGCACGCCGTGGCCATGCCTCTGCCCCCGGCGGGTCTGCAGCAGCGGGAGACGGGGACCCCAGGGAGTCCTCTGGAGCTGCAGGTGCATGGACCCTGATGGATCCTGCTCTTCAGTGATGGCCGTCTCCGAGGGCTTCCTGCGTAACACTGGAAGAGGTGAAAACTTGGCTCCTTTCGGAATAAACTTCCAGTAAGAGACTTGAAAGGCAGAAGAAGCCTTCAGTTTGGCAAAGACTTGGAAAAAAAAAACCCCGCTTACAGAACCGGCTGGGAAGGGTGTGCAGAAGATAAGTGCAGGCAACTGCTTCCTTGGCATATTTTTTTAAATAAGCGCTTCTTCATCGAGACCCTCTCCCCGGGCTTTGCCCCTGGGATCCCTTCCCGCTCTCTACTGCTCCCGTACTGCGCTGCTTTCTTGCTGCCGGGATGCCGGGAAGAGGCTTGCAGGCACCGCCGCAGCTCGGACCTGGCCTGGAAGGCTGCCTGTTGTCACTTCAGCTGCAAGCGTGCCTGCGGCGTGCGTGTGCGGCCGTGGGCGCTGGGGTGGGCGACGGCGGGTGCTGTGGCTGTCGGACCAAGAGCACGCTGGGGGCTCCAAAAAGCACCGCCGCACTCGGGCCGCGAGACACGCAGGGTGCAAGCGCGTTTGTTGTTAATGGATTGCGCTGCGCAGCCCTTTTCCGTCCTTTAATTTCTAATGATCTGTGTTTGAACGCCTCTCGACCAGGCTGTGCTGGGGAGGGCTGCTCGGCTTGCACGCAGTAGCTTGAAAAGCTTGCCTTTTCGGGGAGAATTGGTTTTTCTTGCCGTTTGAAGTTTCTCTGCCCTAGGAACGATGGTTTTTCTGCTGCCGCTGTGTAACGACTATGCTCTTTGATCCCGCCTGGCAGCGCGGAGCGGGTGTTAATGCAGCTGATTGAGAGCCGGCCACGGCGGGATGGCGGGGAGCAGCGGGGTCGGGGGGACGGCTGCTCGCCCCTCTGCAATGGGGGTCAGCCCTCACTTGGGGGGCAGAGAGGCCCCTTCCTCCATCCTTCACTCAGCAAGTGGGCAAGTCCTCGTCTGGGTACTCAGGGGCGTATTTAGCGTATATGGGCTGACTCCTGTCCCGGCCGTGGTGTTATTTGCAACTCTGGGCCAGGAGTTGCACCAATGTAAACTTCCTCGCTGCCAGCAGATTCCTGATGCTTATGCAAAGTTTACCTTTAATTGCAGCGGGGTTTCCTCCCGGCTGTCCCACAGTGCACCCTGTCACCTCCTCGTCTCCCCACGCTCTCTCGCAGGCAGATTGAACTTCCAGAAGATTTGCACATGAATCAGCCTCTCCGGTCCCTGATAACTTTGATTTTCCTCCGAGCCGCCTCCGGCCCGGCACCCGGGCAGCGAGGATGCAGCCCAGGCGCGGGCTGCAGCCGCAGCCCCGGCGGGCAGCGCTGGCTCCGTGCCCCTCCGTGCGGCGACTCGCGCGCGAGGAGGAGCTGGCGTCGGCGTTCGCCTCGCTGGGGGGTGGCACTGGCCCCCTGCGAGACCCTCCCCGTCCCCTTCACGACAGTCAGTGGCAGATGTTTTCCCACCTGACTAAAGAGTTTTACACCCTGTCAAAGCACAGTAAGTGCTTTCCTCCTCTCCTGCTCCCAGCGGGCCCCACGGATGACTCTGGCAGAGCATCAGGTGGAGAATTACATGGCACTTTTTTCCCCGACCTATAACCAGCTGCTTGGGGCTACCGCAGAGACTGTGCGAATACTCGTTCTCTTGCACCGACACGCTCTTTTTTTGGAAGGGGGTGGATAGACCTGGAGACAAAGGCTTTACTTAGTGCCCTGCTTCCCCCGAGCCGTGCAGGGAGCGAGGTGCGCGTGCTCCCCGGCACGGGACAGGGATGCGGGGACCTTGCCAGGCTTTTCTACGCGGACGTCTCGGCAGCTTTGGTGCAAAAGGGCTTGCGAGCGAGTAAGCAAGCAGCGGTTTGGCAACCACGAGGTGCTTTCCGGCCTTGATGAGGTTACCTGCGATGTAGCTGGGACTCTTAACTGTGATGCTAATTAGGGTTGATTATAATTTTTCCATCAGAAAGCTGTTTTAATGGGAAATGAGGTTTTCACTTTAAGCATTACTTGTGTTAAAGTGTCTTTTTCCATGCAATACTTCAGCGTTTATCTATTGTTCTCCCTTCATCCCAGGAAAGCACCCTAGACAGTCCCAAACCAGCACTTAGGTCTGGCAGCGACGCTGTGGCACACGAGGATGAGTGTGGGTGCATGGTCTCCTCCCTTCTTACCCCCTTAACCCAGCTGGCACTGCCGGACCTGCGCTTTGTGAATGTAACTGCCGCTCTTTATAAGGGATGGGGCTAATTTAACATTTTTATTTACATATGGGGGGGCAGACCCCAGCCAGACCCAGTGCTACAGTTTTCATTCCTATTTCCAGAAGTATATTTGAACCTGGTGGTTATCACATTGCGGTGTGTTTGCTGGAGCAGGAAGCTGGGGCTGGGATGTCCGGATGCCCCAGGGTATGTGGCGAGCGGGCTGTCCTCTGCGGTCACCCCGGCTGTCCCTGCTTGCCGTGTGCATGGGGAGGATGGAGGTGAAGCCCCGGGTTCCCCCGCTGTGCCTCGGCCCTGGCTGGTGGGAGTGGAGCAGAGCAGCACACCAGGCTTGCACTTCGGTGGCAAAAATTTGTAGGGTTTTGCAACAACACAAAATGATTGCTATAGCCAAATTCAGCCCAAATCGGCTCCGTTGCGTCGTTTCCTCCTGCCTTGTTGGGAGACCCGCCAGCGCCTGGCCATACCTGCTTGCTTCCCCTTGGTGGAAGGACTCGAGCCGAGTTTGCGGCAGGGAGGCTAGCATTGCCCTCCCCAGTGCAGGGAGCGTCGTGTGTTTTTATATACAAAATCTATTTATTTAACCAGGCACTTCCAAGTGCTGGTGGGCATCAGCATCCCCCTCCCCACCAGCCACGCTTGGGTGCTCCAGAGCTTCCCAGGAGGATGTAGCACTTTGGGCAGCCAAAATCCCCGGCAGACGCCACGGCCATAAATGGGTCCTTTGTGTCGGCCGGCAACTGGGTTTGCCGAGCACCCCTGGAGCTCCGCGCCCCGGTGCGGCGGCGCCCGCGGGAGCTGGGTTGGGAGCGTGCCGCTCCGCTGTGGCTCCCGCCGCGCCGGCCGAGCCCGAGAGCCGCCTCCGCTCCCATCAGCAAAACCGGAGCCACAGGCTGGGGCGGGCTGTGGGGGCAACCCGTGCGCCCACACCCGGCTCTGCACGTGACGCCGTGGCGGTGAGAGGCTTCGCGGCTATGCTGGAGGAGCAGCGTGGCCATGAGCCTCGGCGCGTGCTGGCGTGGGTTCCGCCGCTGCTTCTCCAGCAGCCCGCGGTGGTCAGCCCTCGGTTCGGTGGGTGTAGCCTGCCAGGACCCCTGCTCGTCCCCTGCGGAGGGGAGCACACAGGCTCCGTGTCCCTTCGGTGGTGTTTCCCTGACCCCAGGAATTGCCGTGCTGCGGGCAGAGGGAACCCAAAACCCGTAGCGGGGACCCGAGGAGGGTTCGCCATTCAGTGCTTCAAAATCCCAGCTCCAGCGGTCCTGGGACGGGCTGTTTGCTAGGAAACACCCGTGTTTTTTCCGGCTCTTTGTGCCTGTGGGACTGTAAACCCTGAGGAGCAACGGGGAGCATGCAGATAGCAAACAGGGAGGGTGTTGTGTTGCTTGTGCAACTCAGGTTTGGGACTTGGGAAGCTGGCAGGGCAGAGCGGGAGGGTCGTGGTGGTTGCCCCCAGCTCCAAGCATCCCCGCCTGCTTCCCACCCCATGGCAGCAGCCACCGCCGTGCACAGAGCAGCCCGAGCAGAGCTTTTTCCTGCCTGAAGGGGTTTTTTGGGTAACAGGGAGGTAGGTGATGGTGACAGCTGCCGGGCTGAGGATCCCTGCCCATGGTGGTTGTCTCCTGGTGCCCACGGGGGATGGTGGGGAGAAGGGACCCGGGGCAGACCGCTGGTCAATCTTGCATGCCCGGTGTAGGTGTGGGGCACAGAGAACTCCCAGCTGGCTCCCTGGTGTCGATCCGGGCTGGCCGCGGGGGCCCGGCAGTGCCCTCCCAGACCGTGGCACCGCTGGGTGAGCTGGGAAGGGGGCAGCCCCCCGCACCCCAGGGCACCCTCGGGGTTAGCGGTGCGGGGGGAGCCGGCTGCTCGGCTGCAGCGGCCGCTGCCAGGAGGGAGTGTGAAACCCTAGCCTTGCACCTCCTGCAGCCCTTTAGGGACGGGACGGGGCCGGCCTGGCTTGCACACGCGTTTCGGGGGCTTTAGGGCCCCTTCCCGGTGCAGCTGCCTCTGGGCTGGAAGGCTGCTGCCGGCCTCGCTGGCGGCGTGACAGCGGGGGGCTCCGCTCCCCCCGCGCAGCCCCTGCCCGGGCTCTGGCAGCCGACCCAGCGAACGCGCCGGAGCTGATGGAAGGGGCTGTGGGGTGATGTGCGCGGGGAGGGGGCAGCGGGTCCGCCTCCCTTCAGCACGGCCCGGCAAGGAAATAAGAATAATAATATTAACAGCAGCGGTGATAAGGTGAGCGTAGGCTGCGTGCGCCGGGGCTTGCGCCCCTGCCGCCTCCCAGCTCGGTGGGAGGGGAGGAGAAGGGGCTGCGACCCAGCCGTGCTCTTCTGGGCAGCCCCCGGGTGTTCTCTGCGCGGCGCCGTGGCCGTGGCCCTGCGGGTCCCCTGGGCGCCAGCCCGGGCCGGGGTGGGGGCCGGGAGGAGCCAGGCGCCCGTGGTGAGGCTGGGCGCCGGTGCAGCACCTCTGCCGGTGCGACACCTGCACCGCGGTACCGAGGGTGCGTAAAACAGCTCGGAAGACTTGCAGGAGAGGGAAGGCGGCATCAGCTAGATTTTTATTTTAAATATAGAGTCTGCTTGTGGATCCGTGCAAGGGTCTGCCGGCACAGCGTCCAAGCGCGGCAGAGGTGCGTAAGGCACATCTTCGGGGCCACCCATGGGGTCTTTACCCGTGCCAAGAGGGGCTTTCAGCCCGGCGTGGCTGATCTGAGCCTGTTCTACGCCTGCGGCCCCTCAGCGGGGTCGGTCGGTGCCTTCCCACCGCCCCGTCTGCTCCGGCGGGCTGGGGGTCGGGCTGCGGGCGCGCCCCGGCATCGCCTAAAGCCGCGCGATGGAAACGCGAATCTCGGACGGGCCTGGGGACCGGGGGGGACCACAGGGCGGGCGTCCGGCCTGCGTCCACACAGCGCCTGGCTGGGCCTGGGGCCGGGCTGCGGTGCACAGATGGAAGAGTAATTAAGAACAATAAAAGGAAAGAGACTTGGATTCGCTACAGTCTGAGCACATTAATTGTGCTTTGGGGCCCAAATCATAACGGAGTCCTGCGAGAGGGAATCCAGAAGAGAAACCAAACGTCTCGCTCCGTCCAAAGCTGACCGTTTAAGAGACCCTTGCCTTCATCTGCTGCCAGGTATTACTTCCAGCATCTCCCCTCTGCCAAAACCCGAGTTCTTGTTGGAAATATTTTTAGGGGAGGAAGAGAAGCTACGGTGACACTCGGGGTGCTAGCGGTGGGGAGGCAGAGCGCGATGCGCGGGGGACGGCACGCTGGAGCTGGAAGCAGGGGGGTGGTTGGGGCTCACGGAGGCATCCGTCCCAGTTGGCTGGCGTGTCTCACCGGGCTGGGACTTGGCGTTCCGCTGGTCTCGTGCCCGAGGACTGGGGTGAGTCGTGCCAGCAAGCGGAGGTCCTGCCTGTGCTTCCGTGCAGGCTGAGCATCTCTTCTAAATTGACAAGCAATTACATGGTTAATGGTATCAGTGTTAAATCCTCATCACTCAGCAGCCTGAGGCTTAATGCTTCATTGAGGCAAAGGCATCTAATAGCTCTCCAGGCTAGGAACTGCCTTTTCTTTAAGGCCGAGTAGAAGTCATCTGTCCAGAGGCTGCTTTTGCTCTCCCCGTCCTGCAGCCAAACTGTAGGTTCCCTCCAAAATGGAAGGGGGGCAAAAAAATGCTCCGGTGCGCTCCGTGTTGCCGGATCAAGCCTTGCTGGTGCGACGGAGCTGCATGTTGCAAACGCGGCGTGTGGAGACCACGGCATCGTTTGAGACCGGCCATTTCCTTCTCCCCTGGGTATCCCCAGC
Source organism: Phaethon aethereus (assembly GCF_964289735.1). Lineage (NCBI taxonomy): Eukaryota > Metazoa > Chordata > Aves > Phaethontiformes > Phaethontidae > Phaethon > Phaethon aethereus. The sequence goes on from NC_138586.1 coordinate 23,600,918, forward strand.
TCCTTCCTCCTTTTATAGCTCTGCCTCCTCTGCCTCTCCCTGCAGCCCGTCGTGGTGCCTGTGGATTTAACCTTTTCCTCCCCTGCGTTACCGTGCATTTGTCGACGTTGAATTTCATCTGCCGTCGAGGATCGGCGGTGCCTCCGCTCTTCGTGAGCGCAGCAGCCAGTGTCACCGACGCTGTGGGCTTCCGTCTCGCTGCTCGCCGGCTGCCTCGCGTCTCTGCCGGAGCGGTGCCAGCCCGATCCTCTGGCAAATCTTCCGCTGGGAAAGCAAGAAGCAGCAGGAGGATCAGCTCTCCACCTCGGAGCTTTGCCGTGGAGCGTGCCAGAGGAGCCTGCAGTGCCTCCGCCGCAGCCCCTGCCCACGGGTCGGTGGGCACCCCTGGCCGCAGCCCCCCACCCGCCTCCGGACCTGCCGTCCGGCGACACGTCGCTCTGTCCCACGCCTTTATAGAAAACCTGCCAGAAGTTGTACTCTCTCTTGTAGCCGTTTGGATGGGTTTTGACTTTCGGAAGCCCGACTGGCTGTGTGGAGCATCTTGCTTTGCTTTGGTTTGGCCCATTTTGGATCTGTACGGAGTGTGGCAGCGTGTGTCCTTGTTTCAAGAGGCTGTACCGGAGACCATCACCATGGTTTTTGCAAGCGTTTTACCCTTTTAGCTGCCCCTCTTCATGTTCCCTCAAGCAGCTGCTTCATTTTTTTTCCATGCCGTTTCCTTTCAAAGCTACTTTCTCCCCTCATCGTTGTTATGCTCAGAACAAGAAGAAGCTTCTTGAATGAAGTCCCGCGTGCGGCGCGGGAGGCAGGATGCTCAGCCGCGTCCCCTCGTCCGTCCCTGTGACTCCAGCTGCCATTCCTCTGTCCTGTTTGGACCTTTAATATTTTTGGCAGCTGTGAATGCGACATCTCTGTGGTTAATTTGGAGGAAATGATGTCTCCCGTTACCGCTGCGTGCTCCACCTTTGCAGGATCTCCTAGTTCCCTGCGCTTGAGCTGTGCTTACTCTGTAGATCGTTTTGATATAATCAGGTTACTGCCTTATAAATAAGACCTTATGAGGTCTCGCAGAGGCTGGTTTTTACAGGCTGCTCGGTTGCGGTGTGAATGGGTGAAGTCTATTTGAGATGGAGTAAGCCATAGCATGGTGCTGGGAAGCTGGAAGCTGCTCATGGAAGTACTTCAGGGCCACGAGCTGGGACGTATCGGCTTGTTTCTTCCCAAACCCAGTGCCTCTGGCCTGGGAGAAGCGGGGTGCTGTGCCTTCTCCCGGAGTTAGCTCCCCGAGATGTTTTTATGAGGAGTTTGAGCTCAGGCCTCTCCTGTTCAGGTTAAGGAGAGCTCATGCAGGCTATAGCGGGGCGTTTCTCCCGTTTCCCAGGCGTTTGCGTCGGGATCTGTGCTGGCAGTGCTCCTGTCAAAACGCCCGCCAGCGCATCCCAGATGCGCGGATGTACGGCTCCGTCCAGGGAGCCGCTGGCAGGCGAAACCGTGCCGTGGGAGAGGCGATAACTCAGCGAATGGCCCAGCGGCTTTCTGATTAGGAAAACATTTGCTGGTGTTTCACACGAGAGCCTTGACTGCACAGAGGCGTTTGGATGGAGCTGATGGACGTTGAGCCTGCATCCCGGCCTGAGCCAGGCTCGCCTTCCAGCGTAGCCCAGCAGGCGAGTCCCCGCCGAGGCACCCGAGGGTCCTGCAGCGCGAAAGGGAGTGCAGAAGAAAAGGAAAGACCCTGCTCCGTGACCCAGCCCCTTCCCGTCACCTCCTCGCCGACACCCAGGGGGGTCTGAGCGATTCAGCCCCACTGGCCATCAGTCACCCACCCTCCCCAAACCCGAGTTTTTGCGGGGTGGAGGCAGGAATTGGGCTGCACAAGCAACCTGAAACCCCGGGGCTGAGTTTTGGCGTTGAGGCTCGGGGTAGGTGTTGTTTGCGCTGTGCTGGCCAAATCCTGCTTTGCTCCTCTGCCTTGCCTCTGTAAAATTATCCCTGCAGCTTTCTGATTCTCATTGCATCGCCTTTCCTAAGCCCCGCTCGTGCCCTAAGCCGTCGCCATGCTCCTCCCAGGTTTTGTTGCTTCCCTGGCTGAATAAATCCCCGTGCCTGGATTTGGTGGAGCGCCGGGATGATTTGCCTTTGCCGTGACGGATGGAGGTGCCGGCTCGAGGGCCGTCGCCGGGGAGAGCCGGCTGCGTGCCAGCACCGCTCTGCACTGGGCGCATCACCCATCTCGCCACAGCATCCGTCAACGGAGGGCCCTTTTGGGGTCAGAAGCCAGGTTTTTTGAGTATGTTTAGCAGAATCTGCCATTTAGGTGCTTACTCCTGTAATCCTCTGGTTCGGGTGGGTTTTTTCCTCTTGTGTCGTTGTCCCCTGCCCCGAGCCGTCCCTGCCGTGGCAGAGGGCTGGTGGGTGCTTGGGGGGGGTGTTCCTGCGTGGTGGCAGCGGGAGATGTGCGGCTCCCTGTGCTCCCGCAGGGTTGAAAGGCTTAAAAATCTGTGCTGGCTAAAGTAGAAAGTTAATGTGAATTTAACTGACTTCTGCCCTGCAATTAAAGCCACTCAACCCCATCGGGGCTCTGAGTTTACATTCTTCACTGAGGCACAGTGTGTAATTATATATGTATAATTTAAACTGTGCATATGCATGTGTTCCTATTATACGCCAAGGAGCAAAGGAAATTATCCGGGAATTAAAGGGGGAGGAGGGTGCAGGCGCAGAGAATGGCTCTCTTGTGTGGCTGTGGCAGTGAGGGGAGGCTGGAGGGATCCCATCCTTACCGCTGCACACATCTTTGGAGGGTGCAGAAAATGAGAACTTGGGGTATTACACGCATGCGGTGGGCTCCGGACTGGGGCGCAAGGAAGTGGCCACAGCGGAGGGTCAGGAGCGAGCCCCTGTGTCGGGAGGTGCTGAGCTCCTGCCAGGTCCCTCGTGGTGCCTGGGGACAGCAGGGACCTGCCGCTCCTCCAGCTCCCCAAAACTCGCCCTAATGCTCCCTCTCCTTTCTTGCAGCCACTTCCAACGGGACGCTGGATGGCCTGGAGAACCGGGAAGGAGGGGTCTGCCAGACGCGCTCCATGAAGATTGTCATGAAAGTGGGGCAGGGTGAGTCCTTCTGCACCCTGGGGTCTCCTGTGGCTGAAATACCCTTGCCCAGCAAAACGTTGGCCCCAAACCAGGGCCCCTGTCCTGCTGTGCTGGGGGGGTTCTGGATTCTGGGGAAACTGAGGCCAGGCCAGCTGGTCCCTGGAGCCCAGGGGGCCTCCTGGGTTAGTCCAGCAGAATTTCATGTTAGGATCTTTTTTTCCTTCTTTTTTTTCTTTTGCCAACACTGGCGCACCTTTAGTGCCTTGGGTTTAAAATGGAGCGGTGGTTCTGTGTTACCTTGTGGTTGGTGTCCCGGTGGGAAGCGAGCTCAGCATGGTGCCCATGAGCCGTGCGAGTGCGTTGGCGGGGGGGCCGGCACGGACGGTGCCCCCATGACTTACCGGACACCCGAGGCGGGGTGCGAGCTGGGCAGGCATTACTGCTTGGGCTCGGCACGGTCCCGGCAGCTCTCGGTGGCGGTGGCCACCATGCTGTGGGGACAACCCAGGCCCGTGGTGGCCATGAGACACCCGGGGTGTGGCTGACGGCGGTGCCGTGGCAGCGTGCTCTTCTGGGGGGAGCTCCCCACCACCTCCCGTCCCAAGCTGCCGGGTGCCTCCCAGCCCCAGAGATGCCCCAGGCTTGTTTCGGCCCCTGACCTGGACGCAGAGCTCCTGGTGGCTGCTTTGCATTATTGTGTTTTTAGTTTGGGGCCAATATTTATCATAAATAGAAGAAGCAGCAGTGCAGCCTTGGCGAGCTCCCTTCCCTTCCCTTCCTTCCCTTCCCTTCCCTTCCCTTCCCTTCCCTTCCCTTCCCTTCCCTTCCCTTCCCTTCCTTCCCTTCCCTTCCCTTCCCTTCCCTTCCCTTCCCTTCCCTTCCTTCCCTTCCCTTCCCTTCCCTTCCCTTCCCTTCCCTTCCCTTCCCTTCCCTTCCCTTCCCTTCCCTTCCCTTCCCTTCCCTTCCCTTCCCTCCCTTCCTTCCCTTCCCTTCCCTTCCCTTCCCTTCCCTTCCTTCCCTTCCCTTCCCTTCCCTTCCCTTCCCTTCCCTTCCCTTCCCTTCCCTTCCCTTCCCTTCCCTTCCTCCCACTGCCCATGCAAGAAACTTGTCCCAACCCACACACAGGAGCTCAGAAAACATAAAAGCAGGGGGATGAGGGTGGGGAAGCTGCTTCACAAGCCCTGAAGCAGCTTGGGCTTGCTCTGTTGCTCTCAGCAGCTCCCATTGCTCCCACATCTCCCTTGAGGCCCGTAGGGGGGTGGCCGGATGGGATTTTGGGGCAGTTGTTCTTTAGGTGGGGGAGCGAGCTGCTGCTGTCCAGGTGGAATCGAGGTTTCTCACCCGTCCCTTTCCTCTCCTCCCCAGATCCGAATGCGGTGATCCCGGAGCAGCTGACGACAAGTCGGCCAAGCAAGGAGTCCGACAACACCATGAAAATCGTCACTCAGAGCCCACGCAGCAAGGTCCCCGCGGTGGAGGAGCCTGGCAAGCCGGGTGGGTTTTGCTGGCAAGACCCCAGGGGAGGGATGGGGACTGTGCCGGCAGAGCAGCTCTGAGCCGGGCTTGTTGCATGGATCCTGGGGATACCAGGTGCTCCGGAGCAAGGATCCAGATGGGATTCCCGTAAGCGTTGTGCCTGCCTCTGCCTTCCCCGCTGCTCGCAGCATCTCCTCGCCCCAGCCCTGCGCTTTCTGGCCGGGGACCGCTCGGGGCCTGGCGCAGGCAGTCAGGCTGCAGTGTGGAGCGGCTCAGGTTTGTTTTCCCAGCTCCGGTATGTCCTGGCAGGAGCTTTGAGGGAAGTGCTGTTTCAGCACTCTCCTCCTCCTCCTCACTGTCCATCGGTTCCTCGCAGTACATCTGAGAGGGCTTGAAGGAGGTGAGGTCCTCGGGTTTTTGAGCTGAGCCCTTTGAAGGTGGTTTCCTGAGTTCCTGACCCTGCTGAGAGAAAAGTGAAATCAGATGAAGTGGGGAAGAGTTGCTCTTTTCTTCTCGCCCGCTATGGCCAGCCAAGCGCTCTCCCCTCAGGGGGCTGGGGCTGCCCCGGCCCGGGGGTCAGGAATCTGATATCGCAGGGCTCCGGGTATCAGAGCCCACTTTCACCAGAGCATCCAGGTCTGTTGTGGAGACCGAAGGCTCCTGGTGTCCAGCCTGCACGAGCAGCACTCTGCTCTGTCGGCCGGGAGATGGAAGAGGGGGAGCAGCAACACGGGGCCAGGGAGAGGGCACGTGGTCCCTCCTCTTGGATGCCCAGGACTCCTGCCGGCCCGGCCCAGTGCCTGCTGGCTGGGCTGGAGGGAGGTGGGAAGGTGGGGAGATGCTTCTGTCCCCCTGGGGACGAGGGGGCTGCTCCCCTCCCTGGGCAGCCCCGTCATGAAGCTGTTGTGCTGAGTTTGGGGGATTAAGAGGGGCAGTTTGCCCACCCCTCAGCCCCACGGAGGCGATCCGTGCGTGGACGGAGCACCGAGCCGGCTGCGCAGAGTCCTCACAGAGGTGGGGCGCAGGCTGCCTGCCAGGGTCTGACACCTCTCTCCCCTCGCCTTGCAGGCTCCGTCAACCAGCAGGACGGCCAGGAGACCCAAGGTCCCAGCGATGGCTTCTTGAGCTCCAAGGTGGCTGTCTTCGCGGCGATCGGCGCCGGCTGCGTCATCTTCATCCTCATCATCATCTTCCTCGTAGTCCTCCTGATCAAGATCCGCAAGCGGCACCGGAAGCACACGCAGCAGCGAGCCGCAGCCTTGTCCCTCAGCACCTTGGCCAGCCCGAAATGCAGCGGGAACGCGGGCTCCGAGCCCAGCGACATCATCATCCCCTTACGGACTACAGAGAACAACTACTGCCCGCACTACGAGAAGGTGAGCGGGGACTACGGGCACCCCGTCTACATTGTCCAGGAGATGCCCCCCCAGAGCCCAGCCAACATTTACTACAAGGTGTGAGGAGCAGCCTGGGCAAGCCGCCGATGCAGGAGCACGGGAGCGCCGAGCGCGGGGGGCAGCCGCCCCCCGGGTCTCCCCGCGGGCGGTCTGGCGCCGGGAGGGAGGAAGCGAAACGAACCCCACGGCACGGCGCGGGGAGCGCCAGGGTCCGGCGCCGGAGAGCGGATGGCTCACTCGCACGCTGATTCTCCCCTTTGTATTTAGTTTTGTAGTTCTCAGCTTTTGTAATCCCGAGACTCGAGGGTGAGCCTTCAGCATCCTCCTCTTCTTCTCCAGACTGCGCCTGGCTGGGGGGGCGGGCGCCGTGCCTTTCCGTGCTCGCTCGGACACCGCTGGCAAAACCGGAGACTCCACCTCCCCTTTCCATTTTGGGATTTCCCTGCATCGCCCGTACGTCCTTGCGTGAAGTGCCCGTGCGCCTGGCGCCGCATCGGCTGCCGCTTGGGTCCCGGAGCCTGGACCGACGCCGGGGCCACGGCGAGGAGCCTCAGTCCGAGGAGGAGCAAGCAGCCGTGGGGAGAGGAGGAGGATGCTTTGCCTAGGTGCCAAGATGCAGACAACCGTGCAGGGAGGAAGCTGGCAAACCCGATTTACTACTACTACTATTATTATTATTATAATTATTTTAATTTTTTGTAACATTTTTATTTTTGTGAATTCCGGGCGGGACTCCGGCCCGCCGCCTTCGGGCACACGCCGTCGCCTCCTTCCAGCACGCCATCCTGCCGGCCGTGGGGCAGACCCCGCTGCTCCCGCCGCTGCCCTTTTAAACTTTTGTGTTCGTAGCTGTTGACTCTTGTTTTAGTCTCTTTATAAAAAGAAAGAAAGAAAAAAAAACCCCACATCTATACCATGTTTCAAGCATTCAGCGCGCGAGAGTCCGGGTGCTCCTCCTGCCCCGCGCGGAGCAGCATCCTGGGCTGCAGAGAAAAGCCTTTGCTGAGGGTTTCCATCGGGCTGGGGCTGAGCCTGCTGGAAGTGAAGTGGGGGGCAGCGGGAGGGCAGGGGGTAGCTGCAGCCCCCGGTCCCGTCCCCCAGCTGGCGATGCTGCGGGTGGCTGTCCTTGGAAAGGAAAACTGGAAAACAAATGTACCTGACCCACAGCCCGTGCTGGGGGTGCCAGGAGGAGGCCAGCGCTCGGGGCTGGAAGCCCCTGGGAGGCATAGCTGGCGCCGGCCATGGCGCTGGGCTGGGCTTGGTCGGGAGCTGAGCCGAAGGCTTCTCCACTCGCCTGGTTTACGAGGGCGACCCGGTGCCCCTCAGCCTTTGGGGACCAGCCCCCCAGCAGTGCCTGCCCCCCGCCCGGCCGTGCCGCCTCCTGGGGGTCCCGCAGCCCAGGCTCGCTCTGCCCTTGCCTCGCCATCTCCTGCCCAAAAACTGGAAGGGGTTGAGCCTTGGGCTCTTCTGGTGGGATCGTTCCCGGCTTCCCCTTCCTGGGGGGACCCGCCAGCACCGTAGCTGATGGCGGCGAGCACGGCGGGGCTGGCGGTGCCCTGTGCTTGGGCTGTCCCAGCCTGGGGCCGGTGGCCGCCCCCTCCTTCCTCACTTTCTTTTCCTTCCAGAAGTAGCTGCTTTTGCTCAGGGAGCAAGCGTGGGGCAGGCGGTGCCGCTCCCCCGGGGCGGCTGGCCGCGCTGCCGGGCGGTGGGTTTGCGGTGGCGCGGGGCTGCCCGGCCTGGTTGTCCCTGCCTGTCCCCAGGGCCCCGAAACCCGCGTTGGGAAGTGCCCGAAGAGCGAGAGAGCTGCTCTGCAAAAGTGCCTTGACGAGGAGCGGGCAGGGGCGGCGGGAGGGGCAGAGCAGGGGACGGTGGAACCCGGCGGCTCGGCGGCTGCGCCGGGGGCTTGGCTGTGGTCCCCAGCAGGACGGGAGCATCCCGTGGTGCCACGGTTGTTGGTTTTCTTTTATTTTCAAGGCAGGCGTTAGGGCTGGAGCGGAGCAGGCTGCCCCGGCGCTCCTCCCGCCCTCGGCATCCCAGGGTGAGGTCGGCTTCCCGGGCCCTGCACCGCTACCACACTCGGGGCAGAAGAGCCGCAGTGGGTGCTCGCCCCTGCCCGGCCCTTCTCCCCGGCCCCTGCTGCCCCCCCGTGTAGCATCTTTTGGACCCCTCTCCTCCGCGGCATCCGTGCCAGCGCTGGGCTGCTGCCGAAGGGCCGGGAGCCGCCCCAGCCAGGACCCCCGATCCCCGCCGGGGCACGGGGTCTGCTCCCATAGATCCCAGAAAATTGTGTCTTAAGGAAAAGCCGCCTCTCCCTCACTGGTGCCCTCTTCCACCTGCGAAATCACGGCCCCAGCCGTGGGGGCAGCGGTGACGGCGACGGTGGCGGATGCTCTATCGATGGGGAGTGTCTCCCCGCAGCCCGGGGAGCAGCGGCTGGCGCGGAGGGGGCAGATTTAGTTTTGGTTGGTTTTTGGAGGGGAAAGGAAGGAGTATGGCCACGGGTCGTGTCAAAGGCAAACTGAGGGTGTGGGGTGGCTTCCCGGGGTGGCTCTTCCCGGCAGCGCAGTGGCTGTCCCCAGCCGGGCTTGGCTCAGCGGCACCCCTCGGCTCCACTCCTCTTGCTGGGGGCAGCTGAGGAACCTTGTAAATATGTGAAGAAAGGGTGAAATCTGAACTCCTGGTTTTTGCTGAGCACCTCGGTCTGCTGGGTCCTGAAACAGAGTGTGTCCCTTCGGTTCTTTTCATTGAACGCATTGAAGTTTGGTTGGCTTTTTCTTTTTTTTTTCCTTTTTTTTTTTTTTTTTTTCTGTTTTGTTTGTGTAAATACTAGTCTTTTTTGGAAGAAATAATGTAAAGATGTTTTGTATAAACTCTGAATTATTTTCTGGTTGCTTTTTCTTAGAAAAACAAATGAGAACTAAAAAAAAGAAAAAAAAAGAAAAAAAAGAAATTTTAACCACAAGAACGGGTGTAAAACATTGTCATACTGCGCTCAGCCCCGGAGCTCCCCGCGGGGCTGTGCTGGTGTGCGGGCGCTGCGGGGGGGGCTTGGTCCCCCCTGGGGGGCCGGGCCGGGGCGGGGGGCCGTGCCCTCGATATAATGCAGGATCCGCCGGGCCCCAAGCAGAGAGCGAGGCCGGGAGCGCCGGCTCTGCCCCCAGCGCGGCTGGTCGTGCCCCTTGCCGCCGGCACAGCCCCGGCGCTCGCGGCAGGGTCGGACCTGGCTCATTGCCAGCGAGTCGCTGGCCGTCCTGGGTGCAGGCAGAGCTCTCAGCCCCGGCCTGAGCACGGGCACGAGACTCGGTAGCGCAAAGTGAACGGAAGGAGCATCGAATTTATCCCCTTTTTTCATCCTTAACCAAAAGAAACGCACCTGGGGATGCGTAACTCGGTGCGGCGCCCTGAGATCCTGGTCCGCTTTTCCAGACCTGGGGAGCTGCTCCTGCTGCAGATCCCTTTCCCCAGCCATCCCTATTTTCCAGTTGCCAACCGCAAGCACTCCGTGGCCCGATCTCTGCTTGGTGCCCGGGCCGGGGGTGGCTCGCTCCTCTTCAGCAGCACCCACGTTTTGTGCAGGGCAGCGCCAAGGGTCCCTGTCCTCGGGGAGGTGGCCGTGCCCACCGAAGCCATCTCCGGTGTCACCGGCATGCCGGGCACTTCCCCATGGGCAGCCGGCAGGCAGCTGGGAGCTCCTTTACTCCCAGTGGCTCCCGGGAGCCGGGCAGTTGCCTGTGAATCTGCATTGTATCAGCAGAGGGTGAGGAGGGGCTGCCGCAGCCTCCACCGCCCTCCCGGGGTTTGGAGGTGCGGGAGCAGGGCTGGTCCTGCCTCCCTCCCGGCTGCGCCGCGCACCAGCACACCCGCACCGCGCACTCCCACATTTCAGAGCTGTGACCACGTCTACATCCCACCGCGCCGTGTCCTCGCCCTTGCCGCGGTCCTGCGTCGCCCGATCAACCAGCCGTGGGGCTGCCGCCCCAGCCCCGTGCTCAGCTGCCTTTGCCACGGTGCCGGCACCGCTGGAGCATCCGGGCTGCCAGATTTTCCCCGTCCATCCTCCCGTGCCGAGAGGTGGATTCAGACTTGGAGCCCGGATGCGGCCGGTCCCGCTGCCGGTGCAGGGCACGCGGGATGGGGCCGAGGGCCGGGAGTTGCCACTGGTGAGCAGCAGGAGCGGTTTGGGCACCGCGCAGCTTGGCAGTGCAGGGGGACGCCGGGGCTTCGGCCATGGCACGGAGGGAGCGAGGACCCTCTGTGCCAGCACCTCCTCGGGGGGCAGCCGGTCCCCGGGCTGCTGCAGGGGGCACGTCCCGGAGCAGGGCTCGGCAATCCCGCGCTGGTTGATCGTCCTCGGCTCCCGGTGGGGCTCCGGCGGTGCCGGGTGCCGGGGTCCCGTCGGCCACACTCCCCAGCGCCGCAGACTTTTCTTTCTTCGTGTCATGTTCCTCTTTTTGATTCCTTTCACCTTCTCCCCAGCTCTCCCGCCCAGTAGCATATCATCGGCATCGGTAACCAGCTCTGTGGCATCTGAACTCCATGGAGCCGTGATGGAACCTGATATATTGTTAAATAAAAGGGTTTTTTTCCTATGGAAACCTGGCTGTCTCCTGTGTGCTTTCTTGCTGCCCCAGCTTGTCTTTTGAAATCGCAGCCTGGTCTGAAGAGATCTGGGAGAAGTTTGCTCGCACAGTTCGTCACCGGCTTTTCGTGCCGGTGTCAGAGGGAGCTGTTGGGTTTGTTTCGGTCAGCGTTAAAAAATTGGGGATGTTTGTCCCGTACTTGCAGCATCTCACATGGCCCCAGTGACTCAATGGACTTAGGGTTGGATACAGTTGGACTTGATGATCTTAAAAGTCTTTTCTGACCTAAATCTGTGATTCTATGACTCCGTCCCCGCAACTGGAGGCTCCCCGGAGGCCACCGGCTCCCCCGAGGCCAACGCCCGCCCGCCCGGCTCCCGGGAGCAGGGCTGCCTGCCCAGCCGCCATGCCGGCACGGCCCCCGGCCCCGTGGTGCTCCTGGCAGCCCCCAGCCCCAGGGAGCTCGGGGGCTGCTCCTGCGCTCGGGAGCAGACGGAGCCTCGTGGGAGCCGTTTGGGGATGGGGCGGGACAGCCGGGCTCGTCCCATCTAGTGACTGATACTTATTTAGTCATTCCTCGGCGTACCTTCATCTGATAAGTTATTAAAAAGTCATTTTAGGAAATGGGATGGTGATAAATCCTTAACAGATGGTGCTTTAGCTGGCTCCAAAATGGGCTCCACCACAGCCATTGCTCTTGCTCTCTATAACCAGCCTTCACACGGCGCTTTGCATTGCTATAAAGTACCGCGCGACGCAGTACGTTATGGATGAGGCGTGGGGCGCAGGTGGGAAACGCTCGGTGAGCGTGTTCAGCCGCATTGCTCGGCCTGGAGTGAGTCGGTATTTTTGATTTTGCTGGGCTTTGGACACCTCTCTGCTGCAGGGACGGGACGGTTCCCCCGCCCGCTCTGCCTGGGAGCAGCCCCGTGGAAACCAGGGTGCACCGGGGTGCCCGAGGAGGGCCGCGGGGCCAGCACCCCGCTAGCTTGCCCGGCAGTTGCTCTAGGAGAGGACGGCGGAGCCGAAGCTCTGCCTGGTGTGCGCCATGCCTGCACCCATCCGGGCTGCCCCGGCAGGGCTGTGGGCGCTGGGCTGCAGGGTTACGTACGGTGCTGCTGGGGTGCGTGACGGGATGGGTCGGGGTTGCGGGGTCCCAGAGGAAAAACGAGGCCGAGGCACCAAGAGGGGGTGGAGGATGCCCGTCTTCTTGGCCGACGCGCGAGGGGTGCGAAGGTGGGCCGAGGAGATCGAACGCAGCAGGCTGGTGCAGCGGTGCCGGGGCGCAGCCCGAGCCGCGGGGCCCGTGCCAAGACGTCTGTAGGAGCGAGCAGGGGCTGCTTGGGATGGGGTCAGGGTGGGGGGAGCGGGCCTTTGGGTGTGACAGACGTGCTTATATGTGGTTTGCTGGTTTGAAAATCCTTCTTCTCTGCATGCTTTGATCCCAGTGTGAATTAAATAATGCTTTTAATTTTAAACAGCTTCACTGGTCCCTGATGCCCAAAGGGTAAAACTGTAAGCGCCAAACTTGCTCCGACCTGCCAGAGAGGGAGAAAAGCGCTTTAACAGGTTCCTGTAACCCAGCACCCGGCCAGGGAGCGGGAGCGCGGCAGGTTCCTCCCGGCTCCGGGGAGAGGACGTCGAGCCGCGGGTGCCAGTGCCCACGGGGACACGGGAGCCGAGGGCACGCAAGCGTGCGCAGCTCTGCTCCCACGGGCCGGCCGGTAGCGAGGGGGATCGGCAAGATCTCTCTCGGGAGCCTCCAAATCTGGAAAGTTCATTAAAGCTGCAAAGCCGCTGATGTTTTTGGACGTCCATCAGGACTGGATAAGTTATTTTAATTATTTAACAGAAAGGAGCTTTCTGTCAAGTTTATTAACTCGCCTTTGGCCGGATCCCACTTGGGTCTGAAGCGGCTGCCAGGTCAGCAGAGCCGGAGTGTTTGCGGCGGCTGCGCACCCCGAGCCGCAGCTGCGGGGAGGCTGGATGGCGCAGGAGCCGGCTCGCCGGGCGGCCGGGCCAGGTTGGCCCCCCACGTGTGTTTGCTGCGCTCCGTGGAAGGGGAGCCCGTGCGGGAAGCACCTGTCTAAGCTGGGTGAATGGTGGGGGGCTCCGAGCGCCTCGGCGGCGGGTGACCCGGGAAGAGCAGATGTGCAGCGCTTCCAGCGCCGGTTTGGGATGACGCTCGGCTGGAGATGGGGCATCGCGCCGCCCCAGCCGGGCCGCGGCGCGGCTCAGGCTGAGCCCCCGCACGGGGAGCACAGAGCAGGAGCAGCCCGGCGTGCCCAGGACACCGGCGGAGGCTGCCAGAGGTGCTGCCAGGCGCGGGGCGGGTGCGCGCTCGGGGCGCAGCTCCCTGCGCTGGGGCGGCAGCATCGCCCCTCACCCCGCGCGCCCCACAGCATCCCTGGGCTGCAGGGGAGGGTCGGGCTGTTACGGACGGGGAGAGCAGAGCAAAGGCTTCCCGGGCCACCTCTGGCCTTGCGGCCACAGACTCGCATACCAGCGGGTCCATGTAACCTGGCAGCAACCTCCCTGAATGGAAAGCAGACCGCAGAGAGAGACTTGATGCTTTTCAGATGTTTTTGGTGTATTCTGATCTCTCCGTTTATGTAGGCGCCTCCCGAGGATCGCCCGGTTTGTCCCGGCGCGCCGGGGGGTGCGAGCAGGGGAGGCGGCGGCGCTGGGGGGACCGAGCCTGCAGCAGCGGCTGCGTGCGCCGGCGCTGCGCTGGTGGCACCGGTGCTTTGCAGGGTGCTCTTGCAACCGCACCCACCCTCCCCGCCGCTCCTCGCCCTTCTGTTTCCAGCACTGCCGAGGCATCGCCTCCCCTGGAGCAAGGCCCCGAGCCGTGGTTGCTGCGGCACATCCCTGGGGTCAGCCGGCCCTGGGAGGCGTCGGGGATGGAGCCAGAGCACCGGTGCCTTCAGCCCCCTGCTCATCCCGGCCTCGGCTGCATTGCCCCGCGTCTCGGCCGGGCCGAGGGTAAGCAGGGCAGCACAGCCCCGGTTCTCACGGCTGCCCCCACTTCCCTCTCCGTTATCACACCCCGTTGCCCCACTCGCTGCAGCCCTTTCCCGGACATAGCCGCCCTTCCCAGCCCGCCCGGCCTCCTCCTCCGGCATTTCCACATCCACTCCAAGGGGAGCGTCTGAAAAGACCCCAGCCTGTAAGGGGCTGTATAACAGCAATCCCTTTTAATAAACCTTGGCTGCGCCAGCTGCTGCAGCGAGGATTGGGAAGTTTATCCTTGTTTTCCCTGTAGTATATCCAAAATAACTCCAGGTTCCCCTGGTCAAGGCGATGGGCTTTTCCCACAGCCAGGGTTTCTGTGGCATCCACCGGCTCGGCTGCACCTGGTTTCCGCGCCTGCACGGAGAGGAGCCTGGAAGATCCATTAGGCCGTCGTGGTATGCAACGAGTCCCGCGGGCTCCCTAACGAGAGCAATAACGGCGATGCACCGGGGGGCCGTTCGTCACAGGCCCATCGCGCGGGCAGCGGGGACGGTGCCGGGGCGTGCGGGACGGCGGTCCCTGCTGCGGGGCTGGCCGCCGCCGGCTCGCTCTGCACGGGAGAGGAGGAGGAGGAGGAGGAAGAGGAGGAAGAGGAGGAGGAGGAAGAGAGCGTGACTCGTGCTGGCGAGGCAGCGGGTCAGGATCCAGCGCTTGCTCCGTGTTTCTGTGCAGCGACCAGCAAGCAGGACCGTCCTTCGTGACGGCGAAGCCATCTGTGCCCCAAGGCAGAGCGAATCTGGGACGAGAAAAAGCCCAGCCCAGGCTCGACACAAAGGACCGGCAGTTTTCTATAGCTAAAACCAGCTGATCTCAAGTGCTCTAAGAAAGGCGTCACGTGCTGCCAAGGTTTTTTCGCCACAGGCAGGCCCGAGGCCAGGGTGATGGTTGCAGGCTTGTTCCCCTGGCAGGGCTTCCAGCATCCCGAAACGGCTCTTCCCTGATGTGTCCCGGCGGGGAGCCTGTGCGTGGGCAGGGGAGATCCAGCTGGCCGGGACACAGGCAGCCGGGCAGGGGCTCCCGTGCATGGCCCCCCGGGGTGCCAGCAGCCTGGTGGGGCCAGAGGAAAGGGCTGGGGCTCAGGGGCAGCAGGGCTGGGGGAGGCAAAGGACCCTCGGGAGGGTGCTGGAAAGCCAGGCAGGGAGGAGAGAGGGAGTTTTCTTCCAGCAGAGTGAGACTCGGCAAAACAGGGAGCTTCAGGACAAAATCCAGTAGTTTTTCATTCGTTAAAAAGGAATGAATGCAAGTATTGCTCTACAGCAAACGTAAATTAATTACGTGCAAGGTTTTAATGTTACTGAAATACAACCCTTGGAGAGGGTCCCCCGGCTGCTGGAACAGGGTCTGAAGGAAACACAGAGCTTTTCCTTTTTCTTGCCTTAATGGAGGATGAGAGGTAAATGCGAAACGTCGGTGCTGCGGCCACCCCGCCGGCCGGGGGGGTCCTGCCTGCAGCCAGCCTGCGCCCCACGGGGGGGTACCCCTTTTATTTGGTTGCTCTGCACCTCTGCCCGTGGAGCTGTGACCTGTCCCCGGGGGTGCCGGGGGATAAGAGCACCGTGACGGCAGGGGGGACGTGTGCTGGGGGTGGCGTGAGCCGTGCACCCTTCATCCCGCCCCACGGAGAGATGCGGCTGAGCCTTTCCTGCCACCCCCTGCGTCCCCAAGACCGGCACCCAGAGCACGGGGACGCAATTCGGGCAGAGCCGTGCGAAAGAGCTGTGCGTTGGGGCGATGCCTGGCAGGTCTCCTGCAGCCCCCGTCCCCATCCCAGCGATCGCCTCCAGCCTCGGACCCGCACTCCCTGCCCCGGCTGGGAAGGGCCGAGCGAGGCTTCGGTTTCAGCCGGGCTCCCCCCCTAATTCCTGCAGCCTGGTGTAATCCTCCTGAGCGAGCCCAGCGCCAGGTTCCTGCTGGAAATTGGCTCTTGCTGTGGCTCTGGGGTCTCTGTAAGGTAGCCGAGCCAGGAAGAAAAGAGAGCCGGCGATTCAAAAGGACGGGGGCTGGGGAGGCTTTGCTCTCTTCCACCCGGGCTGGGGGCACGGGGGACCTCAGGTCGGGACGTGGCCCAGCTGGTGTCTGGTGCGGGGTGGAAAAATGCCCGAATCCTGCCGGGGAGCTGGGGTGGGGCCAGCCCCAAGGGGTTGGGGTGCCCGGGGGCTGCCAGCCCTGCCCAGTGGCAGGAGGCAAAGGTCTCTGCGCCCGGGACGTGCCCCGGCTGGGGGTGGGCTTCTCCTCCTCTCCCGCAGGGTCTTTGTCCTTCCCCTCTTACAGCAAGGCAGAGCCGCAGCGGCCAGGATGGAGCCGGGGGGGGATACAGGGAAAATTTGGGGAGATGAACTGGCGGCTAAAATGGCAGCGTGTCGGCTGGAGCCAGGAGCGCAAAGGCAGCTGCCTGCAGGGTTTATTTTCCTTTGCATTAATGAGAGGAAAGAGCCAGGAGGCTTCCTGCTGCCCCAGCCCGTGGCGGGGCTGCCCGGGCTGCTGGCAGGTGGCTTGTCCCAGCGCTGCCCACCACCCTGCCCACCACCCTGCCTGCTGTCCTGCCTGCTGCCCTGCCTGCCACCCTGCCTGCCACCCTGCCCGCCACCCTGCCCACCGCCCTGCCCGCCGCCCTGCCTGCCGCCCTGCCTGCCGTCCTGCCTGCTGCCCTGCCCGCCGCCCTGCCTGCCACCCTGCCCACCACCCTGCCTGCTGTCCTGCCACCCTGCCCGCCACCCTGCCTGCCACCCTGCCTGCTGTCCTGCCACCCTGCCCACCACCCTGCCTGCTGTCCTGCCACCCTGCCCGCCACCCTGCCCGCCGCCCTGCCCGCCGCCCTGCCCGCCACCCTGCCTGCTGTCCTGCCTGCTGTCCTGCCTGCCACCCTGCCCGCCGCCCTGCCTGCTGTCCTGTCTGCTGCCCTGCCCGCCACCCTGCCCGCCACGTGGCACGCTCTCCCAAGAAGAGACGTCGCGGCGCACGCCAGCGGCACCCCGGCTGGAGGTTTTCAGCGATTACCTGCAGGCAGCCCTGTTTCACCGTTGGTGTGACCTCGGCCGATGCCCGGCTCGCTCCACGTGCTGGTACTGTGCTGGGGCAGCGGACTTGCAAGGATGGCAGCTCCCATCCCTGCGTCGCTTTGGCCTGGGTCTAAATGAAAAAGCTGCTCGTAAGAAAGACGCGTGATGAACTTTGGCATCCTGCTGCTTAATCTAATAAAGTGTCGGCCATTAATTATGTGCTTAACAGGCTGGCCTGGGGAGGCACCTCGAGGAGCAAGTGGCCAGATCACGAAGAGGGCTGAGCCGTAAAGCCGGAGCCGTAACACGAGGGAAGAGGTTTCCCAGGGAATGGATGGGGAGGGCTGAGCTTCGTCCCAGGGAGAAAAGGCAGCTCTGGGCGGGCAGAGGGGGGCTCTGCCCGACCCCCTTCCCACACCGCCCGCTCCCGCCTCCCACCCATGAACCCACGCCCGCAGCCTTGCCAAAGCCTGACGCCTCTTCTCGCCCTCCCCGGACTTCCAATAATAATCCCGGTGCCTGCTGGGCTTTGCTGCTCTTGGACGCCGGGAGTGGGGCCGGAGCGTTCGACACGTAAGGCGATACTCCGTCAACAGCCGCAGCCTGCGCGGCCGAACAAAGCCCCACTGTCTGCGGGCCGGCCGCGCTCCCCCGGGCGCGCATCGCCCAGCACGGGGTCAGCAGGAAATTAATCCCAGCCTGGGGTGAAAGGGTTAATGAATGCTGATTTTACAAACATCGCCACTATCCTTCCCCAAACTAATAGAGGCATAATTAGCTCTTAATAAAAGGGAAAGACGAGCCCGGCCATCCTTGGCGAGGATGCCGGGCGGTGTGAAGGGACGGGTGTCCATGGGGCGTGCAGCGCCTGGGAGCCGCAGGGCAGCCGAGGGCGGGGGGCTCATCCTGCACCCCAGTGAAGCGCCCAGGCAGTAAAGCACCTCGCTCGCAGCTCAAGCAAAGGCGGCGAAGCCTGGGGGTCAGGAAGGTGGGTTTCGTTCCACGTCCTGCGGGGCTTGTGTGTTGCCAGAGTTGGGTTTGCACCTTCCCGGGCGGTCCCAGCTGCTGGAGGGGGGGTTTGCAGGAGCGGGACCCCTGCGCAGGCTGAGAGGGGCTGCAGGGCTTCGCTCCCACGCCTGAGCACCCTTGGGGTGTTGGCAACCCCATCGTTTGGCTGGGGACGGGGCAGGGGGCTCAGCAGCGGCCAAAAAGGCTTCCCAGGAGCAGCGGTGGGTTTCCTGGCGTGCCCGGCCTCGGCGAGACGCTCCGGGATTGCCTGCGCCCGCCGCTCCTCCTGCTCTCCCCCGCGGCACTGCTGGCTTGCGTGCGAGCCCGGATGCGTGCGCGGCGGGGAGGGCCGGCGCGCGGCGGTGACTGGGCGAGTCCCGCCGTGGCCGGCGTGAATGGGAAGAGAAAGGGCCTTTCAGGGAGTGCAGCCATGCACGCCGCGCAGCCGGGGCCCGCGGGGAGGGCCCCGTGCCCCGAGCGGTGCGGGCAGGGAGGTGGGTGCCGGCCCGTGCCCCCGCCGTCCTGCCGCACCGTCGCTGCATGCGCGGAGGGGATTTTGTGAGCCCCAGGGCGAGTTCAATGTGCAGGGCAAGGGAGGACGGAGGCCTGGGACGTGCAGCAGGTTTAGCTTAGCCGCTGGCTTTGCAGCGTCCCCCGGGCGCGCTGCAGCATCCTCCCCCCCGCGCCAGGGCCGCTCCCGCCGCGCACGGGGTGGCCCCGCTCCGTCGCGCGAAGCCACGGGCGAAGCGATCCCCCCCCCCGCCCCGTCCCCCACCGCCCTCCCTCGCCGGCAGGTTTTTAAAGAAATGCTTTCGCCGTATAAATCACATATATTAAAATTTCCCACCGAGCCCCCTTTGCGGTGCCGCTGCCCGCCTCATGGCTCGGGGCGGCGCAAGGGCTGTGAACAGCGCACGTACCGCCCGGCGCTGGGGCTCCCTGCCCAGCTCCCCCCTCCTGCAGCGCGGCTGAGGGAAGCGGCTTCGCTGCGGCCGCTTTTGTTTCTAGCAGAGCGGGGTGAAACATTTCCGACGAATGCTTTGCTCGACAAAAATATGCAGTTTTGGACCGGCCTAAACTATTCATCCATTCTGGGTTTGCGGCCAAAATAATGGATTTTTAAAAATATAAAAATATCTCACTTTTTGACATTTTTTGAATAAAACATTCTGGCTTTGCCTTTGGAGTCAAAACTGGGAGATCAGGTTAAGCTATATGGAACATTTTTTAAAAGATAACTCTCCCTTCCCCAAATAAACAGCGCTTTCTCTTTGGCTGTATTCAATGCGCGTTTGTTTGTTTACCCTCGTGGAGACAATGGCATTCGCTTTTGTGGTGGCGCTTGTTTGCTCCGGGTTGCTCAAAATGATTTGGTTTTTATTATTATTTGGTTGCTGAAGGAAACCCCAAATCAGTTATTTTCACAGTTATTGTTGCAGTGGGTTTTCTCCCACTCTGTCCCACGATGGTGCGTTACCGCCTGGTTTAACCCACCGGCAGGAGAAGGGGTGCGGCGCGGCGCTTCCCACGGACGGCTCCTTTTGGGTTGGTGGGCTGCTTTTCGGAGGGTGCGTGTCCTCTGCGGCGGAGGAGCGCTCAGCCGGCAGTGCTCAGCCCCCCGGGGCGGGGGCCGGTGTGGGTCCTGCCCTCACCCTCCCAGGGTGGCCGGGGGGCTCGGGGCGAGCCGTGTTTTGCCCCCAGCGCGTGTGAAACCGCCCGGCTGGGAAGAAGCTGTAGCAGCGAAGCCGGCGAGGGAGGCGGCGGAGGCCATGGGGATGGGGGTCCCTAGGGATGTGCCCCACTCCGCCACCCACTCACCCTCTCTCCTCGGGGGGCTCCCCCGTGCCCCCCTTCTACCCCGGTGCCCCTGGGGCCAGGAGGGCGGCGGGGTGGGCGGCGGGTGATGATCCACGGGGAGCAAACGGGGGGGCTCCCGTGTGAGCTGAGCCCAACCCCCTTCTCCCCGCTCTGCCCTGCTCTGCCCCTGCCCGCACCCTCCCCGCCTCGGCGGGTGCAGGCAGCGCTGCCTAATGCGTGCTGGCAGCTGCTGCCGCCGGCTCCCCGGGGGAAGCGGCCGCGCGCACTGATGAGATGTGGCCTGACGGGCCGGCCATGTTATACAATGGGCTGCGGCAGGGCGGCGGGGGGCACGGGGGGCCGGGGTGCACGCTGCATGCACGCACCCAGGCTTCCCGCGCCCAGGCTGCAAACCGGTGTGCAACGACCCGGCCGGCAGCTTTGCTTTCTGCTCCTCTCCGTGAGGTTTTCCGCGAGGATGCTGTGATGGTCGCTGAGGATGCTCTGAGGGTGGCTGGCCGTACGGGCTGGGAGCACCCGAGCCACGGCTGACGGAGGGGATGGCGGAGGAGGAAGCTCTGCCTGTGCCTGGGTTACACGAGCCCCTTCGCACCCACTCCTGACGGCTGCCCGGGCCTCGGCCCTGCCGGACCAGCCCCTCTCCGGCACTCCCCGGCATCTCCGGGCCGGCTGCATCCCTCGGGACCGGCTCCGCCGGTGTGACAGGCGTGAACACCGCAGCAGTGACATGGCTACGTGCCCTCATTCTTCACAGTGGCCTCTGTGTGCAACTTTTAATTGCTTTTTTGTGCCGTGGGTGGTGAGCCCGGCTGCCCAGGATCCGCGGCGCCAGCAGGAGCCGGCTCTTCCTCACTATTGTTAGCGCTGACGGCGCGCTGGTCCTGGCGAGCCCGGGCACCGGCCCCCTCCGCCAGCCAGGATGGCCCAAAGGGGCCCCGGAGCCGGGCAGAGAGGAGAGGGAGCAGCGCCCGGGATTGGGGTGCCTGGGCGCAGGAGGCAGAGGTGCCTCCGAGCCATTCCAGGCGCAGGAGAGCATTTACAGCCCTTTCCATCCTCCCCGTCCCCACGTCTGCTCTCCCAGCCCCAGGCTGACGGCAGGAGCCGCGCGGGTGATGCGGGGAGCTGGAGCACTGGGGAGATGCTCGTGGCAGCTGAAGACCTCGCTCTCTTGAGTGCCCAGCCGGACTTGGCTGAGCTGGAGGCATAAAATATTAATTGGAGGCGGCAGCGCAGCTCCGTCCCGCTGGCCAAGGGACAAGCCATCAGCTGGCAGGGGACGGAAATGGCAGTGGGAAGGGGCTGCGTCCCTCGCTGCGAGGACCTGGGGACGGCGCCGGGTGCTGCGGGCATGGCGAGCCCCCGCGGCTCTCCTCCTCCCCAGCCTCCAAATGCTCGCACCTGCTGTGAAGCTGTGGTTCCTTTCCGGGAGGAGCAGGAGGGTCCCGCAGCTCTCAGCATCCTCCTTGGCTGGCAGCTCAGCCACCTGGAAGGCGACGGGAGTCAGCCGGGTTTGGAGGAGGTTGGACCCCTTCTCCCCATCTGGTCCATCTTCCTGCACGTGCTCTGGCACCCTGGGGCAGAGGGAGGGTCTGGGTCCTGCTTGCCACTGCCGGGGGGCAGTTTTGGGGCAATCATGTCCCAGGACAGGATCACCCCGCCTTTGCCATGGGTCCAGCCTCTTCTCCCCGCTCAGACCCCTCTCTCAAGAGGGAGTGAGAAGCGGGGGGCCGTGCGGGAAGGACACAGCCCTGCCTGCAGCTCGCCCTTGGCAGAGGATTCTGGTAGCCGGGGGAGGTGGGTGATGGTGGGTCGCTGCTGCCCCACGTCCCCAGCAGCCTGGGACATCAACAAGGCTGCGAACGTGGAGGCTGCCCCGCCGTCTCTGGTGCGAGGTGATGAGGAGGATGCTCCTGCACAGAAGTCTCATGACATGGTCCCCGTCTGTGCCGCGGGGCTGTCAGTCCTTCTGCCGGTGGGTCCAGCTCCCGGGCTGTGCCTCGAGGACCGGCCACCCCCTCGGGGCCACGAGCCCCTGGGGAGCCCGAGCAGCCCCAGCCGAGCGCTTCCATGGCAAATCTCCGAGCACACCGGGAGGCCGGGCGAGAGCAGGCTGCGGCATGTGGCGAGGAGGCTGAGAGACCTGGAGGAGCCCCTGGAAGGCTGTGACAGCTCCTGGGCCCCATGCAGCTTCGTGCTTGGTGTAATTAGTGTTACTGGGGATTTCAACCTCTCCTCCACTCCCCGCTGCTCCGCGAAGCGTGTCTGGGCTCCGTGATCTGCAGCTGATGGCTTCCAACTTGCACTTCCTTTTAAGGCTGAGGCAAACAGGTCTTTTATTATTATTTATAGCAGAGAGCTGGGGCCGACCCCCCAGCTCTCCTCTGCCTTCAGGGCTTTGTGCGCTGGCTGCTCGTCTCCGGAAAAGCGGAGCTGCGGCACGCTCTGCGTGCGGCCACCGAGGCCCTGGCCCTGCGGACACCCGCCTGCGGGGAGGGTGCCGTTCCCCATCATGGGGGCCACAGGCAATGTATTCCCTCTTGGCTTTTTCAACCAGAGCCCGGAGCACAAAAGCTCCAGTGGCAATAATGAACGTGGTACAGCCACGCTCTGCTCCATTGACACCCTCCAGCGTTGCCCGCCAGCCAACACCGGGCATGCTGCTCCCAGGACAGACGTGCCGGAGCAGGGTGCCGCCATGGGTCCCTCCCCGGCTGCGGCGGGCGGGAGCCCGGTACCTCCAGGGCAGGACAGACTTGGGCAAATCGCAGGAGAGGATGCACAGAGCTGGGAGAGAGCAACCGGGTGGCTGTGGGGCGGGAAGCCCTGCTTCCCTTGCGCTTTTGGGGGCAGGAGAGGGGGTTTCAGCTAAGGGGCTGCCTTGGCCATGGGGCAGCTGAGCTCAGGGTTCGGGTGCTGATGGCCCTGGTGATGGCCCACCTGCCCAGCAGCACCGAAGCCAAATAGCAGGAGCTAATTTGACCTGGAATCATTAAGAGGCACTGCCAGCCACCCTGCCGAGGAGACCCGTGCATTCCTCACCCCGCTCATCCCGTCCTGCCATTCTGCGTAGCAGCTTTTGTCCGAGCAGCACCGAGCTTCCCACGGCAGCATGGGTGCCCGGCAGCACGAGTCACGGCAAGCAAATGAAACCTTCCTGTCCCCAAGCCCATCGCAGACAATGGCGCTCGGGGAGGGAGCGAGCAGGGAAAGTTCTGCTGGGGACCGGCAAGAGCAGAGGAGGCACGGGGAGCTCTTCCTCTTGGGAGGCAGGGATGCGGAGGAGCAGGCTCTCACGGAGCAGAGCTGGGGGAGGACAGGGAGGGCCGTCCCCGAATCACCCCCAGCCCCAGCAGGGAGGTTTCTGCCCCGGTTGCACGCCCAGGGTGGGAGGCAGCAGGACCCCCCTGCCCAGGGGGTGCTGGTGGTGCCCCAGTGAGGACCTTGCTCAGCGGAGGGGCTGTCGGCAGATGCTTGGACCAAGCTCGCCTTCCCAACATCTGCCTCCGTGTCCGTCCTCGCTGCGGCTCCCGTCTGTTCTGGCCCAGCCCTCAGCTGCCGTGTGAAGGAATGTTAATAAGTGCCGAAATGAGAGAATAAAAATATAATTGTTCCCCTCTCTAGTGCATGTCGGCTGCTGAGTTGATGTAAGGGCTTCTTTGTGCTGAGTCGGGAGCAACACGAGCTCTGCTGTCCTCCGCACTCGGAGCCGCTTTGCCTGGTAATTGCAGGTGTATCGCGCTCGCCGGCTCTCCGGAGATGGTAATTGGAAACACTTGCAGGGACTGCGGCAGGGAGGGTGCCGGGCCGCTCAGTGCTGCAGGAGCACCGGCGCGTTTGCCATCGCTCTCCGCCTGCGACGCTTGCCGCTGGGGAAGCTCCGATGCACAACCTCCGGACGGGAGCGAGAAACCTGTGCTGCTTGCAGACCCGGTGGCTTCCTTGGGCTTATGAGCGTGGAAGATTTTCATTCGTGCCACCTTTAGTTCGCACAAATCAGGAAAATAATGAAGATAATAATAAGAAGAAGCAAAGCCCTCAGGTGGATTTGTGAGGGCTCCCGCGTTGCCCGGGCACGCTGCGCTGTGCTGCATGGCAGCGCCCTGGCCCCGTGCCCAAGGCAGCGCCGCGGCCCCCGGGCGGGAGCGGTGCCGGAGCAGGAGGTGCGAAGCCAGCGATGGCCCTGGCTCTCTCCGGAGCCCTGCCACCAATTCAGTACCCAAAAATGGGTCCCAGCATCCTTGTCCTGCTTCCCTCGCCCAAAGCCAGCCAAGTCCCGTGTCTCCCCATCCTCCTCCCGCCCCATCCTCCGTGGTGGGTGCCAGCAGCTCTCCCCGGAGGGAGGGCAGCTCCAGCTGCGCCCGTCTGCCTCCTCTCCTGGGGCTCGGTGCTGCTGCGGTGCCTCTTGCACCCGGCTGCAAATTCGGCTCCGTTCCAGGCAGCGCAAGCCTCCGCCGAGGCTGGGGGCCGTGATTTACCATCGCTTAATTGACACGAGCAGTGCTACCCTCACCCCCTTCCCTGCAGCCACTTTAATGACCTACTTTTAATCTGGGGACTGGGATAAATTAGAGGCAGAAAAGGCCTGGGAGAGGTTTTGTTTGGCCTTTCTGGTTTTTTTTGGTTTTGTTTTGTTTGGGTTTTTTTTCAGCTTGGGTAGTGCATCTGGGAGCCCCCTTCGCTCTCGGGGACTCTTTAAACCCTGCTCCTTGAAAGACTCCCCCAGAACAGCTTCTCTCCTGCTCTCTTTACTGCTGTGATTAAGCTCCTCTCCCCACCCCTGTATCAAATCCAGCTGCAGAGCTGAAGAGATTCTTGGCAGGAATCTGGAGACAGAAACAATACTTCAAGTGGAGAAGGGGGGCCGAGGGCCAGAGCTCTTCCTAAAGCCCTGGAGAGCTGTGGGGCTTCATTAAGGGGATTTTTGCAGCCTGTGGTCAGAAAATCCTTCAACTTTGTAGCTATAAAAAGTAAATTTCTATAATCTGTTTTGCCCAAGCAAACTAACGTGAGTGTTTCGTGGCCAGCGCCTGGGCTGTATTGATCTGAGGAGCACCTGAGCGACGCGGCCCCGCTCCGGCGCACGCTCGCTCCCGGCGTGGCCCCGTGGCCCCGTCACAGGGGACCAAACTCTGCCCTGGCTCGGGCCCCGCTGGGCTCTGCCGGGCAGGGGTCCTGCCGTGAGAAAACACTGGGTCTCCTCTGTACCAGCCCCTGCTGTATTCCCCAGGGATTGGTGGGCACCCAAGGAGATGCGCTGCTTTGGGGGAGCAAGGATTCCCCCCGCTGCTGAGGTGAGACCCTCACCCACGTGCGAGGCTCTGCCGAGGGCTCCCACGCGGGGAGCGGCGGCTCGGGTGGCTGCCGGGTGCCGAGGGGTGGGTGACGCACCCTGCACACCGCGGCAGGGAGAAGCCTGGGGTTGCCTGGGGAGATGGTGCCTACGGGAGCCTTCCAGGCCCCGGGGCTGCCGATGGGAAGTCATTAGCGGGCGGGTGGGCGGCAGGAAGGGGTCATTAAAAGCCGTCGGGAGGCTCGGCAGGAAGGAAGAGGGGGCAGGTCCGCCCCGGCGGTCGCCCGTCGTTGCAAGACCCGTCCGGCCGCGCAGCGAGCTCTGCGGCCCCGTGGTGGGGCGTGCGGCTGCCGGGGGCCGGCATCGGAAGGTAACCGGACAACACCGTGCACGATCAAAGCCGGGAAGGTTTGTGACCGCAGCGGTACGAGCGTCGGCCGGCCCTGCCAGCCCTTCTCCCGGCGCCCGCGGGTTCGTGCTCAGCCCCTCCGCGCCCGCGGGAGGGCTCGCTGGGGGGGCCGGGGGGCGAAGGTCGGGGCCTCTGCAGCCCGTTTCGGGGGTGAGGTCGCCGCGGGCGAGAGGCAAGAGCAGACCCGGCGCGGGAATGAATGTGAGCGAGGCAGGCTTTGCTTTGGGTGGGAAATCACCGAGGGATTAAAGGTTTAATAAGATCAGAGGGACAAAGCAATAATTAGCCTAAATTATGCTGTAATTTAGGAAATTAAAAACAAAGCTTCTAATGTCGGAGTAATGACTATGCCAGCAAAGAGGGGGAAGAGATGAAGAGCGAAGGGGGACGTGACAACTTGGGGTGAGGAAATCGGAGGACGGGCTGCGGCGCAGACGCGGGAGGGTCGATGGGGGAGCGGCAGGAGGGAGGAAAGCAGAGCCCGGCCGGGGGGCTCAGCCCTGGGCCCCCCTCGCAGCGTGCTGGGCGTGCAGGCTGGGGCAGGCGTGTGGGCGCAGCCTTCGCCTCCCTGCCCGCAAGGAGCGGGCGTCTCGCGGGCGGGGGGGCTGCAGCTCACCCCCCGGGTCCTGGTGGGGGGGCCGCTGTGAGCGGGAGGGGGCAGATGCTGCTTTCGGGGCTGCCAGCACCCTGGGGCTTGGACCCCAGTGCTGCACTCCCATCAGCTGGGCATGGCATGTCCCCTCTCCACCCTTGGCCTGGGGGTCTGCTGGCCACCGAAAGCCCCCTCGTGCCTGGGAAGCCCAGCCCTTGCCCCCCGCCAGTGGCTCACCCGAGGTCCTGGCGATGCTCCTGCACCAAGGGCTGCCCGGGGATGCGGTGGGACCCCCGCTCCCCCCGACGCCGAGGCGGGGAGCTGGGGAAGCCGCCCCTGGCTGCGCGCAGGACTTTCACTGGTACTCAAGAATTTGCCTGGAGAGACAATCAGCTCAGACCCCAAGACTTAGCTCATTACAATAACATCAAGATTAAATGGGATATAGAAACAGCTGTCCTAAAGCTCCTTAAAGGATCTGAACAGATGTAGCAAAAATAGATTTACATTTAATTTATTAAGTTTTTCGTCCCTTAACATTTAGATCATTTGATTTTGTTAATAGTGTTTTATCTCTGCCTGGGCCTCCCCAGCTACTGCTGTCTCCCCTGTTAACCGGGGACCCTCATTCTGCAACACAGTCACGAGGAAAAGACCTGTTTCAGGGGACTGGGGACACTGAACTGGCCGTTTTGGGTATGTTTGCCTTCGGATTGGATGCCCAGTTGCAAATGAGATAAATGTGAAGAGAAGAACTAGGGCAGTGAGATGCTTAGAGAAGCTTTGGACTTGACCTTGCTCAGACTGGGCTGCTGAAGGCGCTTGCCTGTGGCTGAAATAGCTGATTTTGAGCTCCGTATTTGCCATGAGACAAGAGATGAAGAGAGCGGTTTGTTCAGCCCCACAGAAAGGAGGCTGAGAGAGGATATAATGACCCTTCATAAATATCTTTAGGGAGCAAATGCCAAGGAGGGAGACAAACCATTTATTTTAAGTGAGAGTATCAGCACAAGAACAAATGGTTGTAAATTAGTCATTAATTAGTTTAGGCTGGAAATCAGGTTTCTGACCAGCTGAGGGGTGAAAGTCTGGAGCAGTCTCTGGGGAGGGGGACGTGCTGGCCGGGGACTGGGACCCTGGCTGGGTCTGGGAGGGAGCTTGGGGAGTTTGTGCTGCTGAACATTAAGCCCACCAAACACGGGGTTGTTTGAGCATCTGATCTGTTAGATTGGAGGATCTGGAGGGAGGCGATTTACTGTTGGTGTGAATTACGTTTTTATTGTATCAGCCCTACAGTCCCCCCGTGGTAGCTGTGCACGGAGCTCTGACCGTCCAGGGCTGGGAGCTGGGCTTTGCTGTCTGCATGGGGCAGCCGGGCTGACGGGCTCTTGCTGTAGAGAGCCCAAAAGACGCCCGGCTCGGCACGGGGAGCCGAGCCCAGTGTCGCTGGCGAGGCGCAGCCGCAGGGCGCAGACTCCTGCAAACAGCCTCACTGTGCGGTGCGGGCAGATCTTCTACCCTGAATGAAGATGAAGGATGGGGCGTGTGAAGAGCATTCGGAGATTCTCAAGGGGATGGTGTCAAGGTGAAGCCAGATGTTATTTTTAAATACTTCCTCTCTACTCACCTTCGAAGGCATGCTGCTGCACCACGCAGCGTCTTGCAGAGCTCACAGGTGTCAATAAACTCCTCCTGCCCTGCAAAAGCCCAGTCTGAGGGTGGTTGGGAAGCAAAACATTCGGCTGGGCCCTGGCCGAACTTGATCCCCATGACCTCCGCACAGCAGCGGGCGCTTGGCTGTCAGTCTGAGCGCGGCCGGGCTGGGAGGCTGGGCAGGAGCTGTGTGCCGCTGCTCTCGCTTCTCCAAAATGCTGCTTCCCTCCCTGCTCGGGAGGGGCACGTCACCCGCAGCCGCAGGGTGCGGAGCACCAGCCCAGCGCTGGCCGTGAGCTCCTGGGTTCCCTTTTTGCTCTCCCAGGGCCCGTGGTGACGCTCCCCACCCCGAGCCCCCTCCCCGTGCTCGGCCGTCCCCCCGCCCTCGCCAAGCCCGTGCTTCTGCTGCAGAGCAGGATGTTTTCCTTTGAGCTCCCATGTTTGCGTTTTGATACCGTCTGTCGCTTGCGGGCTGCTGGCATTGCCGGTGTTCACTAGGATGCTGCTTTGGACCGTGTTTGCGAAGGTGCCGGAGGGCTCGGGCATAGGGAACCCGCAAAATAACCTCGCTCAGAGCCTCTCCGGCATTGCCCTCCCTTCACTACCTAGGCTGCATTTTCCCCTTTCTTTTCTTTGTCTATTCCTTCCCCCATCCCTTTGCTCTCCAGCCTTTCTCCTTATCTGTACTCTAGCTCTCCCCTTGAGGAGGTGATTTTGCTCATCCAGGCCTTTCGGTGAGACTCTGCTTTTGCTGGAGGATCTGCTGACTAAATTGCTTGGCTGGGTAATGAGCACCTGGGCTCGTTATGACTGAGTTTGGGAGACGGTGATTATCTGCCTGCGATGGCGTTGGACCCGCCAGGAGAGCGGCACCGGCTGATGGGCTCCGGCGATACCGACGGCCAGGCAGCGCTGAGCGGGTGCCGGTGACCGGGGGTGCTCACGGGGACGGGTACCAGCTTAGTGACAGGCAAGGGACTGGCGAAAGAGAAAATGCAGCATCTGGTGCAGGGCCCTGACCGGTATCCCGGCGTGCTGAGCCCTCGCAGCCCGTGCTGGGAGCGCGGTTCGGGTTTTCAAGCAGCCCCAGCGCAGAGCCCTGTGGAAAGCAAGTTTTTCAGCTTGCGCAGCCCTGGGGTGGGTTGTCTACCCCGACTCTCCCCTGGTTCTTCCCTTGCACCTCCCAAGCAGCTTTTCTCAGCCCCTGGAGAGGAGGATGGTTGGGGCATGCGTGCGGGGGCACTGCCTGGACACTGGCTTTTGTCCCTCCTGGTCCTGCGGCTGGCTGGGGGGAAACAGGAGGAGGTTATCAAATGACAGGCTTTTCTGCTCAGCATTCCTTTCTCTCCATGCTGATGGCTGCTAAAAGGCTGCCAGCCCGGGGTGGTGGCCGCTCGCCCATTCCTGCTCCTTTATGAAGGATTTCGGGAGAATCTTTTGCCTCTGGGCTCGGCTGGAGCCGACCCTCTGCTCCTCCGGCTGGGGAAAGCAGCAGCACGATGCGCCCTCGGGCCGGCTCGGGGCCAGCTCCCCCCAGGACAGGTTTTAGCCCAATTCCAGCCCCTCCACCACAGTTGCCATCCGCCAAGCCCACCCCGACGTGTCTCGCAGTCCCTGCGCAGCCTCCGGTCCCTCATCCTCTCCGAGCGCAGACTCGCCGCCGTTGTTGGAGCCTGGTTTCCCAGAGCTGCTGGGCATGTGCCGCACGCTCGGTGTGCGCGTGAGCGTCCATCTGTCCCCCGGTAATAACTTTGAGTCCACTGACTAATTTTAACCAGATCTGACAGGTCTCTCGAGCACGTCATTCCAGCAAGTTTCCAGCGAGACAGATTCATAATTCCAAGGCAGCTACCCGACGGGAAGCTCCAATGCCCAGGTCCAGGGAAACGCTATGAGGGGTTTGGGCAAGAGTTGCTTTCTCAAGGCAGGCGAATACCAGAGCAGCAGCATCCAGGGATTTTTTCTTTTTTTTTTCTTCTCCCCCCCACCCCAACAGCAAAGAGCGTTGTGCTGGGGACAGTGTGTCCCATCTCTTTGGTGGGAGAAATCAAGGAGCTGGCGGGTGAAAACGAAGCCCTAACTGCTGAGCAGGTTGGTGGGGGTATGGGGAAGCCTTTCGGGCAGCAGCGCTGTGCGAAAGCTCTTCTGCAGATGCTGTCTCCCAGGCTGTGAGGCAAAGCCCCCCAGCAGAGCTCGTCATCCCCATCCCAGCCTTGGGGAGGGCGGGTTTGGCACAGGGACACGGGGCGCATGACCTGGCAGTGCAGGTAGAGGGAAGGAGCTGTGCGGAGACGGACCCCCTGCACCCCACGGCCAGGCTGCTCCAGGTCTGTCCCCCGCCCAGGGCAGGAACTTAAAAGGGGTCTTTGGATAAAGACAAAGGGTCTCAGCTTTCCCGCAGCTCCCTGTAGCCCCCCACCCTCCCCGCTTTCCCAGCCCCCTGCCCGTCTGTCAGCTCCTCTCCCCCAGCCAAGGCGTTCTTCAGCACCAGCCTATTCCTCGGTGATGAAACGGCTACTCAGCCGCTGCCGGGCGAGAGACAGTGACCTTGTGTCTCCCCTCTCAGTCTCCTGAAACAGCAGCTGAAAGACGGGGACGAGGTCAGTGACTCCTGCCGGCAGGTTTATTGCCGAGGAGGGGCGAGGGCTCGTCTCCAGGCTTAGCTGTCAGTGCTGGCGGGGATGCTCCCTGAGATGCCGCCAGCGCACGCAGAAGCGCGCCTGCACCTCCCCAGCCTCTGGGGTGCCGGTCGGGCAAGATGATGGTGCTGGTTTGGGATGGAGGGCTGGGTAAGTGTTTGCTACCCTCCACCCCTCCATCTTTCCGTGCTTTTCTCCACCCTCGCTGCCCGCTGCCATGCTTGCAGCGGTGGGGCCCCGGGGGACCAGTCGGAGGTGGGACACCGTGGTGATGGCAGGTGGCATCCATCGTCTGCCTTCGGGTCGGTGTGGGCTCTCTGGGGTAGTGCGGTAGGTACAGCAAGGTCTGTGACCCACCCCTGTGGGTCCGTCCCCATCCCTCTCCCTCTTCCTTCGCCTGCCTTCGCATTACGTCAAAATGATCTCGGGCCTTCCTCCCCGGCGGGCGCGCGCGGTGTCTGCAGCGTGATGGCCGGGGTGGATAATCCCGCCAGCTTTTACGTGTGAAGTGGGAACTGGGTCAGCCGCGCCGCCGTGGGAGCCGGGGCGGTGGAGCCGGCACTCGTGAGCACCGGGCTGGTGATTCAGAGGGAGCTTCCCCTGAGCCAGGGCTGATTCAGCGGTGCCGGGGTGCTGTGCTGCTGCAGGCCCGGTCTTTTGGCCATTCCCTTTTTTGTTGGAAACAAAGGGGTTTGGGTGTTTTTTGTTTTTGTTTTTTGTAATTGTACCCATTTAAAGCAAACCGGTTGCTTTCATGTTAGAGAGGGAGTGGGGATCCCAGTGCGGCCGCCAGGCAGCCAGCGCATCCCCTGCGAGCAGCGGGCAGCTCCCCGCGCCGCTGCTGCCTCCCGCCGAGCCCAGAGCCCCCCCCAGTCTCCGTGGGGGGCAGGTATGGCAGGAGGCTCCGGGCAGAGCAAAGCTCCGCTCCTCGCAGCGACGCTCTCGCTGGCGCGCACGCCCGGGTGCCACCACGTCCTCCGCACGGCGCGGCGCGGACGCCTCCCCTCCCCGGCCAGGTCTGTCGCCCGCAGCCACATACGGACATCGCTGAGACGGGGCCTTGGGGACAAATACCCTGTTTGCAGTAAAATCCTGCTTCAAAGAGTTACCACGACTGCCGTGATAAAAAAAGAACTCTACTGTCTGTAAGAGTTTTAAATCCATCACTGGGAGATTAAATTCTAAAGGGATTTTAGCTTTCAGTATAAACAGCAGATTCTTAAGTACCTCTTCATTTTCTGCGTTTGGGAAAGACACAGAAAGGCCTAAAATCCTCCCAAATCCCTTAGCGTTATTGCAGCCCGGAGCAGAGATGGGCCAGGTGTCGGGCGATGGTCCTGTGCCCGCGGCAGGGTGCTCCCCGGGGAGCTGGTTCACGACTGCGCTTGAGGCCGCGATGACGGGGCTGCGTTTCCTGACTAACCGCATGGGGAACTGGAGAACTGGAAGGTCCCCAGCTCCCTCGGGGCAACGACGCATCAGAAATACCAGGAGTATTACGGCTGCTTTGGGGAGCTGCCTGTCTGGAGCGGCGGAGAGGGGAAAACTGTTGGGAAAGCTGCGGGTGAGGAGGGACCGAGGATGCAGCTGCCAACGTGGAACATCCCGGGGGGCAAGGGAGGTGTGGGGCAGCTGCCCCCCGGCTGGGAAGGCGTGGGGCGCCGGGTGCCTCCAGTGATCTGGCTGGAAATCTCCCGTGAGCTGCGCGCAGCCCAGACGAGGCCGGCGTGACGATGCCTTGACGAGACACCAGCCTGCAGTCAAATTCCAGCTCAGGCTCTTTGTCTTCGCCTGGGTGCGGACTCGAGGCGGAAACCAAGCCACCGGGCGTGTCGGCATCCCGCTGTCTGCGGGTGCCTTCCGCCGTCCTGCTTTCATCTCCTCCACCCCCAGCTACGTGCTCATGGCCGGCGGTTGGTGGGTTGATGGGCTCAACACCTCCCGCCGCAGCCTGGAAGGAGGCAAGATGCCAGACGTTGCCCCCGGGCCAGGGTGAGCCCGGCCGTCTAGCATCGCCTGAGTCACCCCGGGCTTGCCCTGCTGCCAGCCCCGGTACGGGCAGCAGCGAGGGCAGAGCTGGCATCGCTGCCACGGCCGGCACCAGCACGGTCTGGTCCCACCGATGGGGAAGCGGCGGGCGTCTGGAAACGTGGGCTGCTGTCCTGTGCCTGGGCTACGGCAGAGGATTCCTCTCTGGCCACCCATTCTCTCAGTTCCTCATCTGGCTTCTCAGAAGTCTCCCTGTTGAATTTTTTTAATAAGGTTTTTTTTTCAAAACTCTAAACTAATAATAAAACTGCAGCAGGTCCCCATGGGTGGACCGATGGTTTGGTCGCCTTGTGTGGCCAAGACTGTCCTTGCCCACACCTTGGATGCTCCAGCAGTCCCTGGGCAGCAGGAGAAGCCGGTGTGGAGGCTCAGGGGGTTCCCTGGAATTTCAGGGGGGTGGGGGACTTCTGGTCTCCTCATTCATCTCTGCCTGCCAAAAGCCACCACCGCTGCCCCACTGCCTTGCTGCATGCTAGAATGGGACTGGACAACGAGGCGTTAACGGAAATGCTGCTTTGAAGGTGATTTCTCTTTTATTAAAAAAAGCCGAAGTAAGCAATGAATTTCTGTATGAAAATAACCCAGCCAACGAAAGAGGAGCCACCTGAATGCTAAAAGCTTGCTCTGAACTCCTTCCCCTCCCATTACCTTGTTCTGCGTGAAGGCAGCCGCAAAGAAGAACTGTTTGGTCTTGTAAAATCCTGCACCAGTGGCCAGAGCCCAAGTCAGAGATGCCCCTGAGCGGCGTTACCCCAGACGCCTCGGCTTCCCGGGGCATGTCCCGGGCTGGACCCGCCTCGCAGTTTCGCCTGAGCCCGGAGCTGCCCGGCGGGATGGGGAGCGGGCTGGAGGAGCCCTGCGGCTCGTTGCTCCTTCGGTGGCCGGTGGGCAAGTGGGACCTGCCCATGGAGGCGGTGAAGAGGCTCCTTCTCGTGGAGAAGCTGAACTTAATGCAGATGGGATGGGGATTTTCGGTCGAAGTCGGGTCCTTGGCCATCCCGCTGGTGGGAAGATGGAGCCCCGTCCTCCCTCCAGCACGCTCAGGCTGCCGCGCGAACCCGGGCTCTGGCCCCTTTGCCGTGCGCCGGGGACGAAACGGGGCCAAAGCGGCAATCCCGAGGCTGGAAGCAACAAAAATAGCGACTGGATGTCATGGAAGCTGTTTGCAATCAGCCCGCGTGCTGGAGTCGATGCACATGAAACGTATTTTGAGCAATTATGAAGAGTGAACAAATTAGTAAAGAATCAGAGTCTGTTCATGAACAATTCACAAGCAGGAAGAAAGAAAAAAGGGCAAAATGCTTTGAATAAGTTGTTCGCTATAAATAGTTTGCCCGGTTCGAAGAGCGAGTGACAAACACAGTCAAGGGAAGGCAAGGATAATACATCACAAAATGTACTTTGTTCATTTATTTGACAAGTGTAGCTAAGTTTTAATTATTTATGATTATACTTCATAATGTGCTAGCACATGTTCTGAAGCATATTTTAGCCTTAGTAATCTGAGACCTCGCTCCAGCACTGTCCGGGCTATTAAATCCCCGTGGCTCAGCAGGGAACGGAGGACCTTCCACGCATGTGGAGCCCGGAGCGTGGGAATTAGCGAGGAGCAGATAAAGCCCCACTGTGTTTGTAACCCAGGTAAGGAACCGCATTGTTTGAAAATACCGAATTGTGAACCTGACAATGTGCCTTTAATCTTTGTCACTTCACATGCCAAATCCCAGAAGTGCTGAATTATTAAGTCTAAAGTTCCAAAATAAACTCTCACTCAGAAGATTATTTCCATATCATTTGAAATTTCCTGCTCTAATAACTCCTGCGCTCGGTCTGTCTCTTGCCCTAATCCTGTTTCGAAAGGCTGAGCCCAGCCCTGGGCCGGAGCGGAGCCCCTGGGGTGGGCTCACCTTCCCCTTCCCTCCCCAGATAAACCTCCATTCCCCAAACTGCTGACGGCTTAATTATTGCAGGGGATAATTAGCACGAGGAACCAGACTGAGTCCTCTCCAAACTCATTTCACTGAGGAAATCAATCTGATCCCTCCCAAAGGGCTCCGCTGCCAAACTTAATTCCAAATAATTTAAGAGAAAAGTTCTTTAATGTTTCAAAGGGGTAAATGCAATGAGACGGTGACCGGCCCGTGGCGCTTCGCAGATGCCGCTGCCTGGATGCCTGCGCCCACCTGGGCCGGGCAGCCCCTCGCAGGGACCGCGGCGCGCCGGGGGCTGCGGCCTCAGCGGGCGGGGGGTGCTCGGAGCGGGCAGGGGGTGCTCGGAGCACGTGGCTCTCCCCGCTTCGGTAACCCACATCCCACCCGGGGATGGTCCAAAGGCTGTGGTGCAGCTGCGGGGCCGGGGTCCCAGAGCAGGCGAGGTGTCGGTGGGGACGGGCTGGGGAGCAGGACGGGCAGCACTGCTGGCAGGCAGGGAGCAGGCAGGGAGCAGGCAGGAGGTGGGCGCTGCGGGACGTGGGTGGGCGCAGGGAAGGATTGGACCCAGACAAAGCTATTTTTTGCCATGAAAAGGAAAACTATGCCTTTGCTCCCTGGATTATATATATGTATGTTTTTCCCCCTGCAGTAACTGGAGAATAGAAATAAAATACTGAATTATTAACTCTAATTACCCCCAGAATTACTTCAATAACAGTGCAATTTCACAGACGGCTGCTGCGAAGACAATATGCAGGGATAAAAGGAGGCAGAGAATCCACTTCCACCACAGGAATGTTTGCAATTTATTATTTTCACATTAGCCCTTTTTTTCTTTGTCTGTTTCCTCATCTTTTCCTTTGCGGTGGTCAAATTTCAAACGCTCCGAAGCCTCATCCCGATGTGTGGCTGCATCTCGGGAGTATCCCGACCCCTCCGAGCTGCGGAGCTGGGCTGGAGATCGCGCGGGGACCGGCTCGCTCGGGAGCGGCAGGGATGGAGCGGCAGGGATGCTCCCGCGCTGCATCCTTCCCCGCTCTGCCGCCCGCGCCGGCGGCACCAGCGGGGCGGGGGGCTCCGGGCTGCGCGGGGACCTGGCTCTTTGCGGAAGCAGCTTCCCCCAGGTCCGACAGAGCCAGTGCAGCCGGCTCCGAGACGGACCCGCCGCTGGCCAGGGCTGAGCCCGACAGCGACGGTGGCAGCACCTCTGGGGTAACAGAGTTAAGAAGGGGAAAAACCCTGTGCAATGGCAGCTGGAGGGGGGAGTGAGAATGTGTGAGGGCAACGGCTCTGCAGGCACCAAGGTGAGGGCAGGAGGGGCAGGAGGGCTCCGGGCGCCGGAGCAGAGGGTCCCCGGCAGCCCCCGGGGAAGCCCCCGGGGAGGCCGGCTGTGCCCCTGCGGCCATGAAGCTCCACGGGGGAGCAGATCTGCACCCGCACCCGGGGAGGGCCCCACGCCGGAGCAGGGGGATGCCCGAAGGAGGCGTGACCCTGCGGAGTCCCAGGCTGGAGCAGCCTGTTCCTGAAGGACGGCACCCGTGGGGGACCCAGGCTGGAGCAGCTCGTGAAGAACTGCAGCCCATGGGAGGACACATACCGGAGAAGTCCGTGGAGGGTGGTCTCCCGCGGGAGGGACCCCACGCTGGAGCAGGGGAAGGGTGGGAGGAGTCCTCCCCCTGAGGAGGAAGGAGCGGCAGAGACCAGGTGTGATGAACTGTCCACAACCCCCATTCCCCATCTGAAAATCAGGAGTGAAGTTGAGCCCGGGAAGAAGGGAGGGGTAGGGGGAAGGTGTGTTAGTTTTTGTTTCTCGTTACCCTACTCTGACTTGATTGGTAATAAATTAAACTAATTTCCCCAAGTCGAGCCTGTTTTGCCCGTGGCAGCAACTGCTGACTGATCTCTCCCTGCCCTCATCTCGACCCAGGACCCTTTCCTTGTATTTTCTCTCCCCTGCCCAGCTGAGGAGGGCAGTGACAGAGCGGCTTTGCTGGGCACCGGGCGTCCAGCCGGGGTCAGCCACCGCAGAACTTGGAAAGACTCGGCGTGAAACTGGGGAGAGAGTCCCCCGGCCCTCGCGGTCCAGCCTTTACAGCAGCGCCGGGGCCGGGGCAGCCTCTCTCCTCGCCGGGGCTCGGGGGTCCCTGGCACGACCTCTGCCAGCGCCTTTGCCCGCACCGCTCACCGGCACGGCGCAGCCGGCACTTGGGGGGTCCGACCGCTCTCTGGGGGGGTTGAAGTGGGTGCTTTTGCTCCCAGCCCAGCTCGCCGTCAGGTACCAGGGCACCAGCAGCTCTTGGCATCGCGGGGATGCTCGGGCCCTGTTTCCACAGGCAGGTTAATCCAGAGCAAGCTGCGCTCTGCTCCGTGGCTCTGTCCCTGAGCTGCAGCTCGGGGCCATGTCCTGCAGCTTTTCACAAGCACTAAATCAAAGGGGGCTCCTGGAAGGGGGACGGGGGGAGTGGGGAAGGGGAAGAGAGGGAAAAAAAAATGCACTTTACACTGGAATGTGACCAGCCTGGGTAACTCAAACCAGAAGGCAGCCAGTGGCAAGCAGGCAGCTGGCAAGCGGCTCGCCGTGCTGGCATGGCCACCGAACTGACCTGCCAAAAGCCTCTCAGTACTGTGTAAAAAAAAAAAAAAGAAACCCAGACCAAAAAACAAGCTGACTTGGAGAGCAGCATCCCTCTTCTCTTTCCGCTCCGTGCTGGCAGCTTGGGGCCAGGAGCCCTGCATCGCTACCGTGGAGCAAGTGAGTTCGGTGCGCGTCCCAGCGACAAGGGTGCAGAGCTGTCTGGGGTGGGATTTCGGGGTGGGAAGGTGATGAGTGCTCTGTGAGGGTCATAGGGTGGGCAATGAGTGCTGCAGAGGAGCAAGCCAGCTTCTCAGCCCCGCGCTGCCGGCGCGGGCCCTGACAGGGCTTTGGAGGAGATCTGGGCTGCCAGGGACCCCCACTAGCTGCAGGGCCACGGGGAATGGAGGGTGGGATGGAAGGTGGGATCCCACCTGCATGACCACCCCGAGCTACTGGAGAGTGGCCCAGTGTCTCGGCGCTGTCTCGGTCCCCGCGGGTGGGATGACGATGGCAGTGCAGCTGCATCCAAAGCAGCTCACGGGGCACCACGGCCAGGGGCTCCTGCCATCTAATCACTGCATGTCCCTCTCCTCGGGCGTGGGCTCCCAGCCCGGCACCGGGCATCCTCTCCGGGGCTGCCCCCTCTCCTCTCCCTTCTGCCTGTTTCACCTCACCAGCTCCCATTCTGTCTCCCGGCAGGTCCCAGGGCCTCCGGAGGCTGCGTGAGCCACGGGGACCGGGGCAGACACCACACGCGTGCAGGTGCCGGCAGCTCTGACGGCTCCATCCCTGGATCCCTCCTTTTGTGCTGCTGATCCCAGCAATGGGACGGAAGAGAGCCAGCAGGTCTCCCCCCGCTCCCCACGCACTGCCCTTGCCGTGCTGTGCATCCCTCCTGCCAACAAGCACTTAAGTGGAGTACATCCAGCTTTCCCCAGGGAGCAGACGTTTCGGCAGGGATCAGCGATTTGAGTAGCTGGCTTTGAAACGGGAAGGGAAATCCCCAGGCTCTGGCAGGCTGCTGCAGATGCTGCCGAAACGCTGTGAACTCTGCACTCCAGGGCTTTCATATATTTTTCTCTTCTTTTCACGTTTTCCCCTTCATCTTCTGGTGAGCAGCCACTGCTCCAGAGGACACAGCTGGCTCTGGGAACTCGTCTGCATTAAGAGGACAAGTTTTCTTTCCATGAAGAGAGCGGGTCTCCCTCTCTGCCCATGTGCCCACTTCCCAAAGGGAAGAGTTAATTCACCCCGCTGCCTCTCCTGGTGTTTCCTTCCCAAAAGGAAGCCCTTTTGGGAAGGAGAGGCCAGCCCCTCCTGCAGCACCCATCCCCATGCGTCCTCCCAAGTCAGGTCCCGGCACCCTGGGGCTGCTCCGACTGCTCCGGCCACCACACCGCCTCTCGAGGGATGCTGCATGCTGCCTTCCCGCAAGCCCTGACGGCTTCACTCCATCATCTTTTTGCCACCAGGAAATGATTTTGCTTGATAATGCATTAAAGTGATTGTTATTTTAGTGATCGTGCTCATATTTCCCCTTCTTTGTTTTCCTGCCAGGCTTTAGGGGAAACCTAAGTAGATAAATCAGTGCTGCAAGCAGGTGTGGGAGAGAGCTTTTCCCGTGCTGCTGGGAGTTGGATGGATGCCTTGAAGCATGGACCACTGGATCCAGCAGCACCTGCACAGACGGGCATTCCCTCTGCCCCGCAGCCACCTTTGTCACCCTGAGAGCTGTTTTCCTGCAGCTCTATCCCTCAGCATGACGGCGAGCCTATGCTGCGAGCTGCCACGCTCTGCTCCACCGCCGCATCCAGCCTGCGTGGGGCAGGGGACGGGGGGCTGAGCTCCTGCCGTGGGGCTGGGCAGGCGTCCGCCCCATCAGCTGCCTGTCCCTCTCTGGGGTTCACAGCAGGAACGTGGTGTTCCTGTGGTGGGGGAGAGCAGTGGTGTTTGTCCCGAGGGCCGCTGCGAGATGCTATGTGGTCTGGATGCTGCTCTCCTGGGAAAATACAGCTGGTTGGGGTGACATGCAGCCCCCCGGCCCGGGAGGGAGCCAGCCTGGGAACCGTGGGGCAGAGCCGTGCACAAGGCGCGTCCGTCCCCATGGCCGGTGCTATCCTGGAGCTGGCCCCCTCAATGGGACCTTTCAGTCCTTCCTTCTCCGTCCCTTCTCGCCATGCCCCGCAGCCAAGTCAGAACCCCGCCTTTGTTCGCATTTTTTGCAATAAATCGTTTTTGGGGTGAATTCCATGCCATTGAACAATGCCAGCCGGACCGTGGCAGGGACTATAAGGGCTCTGTTATTCACGGCGGACGCCCAGTGCGGCTGAAGGCCAGTCCATAGGCAAAGCAGCTCCCTGAGGTGCTGAGCATGCTGCGCTGCCCCGGCGGTGGGTGAAGGCTTGTCCCCCACCCCGGGGCTGCTGTCACCTCCCCTGCGCTGCTGGGGGGAGCCCAGGCTGTGCCCACTAGGCTGGGACCCCGGCAGTGCTCACTGTGCCCGGGGCTCGGCTTCCCACCGCCTCCTGCCAGCCAGGGGCTGGCATTGCTGGTGCTTTACTGGGAAGGACTGGGACTGCAAGGCAGGGTGGAGCATAGGAAGGGGCCTAGGAGTGGGGCCCATTCCCGAAACACAGATAGCTTTGATAATTAGCCAGGACTGAGAAGGGAAATGATGAAAGGTAGAAAGGATTTGTTTAAGCACGGCATGTTTTACTGCTTTCCTCTCTCAAAGTCTCTCTTTAAAGTGGTTGGAAGATTTTTGCTCTTATTTTGCCTCAGATGTTGAACTTTAATTACAGCCAACGCACTGAAATACCTGTAATATGAATAAATCATGTTAAAGATTTTCCCAGGGATTCCCACTCTCCCTGAGCTCTCCCCACCTCACTGCCACACACGGGGGTCCCGGCAGGGACCCCTGCTCAGCCCCGTGGGGTACCTGCACGTCTCGATGCTGCTGTGGAGCTCTTGCCCATAAGCCAGAGCCGAGGCTGGGCAGATCCTGGCAGCCGGGTGCTGCCTGCGGTGCCGTGGGGCTGCCAGCACCCCCAGGGTGCCGGCGATGCCGGGCTGCATCTGTTAGGGAGGACCTAGGGGAAAACTTGCCACCCTTTACCAGCCCAGAAACACCGCGGTGTGATGCTTCACCTTCCTTTGCTCCTCGGTTGTCCCCGGAGGCGATGGCAGGACTGAAGGCAAAGGCGTTTTCTGGAAGCCAGCGCTCCTCTTCCCAAGCCCCGCCGTCCCCTCGGGCTGCTGCCACCCAGGGCTGGTGGGACAAACTGGGACAAACCCCCCCGGCACGGGGCAGCCCCCCAGCCCGCTGCTCTCAGCACCTACCTTCACACACCTCTTTCCCACCCCCGATTCTTGCACGGCATCATTAGAGCCTGCGCGTGCTAATTGCTGCAATAGCTCCTTTCCTGGGAGGAAACCGGAGCAATAGTCCGCGGTTTGTTTCTCTTCTCCTCGCAGCCGGTGCGGATGCGGTTCAGCTTTCCGGGTCGGGGCCGGGGAGCCAGGGCAGCGATGCTGCTCGCCGGGCTCAGGCCGGCTGCTCCCCCCAGGGATGGCCGGAGCTGGCAGGAGAGCGGCAGCTCTGCTGGGGCAGCCACTGCGTGCCGGGCTGGAGAGGGGCTGCGCGGCGCAGCCTGTCCCAGCTGGGACCCTGGGGGACCGGGGCGCCTGGGGGGGCGGTCTGGGGTCTGGCACGGCTGCAAACCGATGTGGGGGGGTGGAGCGGTGCCAGCTCCGCCGAGGCAATGTCCTGCCTTGACCTGGGCGGGGGGGGGACAGGCACGGCGAGGAGGAGGGGCCCCCGCGTGCCCCCGGCAGCCCCGACCGCTGTTCTGTTACCGGTTATTCTCACGTATTTACTATTCACACTGCACCGTAAGTGCTCAGGGGTTTTAGGGGCAAACAAAGCCGCGGGTGATGCCCCGAGGCGCAGCGCTCCCATAAAGGACCCTGATAGCTCCCAGCGCTTTCCAGGGCTGCCCGCCCCGTCCTCGCCCCCCATCGGGGTGCGCACCGACAGGCGTGGGGTGAGCCCAGCTGCGCGGGGACCAGGGCTCGGCGCCGCCCGCTCAAAACCGGGGAGATGCTGCAGCAGGCTGGGTAGGAAAGAGCCCAATTAAGATAAAATCACGGGGAATTGATTAACAATTAGTGGGTAATTAGTTATCTCTCTGCCATCTGGAGGGCTGAATCTGCTTGTGAGGCAAGCGGCTGTCTGATGGGTGTCCCCTGCCACCCGGGCTACCCGTGCCGTCCCCGTGGCTCTCCTGCCATGTGCCGCTGGTGGCAGATCCTCACCATAGCCCGAATCTCCTCGGGCATCTCCGCTTCGGGCACCTCTTGCTCTCCAGGTTGCAGGAGGAGGCATGGAGGGACCTACTTGCTGCTTCAGCTCTTATTTTCTGGGTTTGTTCTGCCAGGCTCTGAAGGGAGAGCTGTTCCGTGGGTTCATCCTTGGTGCAAGGTGGCCTGAGTTACCCAAAAGCACATGTGCATCTTCTGCTTGAGGCTGGAACAGCCGATGCTCAGCCTCTTCCCCAAAGAAGCGTTCGTCTGTGCCGGAGCCAGCGTTTTACATTTTCAGCTTCCTCTGTTTGGACCAGCAACTTTATTTATTAGGCGGGCTGGCTGGGGAGGAAAGGAAAGACGCTGAAGC
Organism: Phaethon aethereus; assembly: GCF_964289735.1. Classification (NCBI taxonomy): domain Eukaryota; kingdom Metazoa; phylum Chordata; class Aves; order Phaethontiformes; family Phaethontidae; genus Phaethon; species Phaethon aethereus. The sequence goes on from NC_138586.1 coordinate 23,642,117, forward strand.
CAGGAGCCCTCCCCTTCGCTGCCCGATGCTTGAGGGGCTCAGCCCAGTGAGTGCCCCTCTCCTGGAAGGCAGTGTGGCCAGGAGCAGCCGTGCTGGCTCCTCTGCTGTATGCCATGTGTTTTAAGCACAGGCTCTCCATCCTGCCCGCACTCCAGAAATGCCATCAGGCACGTGGGTTTGCCTGGTCCCAGCCTCCCTGGCCCCTCTCCCGGAGCTGGGAGAGGGTCCCACCTCCCTGCGGTCTCCTGGGAGCACTCTGGGCGGCCGGGCTCCCCTCTGATGTGGGCTGTGTTGTTTCCACACACATGAGCAATTGATGGCACGCCTGAGAGCACACGGGGAGCGGGGAGGTGAGCCAGCGATGAGAGCGTTTGATTTCCCTTACAGGACTCCTCTGGAGGGGATTTGTCTGACAAACAGCATCAGTACAAAAACCTGAAAGCTTTCCTTTTAGGAGGGGGAATAAAAGGGCTTTGAAGACACAATGAAGAACAAACACCGTCTGCAAGCGTCCAGAGGGTTTATGAGTTATGGGGTGCAGCCCATATCCCATCCTCCAGCAGTGGGGCTGGCAACGTGACCCATGAGCAAGGGCTGGTGGGGCCGGAGGGGGTCTCCCCCAGCCGGGGAGTGAGGGTGAGTGCTGAGGGAAAGCTGTCTTTCAGAGTCTTGGGATACTGAGAGCATCAGTTCATCCTTCCCCAGCCTTGGGGGGTGTCGGGCAGGATTTGCTACGGGTGGCTCGTCCTCCGTGGGGACGTCTTACCTGCGGGGCAGGACTTGATGCTGGCAGAGCTGTGCATTTCTGCAGCACCGGGATGCTCCGGCCCTCCCTGCCCGGTTTCAACACTTGCTGTGATAAAGGCAGTCCTGAACTGGGGCCAGGGAGTTTTCTTTAGCTCTCCTTGTGGGAAGAGTGCGCTGGAGAGCTTGAGGGCTTTGCAAGACCTTCCCGGGGCTTTGCTAATGAACCCCTCCCCGCGCCACATATTTCGTCACAAACCCAGAACGAAACCACAGAAGTCCACGGAGAGGCATTTCTGCTGCTCCAGAGACAGCAAAAATGTTCACATGCAAATGTGTCTTGTTTTTCCTTCCATTTTAGAGCCCAAAGTAATATTGTGCCTCCTATTTTCTGGTTAACAGAGCCGCCCTGGGCAGAGGCTTGAAATCTGGAGATGTGTATTGTCTTTCTTCTGGGAAGAAAAGGGAAGGGAGCAGCTCACTTGTAATTTGGAGGACATCAAAGCCCTACCCAAAGGGAAGGGGTGAGCTGTGCCACCTTTCTATCAATCTCTGTGTCTCTCATCCCCTGGATCAGAGGCCCTGCAGACATCCCCAAGCGAGACACGGGATTTTTCCACCCCCACTGCCAGTCTCCCCACAGCGAGGCACACGTTGGCCAGCTGATTGCATACTCCATGTCCTCGGAGATCTGGTGCTCCAGTTTGAGAGAGAGCCCTTCGCTGTCACGTCAGTGGTGTAACGCAGCATGTCCTCGGGCAGGCAGAGCCGCCCCATGTCCTCCTGCTGATGGACACTCTGGCAGGTTCGCACCAGTCTTCCCAAACCTCCCAGGCCCTTTGGGATCCCGTCATCGTGAATCCACGGGCTCCCTCCCTCCTTGCTCTTCTCCATCTTGCGCAGCATGCCGTGCTACCCCTGCAGCTCACTCCAGAGACTGAGCCCTGCCCGAGGTCCCCTTGCGATGTCCCTCAAGGGGTGAGGGTGCACAGAGGGTGCTCAGGGAGTCACCTGCACCTTCTCCCATGCTTGTGCTAAAGGAGTAACGGAAACCTTAAGTGGCATCCATGTCTTACAGAATAATGATTTAGTATTTTATATTAGCTACTACCCCTCTCAGTTCCGCCTCCTTTACTCCACAGCTGGTTGGTGCTTTGCTAATTATTCAGCACCTTCTTCCCCTCCGCTGGAGAGGGGACAGTCTGTGAGATGAAGTCCATGGACCATGAAGACACGCATTGATGTAGCTCCTGGGTTCCAGAGGGAGAGCGAGGCGGCCGTTTCCCATTGCTCCCTGGCTCCTGGGCTTGGGAAGGTCCTTGCTGCCCGTTTGCTGGCCTCCGGAGAGGGGCAGCGGGCTGAAGGAAGGTCGCAGAAGAGAGGAGGCAAAGGCTGGCTCTCAGCTCCGGGGGGATGCCGGTGTTAACCTGCCTCTCCTTCAGCCCCTGCCTTGATCAGCAACGCGATCAGCCACGTTCTGCTCTGCCCTTAATTTCTGCCATTCGTAAAATCCGAGTTGTGCCAAAGCGGTCGCAAGACTTAATTCATATTTATTACTCCTTTTGAAGGAGAAAAACGGCTCCATGAATACTGAATATTAGCAGCTTGGAGAGATGGACTGATGCCACCAGAAATCCCTCGGCCAGTGAGGATGGGGTTTGTGAATGCCGGGTTGCATCCTGCCCCACCACTGCTCCAGCTGGTCCAGAATGGCTGAATTTCTGTGCCCATGTGGAATTGCTTCTATTTTTTGGCTATTACTTCACCCCTGACTAAGTTTTGCCCTCTGCGAACATAGCAGGGCAGAGCCAAGAGCAGGTGGCAGGGCATCGGCTAAATCCATCAAATAAATGGGAAATTTCCTGCGAGCACCAGTGAGCCTGGGTTGGAGCCAGATTCTTCTGTTGATATTTTAATGACGATAAACGCAATTAAGGATGAGAGAGAGGAGCATTAAATTAAATAAAGTATCAAAAGCTTGAAGATTCTTAGTGGATGGGGTCATAACAGTCTTTTGGGTTTCCGTAGGCAAGCGGCAGGTGTTGCTGGTTTGCCTTCCACCCGTAGAGCTGTCGTCCTGTCTGTCTGCCTGTCTGCTGCCTGCCGTGGTGCAGACTGACTAATCCTGACCTTGTGGCACACCTACACCGAGCCCACGACCCCCAGCATCCCCACCCCGTTGGGGAGGGGTATTTTGACGTCCCTGCCAGGCTGAGCCCTGTGCCAGCCGGTGATGGGACATCCAGTAACTGTCCGCAGGCACTGTCCCGCAACTTGGGCAGCTCCGGCGGTGCGCTGGATGGGGTCTTAGGAGTGCATCTCCACCAGTCCCCAGCGCCGTGGTGGTACCAATGGCCAAACGCACTTGACTCCTGCAGGGTCTGGAAGAGCCAAGGACACCCAGCGCCCAGCTGGAGCCGGCGCAGGGGAGTCGCCGGTGGTCCCGAAGGGCTGTGGGATCGGCAGCTCGGCATTTGCTGGACCCCGTTGGGGCCGGGCAGCGGCGGAGCGCAGGAGCGCTGCCTTTGGGCACGGGGGTTCCGTGCCCGCCCGCGCCGTACCGCCCGAATCCGCCGCTTGAGCCGTGCCGGGGGGCAAGGTCGGGGATAAGGGGGTTTTGGTGGGCCTGTACTAATTGCCAAGCTTCCCTCACGCTGGCGCACGAGGCGTGCTGAGCGGCGGGCTTACGATTAGCATTAGCGTTCCTAACGAAGTCCCGTGGGCTTCCCACCTTCCCTTGCCCCTTTTATAACAGTCACCACTCCTAGAGACTTTAAAGCTCCTTTTGTTAGGGACTAAAAGCGGCCTTAAAATAATCATTAAAAATGGAATTAAATTAATTTAAAAGGGAGCCGTTCAAAGCTGGCTTTCTTCTAGCCCTGACAGGTTTTCCGTCCGGGTTTGCCTCACCTTAGGCGGGCCGGGCGCGAGCCCACGTCTCTCAGACCCGCCTGGGGGACGTTTCTTTGCCCACCCCCCTACAGAGCACGGTGCACAGGGACGTCTGCCTGGGGGGGACGGCGGCTGTCCCCCACCGTCAGCACTTCTCACAGCTGCCGGCCACGGGGGCATGGCAGAGCCGAAGAGATCTGCCGTGGTGGCCCGGGAACACCGCGCCAGCCGGGAGCAGCAGTTGCTCCAGCCCTGGCTTGTCCTTGCCTTCCCAGCATGGGCAGCAGGACTGTGCTCCAGCTCTGAGGCTCTGCATGCAGAGCCCAATGCACAGGGTGATAAATGTGCCAGCCTGGTCCTGGGTTATTTTTTGCCCGTTTCAGAAAATTATAGCAGAACTGATGGATTTTCAGGCCAGAAGGGACCACCATGACCAGCCAGGCTGACCCCCTGCATTCCACAGCCCACTGCCTTGGCAGAAAACGCATCGCTTATGCTCAAGCTGAAACATATTTTTTAGAAAGATACTCAGTCTCCATTAAAAGACTTCGAGTGATGGAGATGCAACTCTGTCCCTGGGGATTCGTTCCAACGCTTAATTGCTGTGACTGCTAAAAATGTGCTTCTTATTTCTAATCTGGATTTGTCTTGTTTCGGCTTCCAACTAGGGATGTTGTAATGCCTTTTCCTGCTAGATTAAAGAGCCGTCTGCTATCAGAAATCTCTTCCCCATGCATATGCTTGTAGACCGTGAGCAAGCCACCTCTTGGTCTCTTCAATAAACTAAACAGCTGGAGCTTCTTCGCTCTGTCACTGTAATGCATATTTTCCACTGCCTTGACTCACTCCCAGCTCTTTTCTGAACCCTTTCCAAGTTCTCCTGCTCTGGCTGGAAGCACAGACGAGAGCACTGAAGGCAGCATCCTTGCAGCGGGCTGCTCGTGCCATGTGGCCGGGTAGCAACGTTTCTCCCTCCTCCTTTGTGGATGCAGCCGAGGATGCCGCTCACCTCCCGAGCCCCCGTGCGTGCTGCTCGGGCTGCGGGGCCGCGCCGACGCTCTGCGGCGATGCCTGCCGCGGTGGGCAGAGCGGGACAGGGCGGCTTGTCTCTGGGTTCAACGTGCACCTGCCGGGGCTGCGGGACCTGACCGTTTCGGGTCCACCGAGCTGGAGGCAGGGATGCTCGGGACAGGCGGAGCTGCCCCACCAGCTCTGCTCAAGGCTTGGCTGCGTGAGAGGGGGAGAGCAGAGGGAACCCAGCCACCCGTGTCCACCCCCGTAACGCCCTCCCAAGCCTGTCCTCTTTCAACCTAGTTTCCCAAGCTTGGTGCTGAAACGAGGTGGGATTTGTAAAAGGCCAAGCGCAGCTCGGCGGGGTTTGGTAGGGGTGGCTGTGGGAATGGGGAGGGGGAGAGGAAGGGTTGGCTGTCATCCAGCTCGCTGTTAAAAGTCAGCGTGGTGGGATTCACCCACCGCCTCATTAGTGCCGGGACTCGTATAGCTGTTGGAGCTGTGAGAGCGGCTCCCTGAGAGATTAATCACTCGTGACCCGTCCGGGCTGCGTTCGGGTCTCCTTCCCGAAGCCCGTCCTGTTCCCGCTCCCTACCCACCGCGCAGGCTCGGCTCTGACGCCGGCCAGCGGCCGGTGCTTCTCTTCCCTTCAGAACAATGGAGCACGGGGCTGCAGCAGCCGGCGCATCGCAGCGTGCTGATGGTTGCCAGCTGTGTTGCCTTAACATCTTCCCATTATCTCGTATTGCTGGCTAACCCTATCTTGGGGGAAGCTTCGTCCTGACTTTGGCAGGGGAAGGAGTCTCCCTCCCAGCACGGAAAGTTGGCCGGGTGCTGGCTCGCCCTGCCCCGAACATCTGCTGCCGGCTTGGCGGGGAGCGGGGCTGCATGCTGGCGCTGACACGGGGGGTGCGCAGGAACACACACAGCCCCGCCGCGCCGCGCCGCGCCATGCTGCCCGCCGCCCCCCCAGCCCGAACCCGGGGCTGGGGCCTCCCGCTCCCCGCAGCCCCTGGGAAACCCACCCCCGGCACCGCCCCCGCGCCCACTCCACGTGCATGCTCCCACGCGCGCGCATTCCCACCACACCTCCACCTCGGCCCGTCCGCTGCTGCGGGTACCGCTCATGCGGGCGCGCACGCCTGCACACGCGTGTGCACGCGCTCAGCGCTGCTCACGTGCACGCACCGCTGCAGAGCAGGATCGGTCTCTGGGCGCGCGAACTGCTCTCCCTCAAAGCAGGAGCAGCCAGAGCCTCGGATAAGTGCAAACCAAACTTTTTTTGGAAGCCCTTGGTGGTTGCGGGTGCGTGTATTTCCTCCTGTTACTCTCTCATGATTTGCCCCACCACGTACGGACTGGGGCCAGCCTGAGAAAGGCAGAATAGTGCCCCAAAAAGCCCTTTCTGCTTGCTGCAGATGCCTGGAAGGCAGAGGAGTTGAGTCTGCACACAAGTAGCGGGGCGGCCTTTGCCAAGGGAAAGTCGTTCCATCGCCTTGCCTGGAAGGACCCGGAGGTTTATCTCAGCCCCTTGGCAGACCCCGCTTAGTGAGGACCGGTGCTCTCTGGGCGCAGGCGCAGATCAGTTCAGGGAGGAATGAAGCCCCCGAGCCGGTCCTGGCTGGTGAGCCGCGGCGCGGGGTGGGACGTGGAGCGGCCAGACCAGCAGGTCCGGCCAAACCGGCAACGCCTCCGGCCAGCGACCTGCCGGCGAGGACGGGTGGGTGCTGGCGGAGCGGGCTGGGAGCGCCTTGCACGCGCCGCGGGGAGCGGGGAGCTCTGGGGACGGGACTCACGGAGAGCGGCCGGCCGGGCGGCTCCTCGCTCTGCCCGCTGCAGCGCACGGAGGGATAAAGTCTGCGGAAAATGCGCCACGCTGCACGTGGCCACAACGCTCCGAGGGCTGGAGACGCTGCCTCGCAGGGAGGCCGCGCGCTCTTTGCCCGGCGTTACGCGGCGGCCCCGGTGTCCTGCCCCGCGCTGCCGGCACCAGCCCGCTCCCCGCTCGCCGCGGGGGCGAGACAGCCCGAGCTCGGGGAGCCAGCCGAGCCTCTCGCCATTCCTCTCCGGATCCGGGGGCCACGGAGGAGCCGTGCGGCGGGAAGGAGCCGGGGGAGGCTGTGCGGAGGGGCCCTGCCAAAGTTGTAGCATGAGAGGGAAAACGAGAGTCCCAAATAATTTGAGAACCTGAATGTCTCTTGCTGTTCAGGTTTTGTGAACATCCTTAACGGAAACACATGTGAAACACGCTCTCTGTGGATCTACCCGAGAAGCCTTTTCCATTTTTGCTGCGTTAGCAAACTGCAGACGACTCTTTCTCTCCACCGTGAACTACTGAGCAGGGACCCTGGACTCTCTCCTCCATTTTCATTCAGAGCCTCTGCCAGCGTCATAAACCCAGTAAAACGTTATGGCACTTTGCACCCACTGGGAAACCAAATGTATTTTAATGTATATTTAATAGATTTCAGGTCTTTCTGTTATTAAATTTGCTTTTCATTCGCCCCCTCCCCCTCTCTTTGGTGCATGAGACTCAATGGGAAATTTTAAGTGTATTAAACCAGCATCTCACAGAAACAAATCCAGATGGCCTGGTACAAATCAGGAAAAAAAATCGCATCAGAATCTATTAGAATCTCAGCCCAAATGCAATGCACATTTCGCCAGGCAGAGACCGCCCCGTTACTCAGCTCCTTGCTCCATGACAGCCAGGAAACATGTGCTTTCTCGTCTGGGCTTCTTGGGAAGGTGACGGATTTGACAGCCCGGAGGCTGCGGGCCAGATTGCCCTTTGGTGTGCGCTGGTGGAAATGGGCACTGGAGGGGTCGGGGTCAACGGGGCTATTCTGGTTGTCCCTTGCTCTAGCTGGGAGCTGAACCTGACCCTCCAGCTCTGGCTGCCTCGGAGGACGGTGCAAAGCTTCCCGTCCCGCAGCGTGATGCCCCGGGGACTCTTCTCCGCTCTGGACCTGGAGCAGGACCAACCTGCCCGGCTCCAGTCCTACCCGTCCCCCCAGCCCGCACCAGCGGGCTCCGGTCCCGCTGGTCGCCCTGGCCGTCGCCTGCCAGCACACGTGTCCCAGGAGCGAGGGTCCTCCGGCGCTGCCGGCGCTGCTCGCAGAGGCTCTGCAAGGTGAATACGGCCGCCGCTCCCCGGCAACTCGTCTTCCACGCTTTATTAGTGCTTCAAACCACAGCTCCTTCCGTTCTGGTGGGGAAGGACAGCCCAGGTTACCAGGCGAACAGAGGTTGCTTTCCTTGCTCCGGGAGCCAGCGCCGGCAGCCGGAGGGTCGCAGAGGCAGGAGGGAGCGGAGGCGAGGGCCTGGGCTGGGCACGGTTATTTATTTCATCTGCACGGACATTTCTGATGCGCTCCTCGGTGGCATTTCCCCCCGGTCGCCGTGCCCGTTCCTCCAGCACGCTCGGCCAGGCTCCCCGCACGCCCCTGCTCTGTTTGCCTTCAGTTAATATTCAAGCAAACAGAATGAGTTACGAGGAGGAATGTCCATGGAAACAGTGAATTTTAAGGCACTCTTGTAAAATATTCATAGAAAGCAAATTTTGAATTAATACAAAATGTGTGCACTGAAGACCCAGTGCTAAGAGTCATCTACTCAGGGAACGGAAATAATCCCATATGACCTATACGGCCAATAAAGCAGCTTGACTTTTGAATTCTTGCAGTAAACTGCCTGTGAACAAGACACAGGCCAAGAATTATTTGCAGAAATTATTCATTAAGGGCCTAATCCAAAACCCAGCTAAGTCAGTGGAAAGATCCCCCCTGTGTTAGGCCCCAAATAATTTTGGATAATGAATACATTTGAGAAAACAGTGATCCTTTCCCGGATAACTCAACAACCAGAAAAAAAGAGGCAAACTTCACCGAGCAAAGTTACGGGCTGTAAATAACCGGCTGAGCCGCATCTGCTCCCTCCCAGCCGCGGGAGATGTCTCGGGCGCCGTAGGACGCACAACGTCCCTTTCCCCGCATCCGCGCTCTCACGGGGATGGGGACCAGCATGGGACACCTCCCGCAGGGACAACGCCGACCTGGCCCCACGCATCCCCATCCACACGGTCCCATGGGGCTCCTGAGAAAGGCAGGTCATGGAAATAGATAGGATGAGGCCAAATCCGGCAGGCTCGCTGCTCCCCCTGACAACCTGCTCATCCCTTCCTGAGCAAATCGGGCTGACGAGACGGTTATTTGTTGTGGCTTCTCCAAATACCTAATTGCAAAGTACCCTGGGAGAGTCGGGAGGAATAGCACGGCAACAAAATATATTATTGTTGTTGTTATTATTATTACTATTCCTATTACAACGTGGCAGTACCTCCATCAACAGATCATGGTGACGCCATAAAACAGAAAAGCAAGGCTTGAAATTGCCCGAGGCCCCCGGCGCCAGAATGACACAATTAATAGCTCTATATTTTTATTGCCACATTTAATACTATACATTAAGCCCCACAAATCTTGTATTATTAAACGCTGCTTTTTAGCCTGCTTTGGTTTTGTTTGCATTTGTTTGTTGTTCGGGACGATGGGTGGATGATGCCGGCGGCTGGGGAAGTTTTGCTTCGCCTCCGACAGTTGCGTCCCGTCTTGGGCAGCGATGGATGGAGGATACAGCCGGGGCTGCAAACAGCCGGACCGCGAGAGCTGCGGTGGCGTTGGGAGGTGGAGGGAACGGTCCCCGAACACCCTTGTCCTAGCGGGATGGATTCGGGACCAGCCAGGAGCCCCGAGCGGGCCGCGATGGGGAACCGGAGACATGGGAATCGCAGCACCGTGGGGACCGGCGGGGGAAATGGCTTAAAAAAACTCACCCGAAACAACACTGCGCTATATTTGTAAGCTATCTATATAAAACATATCTGCATTCAATATCAGTGTAATGGGAAGCCAGTGTCAGGGAGTGTGACCCCGAGTCCATCTGGATGCAATTCTAGCTTAACATCTGAAAATCAAACACATATTTTTGAAGCCTATCAGACAGAAAGGTCTTTCCCCCCCCCCTTCTCCCTCGGCGTGTGCACGTCTCTGATGTGCGCGCACGTTAATGGGGTTATTGTCGTGAGGGTGCGACACCAGCGTCCGCAGGAGACCGAGCCGCCTTCCCTGTCTGGGTCGAGCTCTGGCCGCACGGAGCCCCCCGCTCCCCCCGCTGCTGCTTCACTTATGGGTTCACAACCAGGGCAAGGCACCCCTCCGGCTCTTCTTGGGACCCGGCACTGGGAAAGGTTTCCTTTCTTTTACTTGATGTCATGGATATGCAGCGAGAGTGGAAATTCATGTTCGGAGACTCCCTTGTGCTCAGTATAGCTCGGAAAATTTGGAAGGAGCAAGCTGTTCCAGTTTGCGGGGTTGGCAAGTCCTCCGGTCCTGCCCCCGGGTTTTATGGGATTTCATGCATTTGAACGCTCCCAGAAATACGGTTTCCTTGCTCGCTGCACCGAGCGCCTGACTCGGAGGAGAGCCGGCGGGAGCGAGGCGAGCGCTACCAACAGCGGGAAATATCTGCAGCCGGCGAAAGGCTGAGCTGGTGCGTGTGAGCAGCCGCGCCGCGCCGCGCTCCGCCAACCCGGGCACGGCGCAGGCACCACGTGGCTGATGGCAGGCGGCCAATCCAAACGCCATGGTACATGAACTACAAGTAAACACAGCTTGAGTTTCACATGTCAAATATGCTCAACAAACTGCTGGCGGATAATCTACAGGCCAAGAAACCAGACATAAAAAGTAGATGATGAATCAGTTGCAAGGATGAATAAATTAGGGACTGTAACAGTTTGCCCATAGGCTCGGGGAGGACGGGGAGGAAAAAGCCAGCACACACACGACTCGCTGCCAGTTGTTTGCCCGGAGCTCACTTTTCCTCCTGGCAAAACTTCTCCCTCGGTGGCCCCCAGGGCTGGGGCACGCGGACGAGGCCGGGGCTGCGTGCTTGCTCTTCGGGGCTTTGGACGAGCGAAAAAAAGGTTGACCGTGCTCAAGCAGCGTCGACTTCGCAGCCGCACAGTAGGACCCTCAGCATCCCGTGCAGACCCCCCTGGGTGGCTGCCCACCCGGGTGGCATCGCTGTGGCCACGGGCGTCGCGAATCCTCTTGCCCACCCCTTTTCTCGGCCGATCTCCTTCCATCCTGGCGCAACTCTTGGGGCGATGGGTTGGTGCAGCTCGGGGTCGGGCAGTGCTGGTGGGGAGGGATGCAGAGGATGCACCCGCCGCGCTCCCACCCGCCGCTCTCCCACGCCGGGGTGATGTTTCCAGCCCCCGTTGATTTAATTGGCCAGAGCCGCACATGGCAGCTGGAAAGCAAAGTTCCCATCTTCCAAACTCAAACAGGAAGATTCATTAACCGTAAAAATATACAGAGCCCCAGCCCTTCAAAAGCCTGCAATTTATTTTACTCAAGGCAGCCAAACTTTATATAATCTGAGATGAATGCAGGGATCAGGGAGCAGGCGAGGAGGAAGGGGGCCGAGAGCGAGCGCAGGGGACGGCGGCGGGGACGGAGGTGGAAGGGGAGGAGGAAGGCGGCTATTAATGAAAGGACAGGCACCGGGGGAGCCGGGAAGAAGGGGGCTTTCCAAGAGGACGGCTAACGCGGGGGCAACGCTGAATGATTGATGAACAGGCGAGCCGAGCAATCAACATGCCACTTTATCCAGCCAACAAACCTGGAGCCGTTGGTATTTATACAGGCCCCAGCGTGATTATTATTGTAAGGGAGATTTCTCTAATCAAAACTCCAAAATTACACACAGGCCTTTCTGATTAATATTCCATGATAACAGCAACGGGGCACATCTGGCAAAGGAGCCATGATTTTTGCACTCCCGGTGTCCATTTATTTGCCTGACGGAAGAATAACAAACGCCTCCTCCGGCGCTGCCGGTGCACCCCGGGGCGGCAGGTTCCCACCGTAGGGTGCTTGCTGTGCTGGCTGCACGGCGTTGCATCTAAAATGATGCCCGGCTGGCACAATCCCTCTGCTCCGGGGCCTGGAGAAGCGGTGCCGCGGCTGGGGCCGTGCCGGCGGCGGTGCCGGCAGCCCTGCCCGTGCAGCCGCCCTGCCGGCTCGCGGGCGCTCCGGCTTCGGGAAGCTCCCGTTGAGCCGCTCGCCATCCGCGCCGCTCCGCTTATCCCTGCTGCGACGCGACCGATGCTAATGTGATTTTTTTTGGAAGCCAGGATGGAAACAGTCTAACCTCATATTATAAAAAACAACAAATACATGCGAGGCGGCAGGGCAAGGAAATTCCATCTGGGCTCTCGGTGCCGTGAGCTCCGCTCTCCGGCTGCGCCGTACGGCCCGCTACAGCCTTCCCTGGCATTACGCGGCTGTTCAGGGATGATCCCTCTTACCCGACGGTGACGGCAGGGCTGGGGCCGGCTGCTGCCCCAGCACGGCTGCTGAGGGGGTCCCCGCTCAGCACCCCTGGGAAACGCCTGGGATCCTCCTCCTTACAGCCGGCGGGATGTTAGGCTCGATTCGGGCGCGATGCACTCCACCGAGAGGAGCTGGTAACCAACTCCCGTCTATCTTAGCCATCCCTCATCTTTCGGAGGGATATGTTAAGCAGCTCGGGCTGGAGAACGGTGATGCCCTCCCTCGTGCCGCTGCGTGAGGACAAGCGCTTTGGGCTGCGAAGCCCGAGAGCTCCGCTGAGCTACTGCAAAACGAGCATAAATAACAAGTGGTGCTTGTGCAAAGCCTCCGCGTCCCGCACGGCTCCTGCGCGTCGGTCGGAGCAGCTCCAGGCAGGTCCTGGCAGGAAACCTGCCCGTGCGCGGCACCGGACCGCGGGGGAAGGCGCAGCAAAGGAGAGATGCTCTTTTATACCCCTGAGAGGAGCAGACAGGAGAGGAGTCTTGTTTTTTCCGAATGGAGGGCTAACCTGGCTCCTTTATTTCCCGAGCAGCAGGCAGCGCGGCAGCACGAGCAGAGCCGGCAGTGCCTGCCGGGGAGAGTACACTCATGGGAATCTGGTGTAATGGGAATCTCATAACATCCCCAGCTCGGCTGGAAAGCTTAAATGGGCTTAGGAGAAGCTTTGGATGAAAACTGCTGCGTTTGGATGCTTTCACCAGACGTCCAAAGGCTCCCTTGACACAGGGCTGAGTTGCTCAGCAGCCGGGAATAGAGGTCCTGGACGGAGGATTATAAATGTACCTTTTCTGCCCAGAAACACGTGTCTTCCCACTGCCCCGTTTCTTGTGGCACCGTATCTGCAGGCAGCCCCGCTGCCCCACCAGCTACTGCCGGCTGCCGGGAGCTGCCTGCCCGCCCGGTGGAGACCATCCCGCCCTTCCCTGGTTTTCCAGGCAGTCCCTGGGCGTAATAAAACACGATCCTCCATCAGCCTCCTCCCAGCCTTCATGCACCCGGCTGTTCGGCCGACCGGCCAGTGAGGAACAGCCGCTGTTTTGAAGCATGCAGGGAAAAGGTCCGAGTCTTGCACAGAGCAAGGAGGGCTGGCGATGCCTACCAGGAGCCCTCGGGGTTTCAGGAGGATGGGGTCCAAGTGGGTTTCTGCTTGAAGGCAGCCCAGCTGGAATTAAAATCTGTGGGGACAAGCGAAAGAGGAGAGAGATGCAGTCGGAAACTCCCAGTTCCTTCATGGGCATCAAGGGCGAGTGACGGTGCTTTTGGGTGCTCGCTGGCCTCAGCAGCCTGGGACCATGCAGCCTGTGCTCCATTCACCCCCTCCGCTGTCCCCCTCCCCGAAAGCTGCGGTTGGGGTAGCTCGGAGCAGAGCAGCGTGGAGGCTGGGACACTGCCGGGCAGGGCGTGCTGGGGCAGAGGGGTGGGCTGGATAGGTCTGTCCTGTCTCCGATTTCCACGTTGCTGCCAGGTTTGGTTCCTCCCCACGCTGAGTTACCTGGAGCTGATCTGCAGCCAGCACACAGGTTATGCATTATCGGAGATTTATGAGGCATGATTTATGGGGCCGGCTGCTGCGCTGGTGTTATATACCCTGACTGAGGAGTCCAATTTTATGCATAAACTCTATTCTTGGATCACCGTACCTCCAGAAATAGTGGTTAAAAAAAAAAAAGCCCTTTCCAGTCACCCAGGGCCAGGAGCAGAATGGGGTCTGGTTTGGTGCCATCTCATGGGCTTTGGTGCCAGGAGGGAGCTCCCACAGCCCGAGCAGCCTCGCCGGTGACACCCTTGAGGTGACCCTGCTCTCCGGACAACGAGCCTGATCCCAAGACCCCTGCTTCCCAAGCAAAAGACCTTGCTGGCTGCAGCCCCTTTGGGATGCTGCACGGCTGGCCACGGTGCTCCAGGGAGGAGGTGGCAACGACCACAGCCGGCGGCTCGTCCCCGGGTCCCGTCACCTGCCGCTCCCCGGCAGCTGCCCTCGCGCAGAAAGAAAATCCCCGCGGGCAGCGCGGGGGGGAAAGGGCCAAGGACCGCTCCGTTCCCTGACGGACACAGACCATCTGTCCCCTCCGTCCTTGACATTCCAGGAGAGCCGCTGCGCCGCTCTCCGGCTGTGCCCCGCTGGCAATTTCGCTTGTCCCTGCAGTCCATCAGGAAACGTGCCACAGCCTGGGGACACAGCTGCTGCTTGTGCCAGCGAGCCCGGCCCCGAGGGAGCGTGGGCTCGGGTGGGACGGAGCGATCCCACACCTGTTGGCACTCGCTGGGTGAGGTGGGGGCGAGGGACGGCTGCTTTCATCCCGCAGACGGGGTCGTGCTCGCAGCTTCGCTCCGGAGAGACCCGGGGTCAGGGCTGGAGGGGCATTGCCACCTGGCTCCCATTAGGAGGGCTCCTTTCTCCGGAAGAGTGCTGTGTCATTCCTCCGCTCGTGCCAATTATCCCGCTAGGTCTCCATTAGCCTGCACGGAACGAACCCTCCGCCTCCCGTGCTCCGACAGCAGAGCAGACGTGTCCTTGCCGAGGTTCTTTCCCACGTGCCGGCCGTCACCCGCTCTCTCCAGGCTGTGGATATGGCAAACAGCCGCTTTCGCCTTCCCCTTCCTCTGCTCAGGGCAATCAGTCTCATTTTTCTTCTTTTTCCCTTTTTTTCTCTCCTCGCTGCTCGGCTGGGGTGAGATGCGGCTCCCCAAGGAGGCTGGCTGCACCTCGAGCAGAGGGCCAGCCAGAACCGACGTGAATCTGATGGTCCAGAGCCCTCCAAAACGAAGGCAGAAGGGTGGTCAAGAGTACGACAGGCGACAGCCCCTCGCTCTCCGCAGCACCTCGGCTCAAGGGGAGAAATGCGCTTTTGGAGGTGCCATCTCCAAGGTCCCCTTAGAGCAGAGAAGCAGCTCGTGGGCTGCGAGGGGTTTTTTCCAGCCCGTGGGCTGCTCTGGGGCTGCTCTGCCGTCAGCTCTCTGCTCCTGGGGAACAAGTCAAGTAGCAAACCACTGAGGTTTGCTGCATGGCTACCCTCCCCACTGCTCCCCAGGTAAATGTTGCTTTAATAGGCTTTGGTCCGTGTCCCTGGAAACCCCTCGGAGGAGGATGTGGGGTTTTCAGCACGTTAACTCCTTCATGCACCGCAGAGGGTGAAACCCCACCGCGGCCACATCAAGCCCCAGGCTTTGCCGAGAGCCCTGGCCAGGGCGCCACAGCTGCAGGAAGCGGCTGGTGGCTTTTTGGGGATGGGGGGATAAAACCTCCTTCTGCCAGCGATGAAGGGGAGAGTCAGCCCTTCCTTGTGAGGGAGAGAAAGGACATGGGGAAAACCATCCCGTGGGGAGCCGGCAGCTGCGGCAGCGCCGCGGGGAGCGGAGCCTGTACCTGGGGTTGGACCTGCTCTTGCTGCCCCAGAAACCACCAGTTTCTCCCCTGTGAGGGGCACCAGGGCTGGTGCCCTGCATGCACCGGGCTCTGCCCCCAGCACAGCCCTTGGCATCCCGTGCTGGGCTCACCAAAGCCGCCGAACTTTTTCCGCATTTCTCTGTTCTCATCCCGTTGCGGGAGCCACCGTTTAATAGCAGAAAATACCAGATGGGATCCCTTAAGCCAGCGGATTGAATCTGAGAATAAATGGCCTCTCGCAAAGAGGGGTTTCGGGCACGCCTGCGCGTGTGGCTCTCTGCCCGTGGGTTTCGCTGGTTTGGCTGGGAGGGTCCCCGGTGTGGAGGGCTGGTGCTGGGGCTGCACCTCACTCCCGAGCGGGGAGCACCCGCAGCAGCGGGACCGCTGTGTCTGGGGACCTTGGAAGCAGAGACCTCACCTGCTGGCGGCTACAGAGGCAGGAAAGCGGTGTGGAAGCAGAGATGGGTGCTCAGGGCTCCCCAGCCCGCAGCAGGATGGGTCCCCTCCCGCCATCCCTGCATCCCTTCCCACAGCATCCCTGCTTTGGGCTTGGGAAAGGGCAGCTTCCTAATGGCTTGTGTTTATCCCAAACAGCCGGGACTTGCCTTCACGCCAAGCTAGAGGTTATTTGAGGCTGCTGTCTTGTTCATCAGATCCTCATGTTCCATTAAAAAAAAAAAAAAATCCTCCAAATCAGAGTAACAACAGCCTGTAACCTCTTATGAGAAAAACCCTCCAAGCACGAAGCCATGATACTCAGCGTGGAGCACCCTGTGCGAGGCTGCAACGCCAGCTCGTAGCCGAGGCGCTTCTCAACAGCGTGCTCAGCTGCACGGCTCCGGGTGCCGGAGCGCGGCGGGTGCCCGAGGGGCACCGGGCCCCGCACCAGAGCCTGCCGTGTCCCGCACCGGGGCTGCGGCCGGCCACCCTCTCCCCCATCTCCCCGGCCGTGGTGGCTGGCCTGGCCCAGGTTCTCCTGCAAGGGGACAGGAGCAGCCCGGGGCGGGCTGCGGCTGGGGGGCGGCTGGGACCTGCTGGGGGGTCCCGTTTGTGCAGCCTGTGGAGGGGAAGCCGCCGGGCTCCGGAGCGGCCGCCCACTGTGGGGCGAGGGGCCGTGGGACCCCGGGGCTGCCGGGCCCCCAGACTGGAGCGACTGGAAATGAGGAAGATTCACAGCGCAGAGACTGAGACTATAAAGGGAGCTGAGGAAACTCATAAGGAGGTGTAAATTGGAACAATATGGGCTGTGTCGTGTCCTGATTTGGCTTCGGGGAATTAAGAGCTAATCCTTTCCCTGAGACTGGGATTGCTGGAGTTGTGCATGCAGCACACAAGGGAGTTTGTGATCTCCGAGTAAAGCCAGCGAGTGCCAATGCAGGAGGTGCAGGACTGAGACTTTAGATGATTATTTTTACATTTGGCCTTTCTGTGGTTATTGAGGTGCACGTTTAATGTAAAAGCCTCCTCCTCGTGCAGATTTGCTTTTTTAATAAAGGATCCCTGTGTGCGCTCAACCGAGAGAAATAGGTTACAAATTGGTGACAGTGGGTTGGAAGTCGGTGGCAGCGGGTTGTAAACTGGAGGCATCTAGTAGAACTCATATGCCAGTAATAAAAGCAATTCCCGCTCGGCAGTGGGGGAACTGGGAGTGGATGGAGGCGGCTGGGCCGGGAAGGGAGCGGTGGGCAATGCTCCGGTCTCCCGCTCTCGCCCTAGTGTGGGGTTTTGTCACTTAGGAGAGAGGTTTGCCTCCCTGCCAGCGTCGCTCCTTCACATGGAAATAGGAAATGAAAGTAAACATTTATGTGTGCTTACATCAATGTATACACACAAAGACATTAAGAAACTCCAAACCTCACGGAAAACTTGGCATTGTAATGATATAACACAACAATACAACATGGACTCCATCCATCTGAATGCTCTTCAAGAAAATTTGGGTTGATAGCTTTTTTATTTGCTTTTTCTCAAAAATTTCCCTTACCGCTCCCATGAAGGGCTCTGTTTCTGGGGCCTGCCCTTCCCTTCCCGCGGCGCTGTCCCCGCGCCGTGCCCCGGCAGGAGGCTGCCTGCTGCAGCGCTGGCCTGCGCCCCAGCCCCGCCAGCCAGCCCCCCTCCTCTCCCATCAAGTTCCCGTGCTATCTAGGTCAAAGATTAACAAGAGCAATAAAAAAAAAAAAAAAAAAAAAGGCAAGCAAAAGGCAGCACCGTGCCTTTCATGTGGACATTATTTGCTGCTTGCTGTGGAAAATACATCCCCACCTCCCTGCACACACTGGGTCTGAGGAGGAGGAGGAGGAGGATGGAGTGCCTATGGAGGGATGAGCACGGCCAGCCTGGAGGCAGGACTGTCCTGGCCCCACCAGCACCCTGTAACCCTCCCACCACCTCGGCCAGCCCTACTCACGGTGCCCATGGGTGCTCCGGGGAGGAGGGCGAGCCTGGCCTCCCCGGGGCAGCCCGCAAGCCCCCCCTGGGTTATATGTGTGTGGAATAAAATATATGTGTGTGGAAATAAAAGCCCTCCCCTGCAAGGCACCAAGTCCCATCTGCTCCCGACCCCCGGTCCGAGGGGATGCACGAGATCGGGGTCCTTGGGCTGTGCTGGCTACTGGGGTGCTGCAGGGTGGTGGGCAGCCCCCAGGAGGGTGCTGGGGAGGTGGGCAGCCCCCCGGGAAGGTGCTGGTCGTGGGGGAGCTGCCGTGCAGGAGCGGCTCAGGCGGTGCCAGCTGAAGGCAGCGCGGCCGTGCCTGCCAGCCCGGGTTGTGTCAGCCCAGCGACCGCACAAGTGGCTTTGCTAAAGCTGCAAGTTGATCTCATGGAAGGAAATTGAATTGTCGTCGGGGCTGGGCTTTATCTGGGCTTTGGGCTCCGCTGCCTGGCTCGGCCTATTAACGTTTGCTCGTCTGATTACAGGCACAGCTTGGGGTGAGAGGTCAGGTTTAAATCATGCCTCTCTCCTTTCTCGTCAGAAAACGTGTTGCTGAGGGGCTGGAGATACGCGGGAGGAGTGGGGGCCGGGAGGCTGGCGGATGAGCCCCCAGGCAGCTGCCCACAGGCACTGCGGGGTGAGCTGGGGGGTGCCAGGTGAGCCGGGGTGCGGGGGGGGGCTGCTGAAGGGGAGCCCGGCAAGGGCAGCAGCTTCTCCAGGGAGCAAAGCATCCCTGAGCATCCTAGGTCGTGGGAGCTCGTGGGTGCTCCACGGCCAGAGGGAGCCCAGGAGGTGCAGAGCGTCACTGCAGGTCCAAGGGTCTTTGCCACGATGTCCCCATCCAAACTGCCCCGATGGCCGGGGGGAGGATGAGGAGGCTCAGCTTCCACTGCCGCAGGACTGGGGTTTTCCTGCTATGTCTGACCCAGAAGAGCAGGGCTGGAGAGGGGCACCCACAGGCGCCCAGATGGCTCAGGCCACGGCCGTGGGTGCTCGATCAGCCCCTCCTTGGCAGGGTGGGGGGCCCGGGGGCCTCTTGGTCAGGGGCAGCGTCTGCGGTGCCGCGGCAGAGCCTTGCGGTGTCGCGGCACTGCCGACACCGAGCACGCAGGCACTGTGAGACGGGCTTTGGAGCGCCAGGAGATTTATGGGGTTTTTATATGAGTGCTGTCACTTGTGCTCACCTTGTGGTGTTCGGGTCTGTAGGGGTCTTGTTTTGAAACCTGTTTTTCTCCCACAGCCACAAACATGGGTGACCTGCTATTTTTACTCCAAAAAAGTAAAACGGGAAAGGGGATTCCAAAAGTGACCTTTCTCCTATAGTCACGGGAATCCGGGAGCTGGAGATTTAAGGAAATACATAACTACAGTTAGACAGTGCCCACTGGTGTAATTAAACTGCCTAAACTGAAGTTTGTGGGGAGACTTCTCCAGCACTCTTGGGACGCTGTGACCGCTGGGGCTGGCCAGCAGCATCCCCGCGGGGACGGGATGGGCGAGCATGGCTTGTTAGTGCTGACACAGCTCGGCCATCCCCTTCCCGTCCCCCTCCCGCCCCGTGCCCCTCGGTTAAGATTCTTTAATGACCTTAATCACCAGTTCATTTACAGCAGTCACTTTCCCCACCGCTGCCCTCCCCCAGCATGGGAATAACATCTGCTACCCAACATTGCCCCTATAAACCGCTCCTATTTCACATCACAAAAAATATACAGGGCATTAAACTAGGTATGTTTTATAGGGGAACTGTCAAGCAGCTTAAACCCAGGCTCTGACCTACTTAAAAGTTGTCCTAATCAGGGGAGGCATGTGTGTGTGTGTGTGCGCTGGGTTCACATCTCCACTTCCCTGTGTCACCCTGGTGCTAAGAAATGAAAATGGAAATTATTTACAGGACGGAGGAGTCACGTTGCGGTAGACAAGGAGGCAGCAGAGCGGTGCTGGTGCAGGCAGGGTGGGCAGGGTGGTGGGCAGGGCGCCGTCCTGTCCCGCGTGGCGGCAGCCCCGTGGGGACGGGGAGCCGCCCACGGGGAAGGGGGTCTCGCCCAGCCTTGACGGCGGCCCCGGTTCCGGCTGAGCCGCGCTTTGCGGCGCTGGAGACCTCTGTAAACGCGGGGTGCTACGGAGGCTGCGCCCTGCGGAGAGGGAGGGGTGCTACCGCTGCCTGGCAAAGGCAGCGTTCGTGGGTTCCGTCACCTTTTCTGCCACCGATTTCACGTGGGGTGACGCAGGTGCTGCACCCCGCCGATAACCGGGAGCTCCGAGCCCTGCAGGGGCTGTGCGAGGAGCAACGCCCCGGCAGCAATGAGGCACTCGGGGACATCGATGGTGGAACTCCCCGGGGCTTTGCCGCGCTGCTTGGTCATAGATCCCGGGCCAGCGTCCCCAGGGTGGCCCCGGCACCCCGTGGCACCCCACGGGCTGCCCATGCTGCTTCGCCCACGACCGGCTTTGCGTGGCAGCGGGTGTGCGTGGAGCGGGTGCTGGCCGCGAAAAGCTCTTTCTGCGGGGAGCAGTCGTGCCGTGGGGCAGCGAGGGAAGGGCAAGACGTTCAGCATGGGGGGAGCTGCAGCCACCCCGCTCCCCGCCAGCGGGTCCTTGCCCAGCCTCCTGGGCAGCACGGGATGCGCGGCGCGCGGAGCCGAGCAGGAGCTAGCAAGGGCTCCTTGCAATATTTGACAAATGCCCCCCCGGATGCCGCGAGGAGGAGGAGGAGGACCCCCGGCTGGGGGTGCCAGGCTGCTCCCCTCGCGGCGCTGGTGGGGGGGGGTTGGGTTTCCCTGCCCTCCTCTGCCGTGGCCATCTGCAGCCTGCGAGCTCTTAAACACCGGATATTTATGAAGTGTCTGTAACTCCTCTGATGGTTGGCAATGCTGCCAGCAGAAACACCCCTTCCCTTCCCCACGCGCTCCCGGCGCCCCGCCAGCCCAGGAGAAAGAGAAATGAGGCTTTGACACTGTAATTCAAACCAGCCCTGAGAGCGAAAGGGATCGTGGCGAGGAGGATGCTGACGGGGCTGCTCGGTGCAGCCCGAGCCCAGCCCGCAGCCCTGGCCCATGCCCAGCCCGGGAAAGCCGCTCTCTGCGGAGCATCCCGCCGAGCCGGCAGGGCTGAGGCAGGGGAGAACCTCATTGCTGGGGTGAAGGGGGGCTCTCAGCTTGCCTGGCGGAGAGGGTCACCTCCATCTCATCCCCAGACGTGTCCTCAGCCAGCCTGTGCCTCGGGGAGCACCCCGAGACCCGAATCCCCGAGCGGTGCCAAGGGGCTTTGTGCATCTCTGCTCGTGGGGCAGGTCGGTGTGTGCTGCCGGCCTCGGCTCTCCGGCGTGGGTGATGTGCTGGTTCCAGTGTGCCGGGACCCCTCTGTGACGCCCCAGGCCCTGGCCCCTGGCCCCCATGGCTCATTGTGTGACGGGCAGGATGAGCAAACGCTGACACAGCACCGCTAATTCCCACAACATGTGCCTGCAGCCTGAAACAAGTCGGGAGACGGAGCAGGGGTAGGTCATGATGTCTTCCTGGGTGCAGGGGGAGGGCAGGGCCCCCTCCTGCCCTCGGGGCACTGATTCAGCCTCCCGGGACCATGTGCCCGGCTCCGCCGTGAGTCACGGGGCGAGGAGCAGGTACCCGCCCTGGCGCGTGGGAGATGGGCTCCCGGCCCGGCTGGGGCTCCGGCACCGCCTGGCACCCACCGCGGCCGTGCTGGGCGCCTGGGCACCCCCCGGGTGGGACGGGGCATCGGGCGCTGCACCTCGCTGCGGTGACCACAGAGAGGAAACAGGGTTTGGCCGGTGGCCTCCTTGTCTAGACCAGGGATCTGCTGTGGAAGGTGTCGGGAATTAAAATGTTCCTGAGGCCAAATCCTGTTTCCGTGTAGCTGCTCTGCATCAGGCCGGGAAGAGCAGTGCCCAGCCCCGGGCTCCCGGGCGCGCAGCAGCCGGGCGAGCCCTCGCCGGTGCCCTGGCTGTGGAGCCGTAAAGCCTCGGGCCGCGGCGTCGTGTTATCCTCACCATCTCACGGCATGGCCACTCTCACCCGTGGTTCGTGCTCCCGGCGGTGTTGGGACAGAATAGCAAGGCAGAAAAAGGAGCTGGAGAAAAGTAGAGCTTCATTCCCCGGGGAAGGGACCAAACCAAAGTGCCGCCTGCGGTCCCGTCCCGTCCCGGCTCCGCCGGGTGGCAGGTCCCCCCAGGCTCCCCCATCAGAGGTTTCGCCCGGGGGCTTTCCCTCCGAGCTACGAGCCCAGCTCAGCCCTCAGAAACCCGGAGCCCTGATTTCTTCCCCTTTGCCTCCCCTTGCTGCCAATTTTTCCTATTTTTTTTCCATCACCCGCCCGGACTCCCGGCTTTGCCAGACTCCCGGCACAGAGGTGTGCCAGGGATGCACCGGCGGTGCACCGGGGCCGGGGTGTGGGACAAGGTGCTGCCTGGCCGCGCAGCCTCCCGCATCCCCGCCGGATTCCTGCCCTTGCCCTTGGCCGTGCGCGGTGGGACACCGGGGCTGCGCAGCAGACATCAAAGGGGCTGCTTTAATGGGGGATTGAGTGTTCGGGGCTAGTGCCCGGGGTATCCGCTGCTTTCCACTCCCCTCCAAGGCACTTAGTCCCTAATTAAACTCTACACAGCATTCCTTCCCCATCACACCTCGTAAAAACGAGGAACCCACAGAAAACGGGCTGTGTTACACTGAGGATAATGATCACGGCACGGCGCAGCGAGGGCTGCGACTCCAGCGGAGAGCAGAGACCCTGCCAGGGAAAGTGTGACCCGGAGGGGGGGGTGCTCGTTTCTCTGTCAGTCACTTTGCGTTGGCGTATGTGCAAATAAGTAGTAATCCACCATAATGAGAGAGGAAAAAAAAAAATCAGGTTTGCAAACATGCCCCGGTGGCCGGGGGACGTGTGGTAGAGGTGTGAGCTGCCCCTGGCGTCACGCAAGGACTTTGCTGCTGAGGGTTCCAGGGGCAGAGCGAGCCCATCGCTGCGGTTTCTGGCCTGTTCTGCCCTCGCTACCAGGGTCAAACCTGCGAATATGGCAATTCTCGGTACCGCAAGCGTGTTGGGTGTCAGAGGTTCAAAGGAGACCATCAGGTGGGGATGATAAAACTGGTTCTGTAAGGGGAACCCAAATAGGAGAGGCTCGACTTAGACCAGGAAAGCCCAGATCCCTCCTGCTCTCTGCAGACACGCAGGACCCGAGGGAGCTTGTCCTCAGCCGCGGTTTGTCCGGAGCATCCCAGTCCGTCCCACCGCCCTCCCAGCTCCAGGCAGGGCTGCCTTCCGCTGCAGCTGTGCGAACCATTGCTGTCAGCCTTGGGTGTCTGGCAGGGTGAGAGGAGGCAACCGGCCCGAGGCTATGGCTTAGTGTTCCTAAACCAGGGCAGGTTTTCAGGACGGTCAGGTACTTGCTCCCGGTGGGCTCTGGGTCTCTGCCCAGCGAGGGTGCCCTGTCCCCTCCCAGCCCCGACGGGGACACAGGGTCTCACCAGGCGGGAGAAGCTCTCGCTGATGCTCACTGGAGCATCTCCAGCTCCTCCGGCCCGGTCCACCGTCCCCCTTTAACGTGTTTTACGCATGTGATGAATATCGAAGGAATTTGTTTTTTAAAGCCTGTTTTGATTGAAATTGCACACAAACTGGCTCATGCTTGGGGCCTTCCTGTAAGTTATTATTATTATTTTTTTAATTTCAAGGGAAGATTATGTTTCTTAGGAAAACAGGAAAAACAACAGGGAAAAAAGGCTCTGTTTGTTGCTTTAGCTTGGAGCTGCATCTTGGAGAGGTTCCCTGGGGCAGAGATGACGGCGCGGGCAGTGCCGTGGCATCACAGCGTCCTGCCGATGTGCAAAGGGCTGGCTTGGGGTAACTCTGCTCTCCCCCAGATACAGGCGACCTCGCAGGGACACAGCGCAGCAGATAGAGCTTCCCCAGCCAAACCAGCTGGGGACACGGGTCTTCAGAGATACGAGACGAACAAAGCCCATGTCTGTGTTCAGGTTTAAACAGTTTTTTACAGACATTTTGGGCGCGTTGTTTCTTTTTCAGAGGCCAGAAAGAGCCCAGCGTGACGCAGTGTGCCCCGGCGGGTGGCTGGCGGGGAGAGCAGCCCTGCCGAGGGACCCTTCCCAGGCACATCCCCAAATCAACGCAGCCTCTCCCCTGCCTTCCAACACCCCGCGCGGCCACTGGCACAGCGGCACGGAGCGACACGCGTGCAACGACCACTGGCGGTCGGGACGTGTGGGCACACCAGACCGTGCAGCCCACCCTCGCGTCCCCCAGCCTCCTCCCTTGCGCCGCGGCGCTGGGACCGCCCGAGCTCCCGGTAGCAAGGATGTGCCTTCAAGTCCGCAGCCCTGCGGTAGCGTCTGCAAGACATGCGAGCAACTTCGGCGTGCAGGCGAGCAGAACTGCGCCAGCGGGGTACCTGGGAGAGGTATTTGCGGCTCTTCCTCCTTTGGAGGAGGAGGAGGAGGGGGTGGCCGGGGCTGCTGGAGGCCCAGCAGGGCTTGGGGCGCGCAGGCAGCAGCCCACCTCCTAACGCAGCGTGCGAAAGCGGCTGCGGGTGGGAGCAGGAGCCCCTCTTGGTGGGAACGAGGAGGCGTTTGCAGGTCATTTCAGCATGTTGTCCCAGTCAAATATTTGTCTAGTTAATAAATATGTTGTTGTTTTTTTCAGTGAGGAAATGAGGAGACTGCAAAGAAAAATAATGAAAGGCCTTTCTTGTGCAGTCCTGCTCTGCAAGAACCTGGATCAGGCCCTCTGCCTTCTCCTTGGCCCTCACGCTATAAGAAACCCTGCTGCGGATTTCACAACGGCGTGATTGACAAGATTAGAAATTATCTCCCCCTCTCTCTACATATAAGGTTACTGCCGCTCCAGGCACAGTGTGAAATTCCCCTTGCCGGAGCTCATTAAATGGGTCAATGGACGCGTTCCAGCTTCTCTGCAGTTCACAAAGGGCTGAGTCCTGGCCACCCCACCAAACTCTGTCCCAGGCTGTTGATGAGTAAGTGCTTCCATATGGCTCACCTCAGCATCTCCAGAAAGATAACAGAGAGCTAATGGCTTGCAGATTCCACGGATGCTCGTCGTGGAACGTGCAGGGGAACCGGGGGCTCGGGGCTGCATTCAATCACAGCTGATTGGGACGGAGGGGACCCGCCGGCTCCCTGCCAGCCTTCATCCCCCGCAGACCTTCCCCTTAGGCCGGGGGGCACGGGGAAAGGGCGGCACGTTCACACAGCCGCGTGGGGAACCGGGAGCAGGGAGAAGGGCGGGCGGGCAGCCGCAGCACCGGAGGTGGCCGGGGCTGCTGGGTGAGGCGGTACCTTGAGACGTGCAGCCCTGAGCTTTCATGGCATCTTCACAGCCCCTGGGACGAGCAGCGACAGGTATTGAACAGTGGCAAGACCCTTTTCTTGTGCTGGACGCGCCCACAGGCCGTTCAGATGCCTTCGGGCCAGAAAGCCACCAATGTAGTTTTGGTGATGGGAAGATGGGGGAAACACGCGGCGAAAGCCTGCCTTTGAGATGTTTGCCCTTTTCCCCTTCTTTGGTTTTTTAATGTCACTTCAGCGAGGAGGTTTGCTTCTCTGAATCGTATTTATTGTGAGGAGCGATTTACAAAGTTCTTCCTGACATTCATTCCTCTCTGTGAATCTGCCTGTAGGCCACGTGCTCAGAAGCTCATCCTGCAACTCCTGCTTGTGGTGCCTGGCCGTGGGCATCACCGGGCGGTTCTCCTCTCCCATGGCCGGACGGCTCCTGCCGCTTACCGGCGCAGGGAGCATTTCGAATGCACCCAAACACGCCGTTCAAAACGCTGCTGTTGAATATTTGAGTATATAATTTATATTTAATGAGCGTGCGTGCTGGGAAAGTTTGAACGCCGGCATTATTCATGCAGAAGAGACACAATGGGGTCAAGAGCACAGGTGAATCGAAGCGGTCCCCGTGACAGAACAAGCACTCGTGGGACGTGGTTTTCCCTGCTCTGGCTGCTCCATCACCTCCCGGCAGCGCTGCCACCCGGTCCTCACCCATCACCCTATTGCAGGGAGGTGTTTTGGGATGCTCTGGGATACGGTCCCCTGCGCTCAAAGAAGTTAGAAAATGACCAAAAAGTGAGGTCTCCTCGGCTCTCCCATCGCCGGGCAGGCTCCCAGGGCCGCTGTCGTGATGCTGAGGATGGAGATGAAGTCTCGGGCTGAAGGGGGAGGTCCTTTAGCCCCAGGGAGTGCCTGCGTGTGACACAGGAGCAGGAGGGCTCGGGGCATCACCATGCTCGTAGAGCGGTGATTGAACGTACCGCTGGAGGAGCTGTGGCCTGTGTGCTTTATGGGCTCCTAATTATCCAGCTCAGCATCGTCGCCGTCCAATTAAGCCCGTTCAGTCCGGGGGATTTGTGTAACTAACAACCGATTAAAGTCCCCGCTCCCAGCTCCCCGGCGCTGCTCTCCTTGGGGTCAGGCAGTGGCGCAGGGCGGTGGTCGTGCCTGACGAGCTCTTGACACCGCCTGGGGTGGCCCCGCTCCCCAGGACCACGGTCGCCGCGCTCGTGCGAGCCCACGGATGCAGACACGGCTCCGCTGACCTGAGCTGGCACTGTTTCAGCGAGCATCACTCTTGCGTTCCCTCCGCAAGGGACGGGGGGAAAGCACAGCTCGGGGGCGGCTCGCCCCGCTCCGCACCTCCCTTCAGCTGCCAAACAGGGTCGTTCTAGCGCAGGAGGCTCGGGCATTTCCAGCACAGGTCTCTCGAAGGGAAGGCTCCCCCCCGGGACCACCTTCCCCTCTAGAACCGCGCTCCAAGGGGCCCCACGCCGCTGTGGGACCCCCTCTCCCAGGTGAGCCCCACAAACAGCTGGGTCCAGAGAAAGGGGACGTGGCCCCAGGTGGGAAAAGGGGCTGCATGCAGGTCCTGCTGCCACGGGCAGCTCAGCTTCGGAGCTCTGCTTTCTTCCCTTCCTTCCTTCAGTGAGAAGCTGGAAACCCCCCATCCCCGTCTGCTTTGCACGCTGAAGCTGAAATAAATGAAATTACCTTTAATTATTCTCATTAGTTTCCTTGGGCATGCTGGAGTGAAAGGCAGCATTTAGCTGTGAGCTACAGCAGGGCTCTGCCCTTCCTCCTGCCCCCCAGCCCGCTGCCAGGGGAGCCAGCCCCCCCGGCCCCCCGCCCCAAGGCATGTCCCACTCCTCCAGCGCCCTGGACACACACAGAGCTCCCTTCTCCACCCGTGCAGGATGAAAGGAGGGGACAGGAGGGGAAGGAAACGGTCGGGGTGGGGGGCAGGCGTGGGGGGTTCACGGGGGTCAGGGCTCGCAGCCAGGCGGGGATGACCTGCCCATTTCCAGACCACCTCTGGGCTCGGGGACCTCGTGGGGGGGCAGCGGGGCGGAGCGCGTGTGGGGGGGCTGCACTTGCACCTTCCCAGCCGGTTGCGGCTCGGCAGAGCCCGGGCAAGAGGGTGTGTGGCCGTAGGGCGCTTCCGTCGCACCGCATCTCCCTTTCCTCGCCTGTTTGTCCCATCCTGCGAGGTGCCGGGGGACCGATCCTGCAGCGGGACGGCGGGCAGGACACGCTTCCAGCCAGAGGGTGCTGCCTTGGCTCCCCAACCCCAGCGACGCTGGAGAAGAGCTGCCAATTATTCGTCCCTGTTTAATGATTTCTGGACCTGCAGCTTCGTTACGTGCCGTCTGGCACCTTTCGGCAGGTGCTTGCTGGGATATTTATGTATACAGGTCAGGCAGGCTGGCTCTGGAGAGGCTGCGAGGCTTCCGGCTGCTCTGCTCGGCGCGGCCACCCCCTCGTGCCCGTCCGGGGCGAGCGCGGAGTGGGACCACGGGACCGGCAGCCGCCTGCGCCCGCTGGCTCCCCGGGGCAGGCACCGCTCTGCAAACGGCTGCTCCCCCTCGTCTCTTCTCTCCCCGTCTCCTAGGCGTGGAGAAGGAGGATTTTCCTCTTCCCAGCAGCAGGGCTGGAGAGAAAATCCCTATCTCCTGAGCTGTGACGGAAGGAGAACCCGTCCTTGCACCCAGTTCATGTCCAGGAGACAAGAAAGAGCAAAGCAAACACCACCCCCATGGGGCCTCCCAAAATAGACCTTCCCTGGGCGTCCCAGCAGCGGCAGAGAAAGCTCCGTCATCGGAGAAGTGGGGAAGGGGAGTAGGGGGGCCGGGAGCCCAGTCCCAGATGGACACTGGGCCATTCTTCTGGAGAAGGTCTTGTTACCCTCCAAGGTCAGCCGTAAGTGACACTGAAACCGCCGGGGCCTTTGGGAACGAACGTTGAGACACGTTCGCTGTCAAATGGAATCTATTAAAAGGGATTAGACGCTTTTTTTCATCAATATCCCTGTGACACCGTGATGGGTTGAAATTGCTGCAAAAACATCATTATTAAAAATGGGCCTATTAGTATTAGAATGGACAGAAGCTCCTCGCTAATTTTAGCAGCCGGAGCCGGGACCGGAGGGGAAGCAGCGGAGGCGGCCCCGGGAAGGGGCTGTGGGAGGCACGGGCGAGGTGGGAGGGGAGCGGTGCTGGGGGGCTGCGGCGGGGCGGGCGTCCCCTCCGCGGCGCTGCCGGCCGCACCAGCCCAGCACTCGGGCGCGCGTGCCGCCGCGCCGCCTCGGCGCGGGAAGCAAAGTGGTTGCTCGGAAATAGAGCAAACAAACACGCAATCATCGTCGCTCCGAAGTGCATCCATCAGCGTCAGGAGGTGCTCCAGACAGAGACGGGCACACGCGCTCCTGCAGAGACGGCAATCTGCTCGAGAGCATCATCAGGGACGGAAAGAGGTGGCTGAAATGTCTGAGGTCCATTACCCATAGAGGATTTTAAGCGGAGGCAGGAGGCTCTCGGGAGCTAAGGGGAGCTGGCAGGGCCATGTCTCCCGGGCAGGGATGCCGTGTGCCCAGGACACATCCCATCCTTGCGGCGGCTGGGAGGCTCGGCACTGCCTGGCACCACCCGCCTGCGCGTCCCGGGATGCCTGGAATCCGAGGAGCGTTACCCGGGCTGGGTTGGAGGGTGGACGGTGGGCATGGGGAGAGCCGGGCGAACCTGGCACGCCACGGCCATGACCGCCCCAGGGCAGGCACATGGACGCCTCCAGGCTGGCGCCGATTCCCCGGTGAGGGGGATTGCAGGTTAGCCATTTTTTACTGCTAGGAAGGCAAAGCTAACGAGACAGAGCCACACTGAGGGTTTCTGCCCCTTCGATGCACGGAAGGACTCACAGACTGCCTCTCACCGCCATGCCACCGCCCTCCCTGGTGTGTGCGCAGGGCCCCGAGGGGTCCCGGGGGGTCCCGGGGCACAGCCACGGAGTGGGGCTGGGACTCGGGCGGCCCCGGGGGGTGCTGGATCAGCCCCCGGCTGCTGCTACATCCCGTCCCGGCGGGAGCTTCCCCCGAGCGGCTACAGCGGCCAGCAGCATCTCCGAGGCTTCGCCTGCGTGCGGCGGGATGGACGTGGCACCACTGGGCGATAGAGAGTGGTCGACCCCCCCGGTTGTCACAGGGAGGTGGTGGGTAACCCCCGGGCGGGACGGGGGCAGCCCCAGGGGCACCGCCGGGCTCCCATGGCCCCCGCGAGGATAGCAGCCTCCGCAAGTAAGGAAGTGCCTCTCCGGAGCCAGTTTCTTTATAAGTGCTGGGAATTGTTGACAGGTTGGTTTTTCTACTGAGAAATGTAGTTTTATTGAAATCAAAGTGTTCCCAGGGAATGAGCAGATTTTGACAAAGTTTTTGAGGGAAATGTGTCTGAACAAATCACTTTAACCCTCTTGCTTTATTTTTCACAGAGGTAAAAATAACTCCTTGGATCTTTACGTGATATAAATTCTATACAATACAATTAATCTAATATTTATAATATCACATCATGCATTGACTTTGTCAACCGAAACATTTAGCTGTTGACAACAGGATTCAAAAATTCTCTTTCATAAAGCAGCTGGCTCGCTCACCAGCACGGATCCCCAGCACGGAATTTCTCATGCAATGCAGATTTTGCTTTGGGAACAACCTGAGTATGAAACGCAGCCCCCAGAGCGGTGGCCAGGGGCTCAGGGGAGAGCCGGTGGGGTTCACCCCTGGAGGGGTCCAGCCGCAGGAGGGGCAGAGGACACGCTGCAGCAGCCCAGGGAAAGCCGAGCCCCCAGCACCCCCCCCCGCATCCAGCACTCTGAGTGATTTAACCTGAGTTTGTTCTCTCCTGGCCCTTCTCAGCCTGCTGAAAAGCACCAGATGGTATCTGATACCCAGCCCGAAATGTTGGCTTTGATAATCAGCTACATACCATTATTATAATTAAGCCTCATTTGTGTGCAGGCTTTCCTTCTTTATCCCCACCTCTCCTCCTTCCTTCTCTCTCTACCCCCTTCTCCTTCCCCTTCCTCCTCTCTTTCTTCACAGAGCCCCGATCCTGGCTGCAAACACGGGGGAAGCTGACTCTCAGGGCTGCCCCTCCCAAGGACAAATGCTGCCCTTGCGGGCAGGGGCTGCCCCAGGGATCGGCTCTTTCCCGGCCAGGCTGAGACCCCAGGTCCTCCAGGCTTCGCCCTCCCACCTCCCTTGGAGGAGCGACGGGGCCGTCTCCCAGGCGAGGCGCCCCGAGCCCCCCGGGCTCCTCCGGCAGCAGCCGCAGCTGGCGGGGGGGGGCTGCTGGCGCAGGGGTGCCCGGCCAGCTCGGGGCGCAGGGGTCCCCCCCGCTGGAGGGCTCCAAGTGGCACCAAAATCAGCCACAGCTCTTGGAGGTAAATCGCAGAGAGCCCTCGTGGTGAGGAAAGCCGGGGCGTCCTGCTGCCGGCGCGTCGGCGAGCAGCGCTTTGAGGGGGCTTTTTTCTCCTAATTGGGCTGATTCCGGTAATTTGCGCCCGGCCATTTTGGAGCATTGTTTGTTTGCGATTCCCCGTGGCTCACTCATTTTGTGCACTAATTAGGTAATTTCCCACGTAACTGGGCCGGCTCCCCCCGCTCCCCGCGAGGTTTGGGGCTGTCCCATGCCCGGCTGCCCACCCCTCTGCTTCTCCCCGCGCAGCCGGTGGCTGCGGTGCAGCGCGATGTGTCTAGGAAGGCTCAGGGTGCTGGCAGGACCGTCAGTAGCGCTGCGTTTGCAGGAACGGGTGGAAGGACTTTCCTCGTGGTCTGTCACAGCCCGTCCGTGCTCGCTTCTCTGCTCTGCTGCACGCTCTCTGCTGTCGAAGCCCGTGGCTCCCAGAGCCGGACCCATCCCAGGAATTTCTCTCCCTCGCGCCCTGCCTGGGGGGGTGGTCGCACGGCTCTGCTGCTAAACGTGTGCCCTAGGAGAGCAAAACCCGCGCCTTTCAGCGCAGACTTCTGGGGGCACAAAGCTCCTGCGGGAGCCATCCTGCTCCCTTGAGCCCCAGCCGCCCCGCCGGCGGCGAGCACCCGCTTCTGCTCGAGGACCGCCTCTGGCACGTCCACGGGAGATGGACGAGCCGCCGGGGAGCGAGGCAGCCCCCATGCAATCCCTCCCCGGGGGCTGGCCCTTCTGTTTGCAAACCCAAAACACCCGCCCGAAAGCCCAGCAGCCCGGCCGTGGGGTGCCCGGCCGTGGGGTGCCCGGCCGTGGGGTGTCCGGCGCCGGCAGCATCTCCGGCTGGCTGCGGGCGCCCGGTGCCCGCCCGGCGGAGCGGCGTTCCTGGGCTGGCATCGGGAGGGCCGGCATACCAGCGTCCCCCCGGGCATAGCCGCCTGGTAAAACAGGCTTTTTAATTAACCGTAGGAATAAAGCCGTGGACAGTCCGTAACCATGGCGACGCGGAGCCAATCCCAGAGGATCCCCAGCCAGCTGGAATATTTGCTGGATGGCAAAGCTTCAGACCAGCGTTTAATGGTGTTCGACTCTATTCGGGGAAACAATTACATGCTCCATTTTCAATGTAGTCAGCTGAACAATGGATTAAATGAAGCAATTTAGACAGAGGCTTCTCTGCTGCTGCCCGGCCCACGGGGCTGCTCCTCTGCCGGGCTGGACCACTCCCTTCGGGGAGCAGCCGTGGGGCGGATGTCGGTGCTGCCCACGGCGCGAGCCGCCCTCTCAGGGACGGGAGAGCTGCTTGCACTGGTGGTGGTCCCGACGTGTCCCTCCCGGGTTTCCCCTGGGTGGCCTGGGCTAGCAGCGAGGTGGCCCACCTGCGCTCATCTCTTCTCTCTGACTGTGACCTTGGGCGGTCGAAAGGACTACAAGAGGCACCGTCGCTGCCTGCTTAACTTGGCTGCTGGCCTCCGCAGACCTGGAGTATGAGGTCTCCCGTGCTGATTTTCCCCCGGCTTACTTTGGTGTCTCCCCATGCCGGTGGGGCCACGCAGCCGGTCCCCGGCGCGGCTGATGCTCCCCTCCCCGCCTGCTGTCATCCTTCCTCCTCCGTGACACGCGTCTCTCTGTTTCTCGCCTCCCTGTCTCAGAGCTCGCCCTTCCTCAGCTCCGTGACCTCCTTTCTGGTTCAGGAATAGCCTGTTCCCACACCGGTGTGTCATCGCCATTGCACAGAAACCACCTCATGGAAAGGAGACGCGCCGTCGAGAGAAATGCCTTTTAAGGCATGCTGGGATTTAATTAATTGCTGCCTTTATTTTACTAGTATAAAAAATGCAGGTCTTTTAAATATTTTCTAAGGTGACATCAGCGTCTTCCGTTTAGTTTGGATCTTATTATTGTCATTATTTTAGCTATTCAAAGAATGTGAGGAGTAGTGGAGGTTAGTGACTCCTTCCCTGCTGCCACGCCTCGCCTAGGCTTATTTTTCCTTCTCCTTGACCTTAGCACATCCGCTGGCATGACAATCCACTCCAACCTTCTATATTACGTCCTTTTTCTGCATGTAATTGGTTTGCTCCCTTGGTGGTTCAGCTTATCAAGCCCGATCTGATACTCTGGGCAGCCTTTCTCCTCTGCGGTGCTCTGCAGGGTTTATTATTCCCTCCCTCTTCCTCGGCTGGCTGCTCCATCTCAGCCATTTCTCCTCTGGTTTTATAACCATGGGTAGGACTAGCAGTTTAATGGACAAGCCCTCTCTTGCACAATTACTCCGTGAAAACGTTTCTTGGATTCGTGGTGAGCGTTCGCCTGGCAGGTGAAAAGCAGAGGGGCTGGTTTTGGTGCCCGTCTCAAGGCCCTTTGAAGCCGCCTGACGTCGGGAGGACGAGCATACAGAATCGATGGCTTTCTAAGTGCCATCAAGTTGGGGTCATAAAATCACTGGCTCTTCTTGAAAACGCAGGCTGTTACTCTTCTGCCGATGACTCAGCTAACACCAGGCATTAATGGAAGAGTGTTATTAGGTAGGGTTACTCAAACTAGGGTTACTCAACTAGATATTTATCCCCATGAGAAGAGCTCTTCCTCCTCACTCACCCTTTTCTGCCTCTTTTGTCAAAGCAAACTCGAGGGCTTATTTCAGGTTCCAGCGTGTACCATCTTGAAGAGAAAGATTTGTCTCCAGGGCAGGAGGAACCCATCCAAAAGCCACCTCCTCCTCTTCCTCCTCTGACTCTGCCCTTTCTGCACCTGACTGTGGACCTCTGGCACCACCACACTCTTGTGGCTTGGAAAAGTCCTAGAAAAGAAAGCAAAAAGCAACGTTTCCTGCGGTTTTACAAATTGCCGCTGACCCTCCTTGGCCTGAGCCCCACCTGGGGATGGTTGGCAGCGGAGGGGACGGAGGAGCTGCCCGGGGGTGGCCGCGGTGGGACCACCAGCCCCCCGCGTAGTTCTGGCGTGAGCTGCTAAGTGCAACCACACCAAAAATGAGTTTGGCCTCTGTTTCCATTCACGGAGCTCAGTAGTAGAGGACAAAAGACAAAGAAAGAGAGAAGAGCCAAGCTGGGCTTGAGGACAAATTGTTTATCAGTATTTTCCACGAGGCATCAGCAGTTCTTTAAAGAGGACAAAACCAGAGGGACTTTACAGAGAAATCCTTGTAGGGGCTCCGGTGGTGTAATTAGTTTCTATATTTGACCAGTGTAAAAGTTTATCTTTAAGTCTCCTATATTTTTTAAATATGACATCAATGTCTTTGGTTTTGTTTTGATTGTCCTTAACTACTAGGTTTTATTATTATAATTTTTTTTAAACTATTCAAAAAAAAATTGAGAATATTTACTCAGGGCATAAAAATACCCCCAAATTCTGATGTCTTTGGCAGAGAAGAGGCAGTCCCGTTTGTTTTGCGTGTGATAAATACTCCTGCTGCCACGTTACTCCCACCACAAATTCAACAATTGTTTAATTTTCAGCTCAATTTTTAAAAACCTAAATGTTCTGAGCTGAGTTAATGTTATATTAATTTTTTAAACCAATAAGGCAAACTGGCTCGTAATATAAATATTTTACCAACCATTTATAAATATCGTGGCTGCTAAAAAAAACAACACAATTGATCAAAAAGCTCCAGAGGCTCCGTGCTTGGTGTGACCGTGCCGGCGGCAGCGCGGTCCAGCAGGATGCAGGGATCCGGCGCGGGAGATGGCGGCAGTGACTGGGACCCGCGGGAAGGTTTTCAAATCTGGAGGAGTTTTGTTCCTGTTTCTCACCAATCTCCGTGTTTCCCGGAGCTGCATGTGGGGAAAACTGCCTCGCAGCTGCCCCCGACGGTGGGGAGATCTGTTCTCGACTTGCTCCCATCCCCATCCCGCCTGGCCGGGGCTGGACCCTGCCGGCACCGCTGGGATGGGCACGCTGCGTGGCACGGCAGATAGCGCGGGCACCGCATCTCGTTCCTGCAGGGGTCGGTCCCCCGGCCTGGGCACCGGATAAATTCTTCTCTTGTTGACGCTGGATTTCTTTTTGGTCGGATCAGCGGCGCCGACAGCCCGCGGGGCAGCGACAGCCCCTCCGCGCCGCACTCGCCCCGGGACCTTCCAGCGACGGGCTGGGGGGTTGCAGATGAACCGGGAACCTTGCACAGAATCAAATCAGATTCCCGATCTCGGAGCAGTTTTGAGACCAGCGTTTCCAGCAGGAAAACCTACAGGTGACCGAGGCTTGCCCTGTTCCTGGTGGGATCCTGAAGGAGGATCCTGGAGCCAGGAGGAGACGCCGGGAGGGAAACAGACTTTATAAAATTTACTTTCAAACAAGTGAAAACAGCGTTGAACAAACATGTAGCCTTTTGTAAGGGAGGATAATCCCTCCATTCAGATGTTAACATTAAGGAGTTATAACAAGGCTTTAGCTGTTTTCTCTTCAGAGCAGGAACAGTAATTCCGTAAGTACATCTTGGGAAGTTTTCCAAAGGGTTGGGAAGTGACAGTAATAAAACCGGACAGGTACCTTTGAGAGCAAGCATGGGATGTCATGGCCATGAGCCCGCACAGACCTGGCCGCGCACCCGTCCTGGCGTCGCTGGTGGGCTTCTCCTCTTGCCGCAGGAGCAGAGCAAGGGAGCGAGGCTACAGGGCGGAAAAACAACAATAATAATGACAGAAAAGGGGATGGGATGGGATGGGATGGGATGGGATGGGATGGGATGGGATGGGATGGGATGGGATGGGTTGGCAAGCCCCATTTCCACCAGGCTGAGTTCTGGGTGGGCCTGTGGAAATGGTGGGAGGTATGGTGGTGGCAGGAGCACGACAGAGGGAATGGGACAGAACCTTTGGAGTTTGACTGGCCGGATCAAGGAAGCCAAACCTCTGGCTGCTTTCCTTGAGCTGGAGGCCGAGCTGATCGTTTGCTTCCGGATGAAAAGACACCAGGGAGGCAGAGCTATTTCCTCTTCATATTGGGCCATTTTATGGCTGTTTGCACGTTTCCCAGCTCGCTTCGGCCGGGAGCCAGCCTGGAAGAGATCCCCACCTTTCTGGGAACACGTGGGAAAAGCAAACGCCAGGAAATCTCCCTTCTCTTCCCTCCCCTTACCCCGTGGGCAGCTCCTGCCCGTGCCGCCGTGCCGCCGGGCGGGCTGGTTGCGCCCAGCGCCGCCGTGAGCCACGCGCGGGTGGCCAGAGGATCAGCTT
This sequence comes from Phaethon aethereus, assembly GCF_964289735.1. Lineage (NCBI taxonomy): Eukaryota > Metazoa > Chordata > Aves > Phaethontiformes > Phaethontidae > Phaethon > Phaethon aethereus. The sequence continues at coordinate 23,677,971 of NC_138586.1, forward strand.
TGGCGCAGAGTGCCGAGAGCATCGCGGCACCTCCCGCGCTCCCGCCGCCCTGCCCGTCGGCACGCTCGCCCTGCCTGCCGGGGTCCGTGGGGCTGCCTGCACGTGCACCTGCCTTCTATCCCCATCCGCAGGCATTTTGTTGGACGTTTCGCTCCCCAGACGTGTCCGTGCAATGGCTTTGCCGTTGCTGGGCTCACGCAGACAGTCCTCTGCAGCCAGAAATAGACAAAAATGCGGTAGCCAGCCCGGCAGCCTGGGAAGCCCCTCGGGGGCGAGCAGGAAAGCGTGCCCGGAGCCCGGTGCCCACCCTGAGCCTGTGTGCCAGCTGCTTGTGCCTGGCGTGGGGCAGCTCCGTGGGCTTGCCCAGGCTGGGAATGGGGCTAGCTGGGGACGAGTGGGCCGGCAACAGCCTCTTCTCCGGACCTGAGGCTGGGCATCAACTGCAGGAGCTGCCCTGTTGCTCCTGGGAGAGCTCCGGGGAAAAAGCTGTGGTGGAAACGGGATCGTGAGGAAGATGTCAGCCGATGACGGGGAGTGCTGGGAAGCGCCACGAGTGTGGTCGAGGAGGGACAGTATCCAGGCGTCCCGGGATGTAAACACCAAACACACGCGGGGTTGCCAGAGGAGATGGGATGAAATGAAAAACGCAGGCGCGGTGCCAGATTCCCGGTGGCACGGGGCGTTTGCTGCTAGCAGAACGTCTCGGGGGGACGGAGCATGCTCGGAGGGCTTGGGGGGGACTGGGAAGCGTGCTTCGGGCCGCCCGGGCCCCCCAGCCTCCGCTGCCTCGCTGGTGGGGGTCCCCACCAACCCCTCCATCCCGAGCGGTGAATGCCAGGGGAGAGGATCCCTGGAAGCTTCCTGCCAGCGTGCTGACAGCGCTCCGGGCTCCCTCCGAAACGTGGCAGCAGCCTTGGCCAGAGCAGCCGGGGCAGATTTCTGCTCCCTGACAATAGCTGGGCGTCCCCCGGGGCGTTCTCCCACCCCGCTGTCCCCCAGACATGCCGGGACGGTGGGACATGAATCCAAGCCTGGATGTTTCCCCTCTGCCTCCCTCCTCCCCTCCCGTCCCCACAGCCTGTCTTGTCTGCATCCGATGCTCCAGCGAGTATTAATAGAGTTGCAACGTCTGATGTCTCAAAGGAATCCCCCGTTGGGAAAAAAAGCTGCGCCGGGGGCTGGCGGTGGGGCCGGCACATCCCTTCTGCGGCGGCGAAGGGCTCCGGCGCTCCCCGGGCTGCTCCCGGCACAGGACCTGGGCTTTGCGGGGCTCCTGAACTTAAACCTAAATTATAGATCCCCATGCACCGGATCCGTATATTTAAGCATTTAATGGGGTTTTATGCAGGCTATTTTTACAACTTTAATGCACTTAGCACTAATTTGGGGCAGTTTAATGCAAAACACATAAATGTTGGATGGGAGACGGCCGAGGTGTTTTACAGCCTCTGGGAATTACACAAAGTATGTGGGGCTCATTTCGACTTCTGATATCACTCAGCACAAAATTACCTTTGCCTGGCTGGGTGCCAGGGAGCCGCGGGCTGTGGCTGGCAGGCGTGATGTATTACAGTGTCACTCTCAGAGCGGTGACCGTGGCCATATATAAACCCAAGACCCAGGCAAGGGCTCAAAGCCTCGTTAATGCCTTCCCTAATCTGGCAGGATCAAATTTGCCCAATGCACTCGGAGCCGCTCCGACTCACATCCTCTGGTTTGTGTGGTTGCGTTATTACGTGTTGTGGGGAAAGTGGAGACATCTTTGGTGCAAGGAAAACACCCCACAGCGCCGGGTGGCTGGAAGGGGGGAACCCGCCGAGAAAACTAAGTAGGACGTGATGGACTGGGGACCAGCCAAGCCAGCAGCGTGTCTCTGACCATCCCTTCACACCTCTTCCATCTCCACAAGTCCGCTCTTCTCCATCTCACGGTCTGAAGGATGGAAGCGGCTGTTTTCACTGATCTGTCCTCTACATGGTGGCGTCTCCCGTGGTGTGAGGGATTGCTTCACTGTCAAAGCCAAAATGAGCCGTACCTAGGCTAATGGTAAGACAAACTGGTTGGGTCCTGGGCGCAGCGTGCGTGGAGCAACAGGGAGAGCGAGAGGTACAAATCCACTGGGCTGAAGGACATCCGAAAGCCTGGGGGCAGGAGAACAGACCCACTGCTGGCCATGTCCTCAGGAGGAGTTTTGAAGGATTGTTTAAAAGTTGCTGGCACTTTTGATGAAGGGATTTGGCCGTGGGTTTGAGCCCAGCCTCACTCACTGCTCTCTGAAATCTGCCTCGTTTAAACCACCGCAGCTTGAACGCCCTGGGAAGCTGCACGGTAAAGCTGGTGTGAAAAGAGATGGCTTGAAAAAGAAGGCTCTCAGCAAAGACCCCGGTGGATGCCCAGGTATGGACGCCAAGATGAGACTGAACTGCGCCGGCCAGACCCCGTCCTGAGAGCAGGAGTCTTCCCCGGCGCGGGGCTGGCGCACCGTGGGTAGCGCTTGCAGGAGCAGCTCACGTCGTGGGTGCTCCGCTGTCCCGGGGAAGGAGACGACCTTCAGCCCTTCCTCCACGCGGGAGGGATCGCCAGCTCCTACGTGCCCCCCGTGCGGTAGCAGCGCAGCTCCGGGGTGCTGGTGAGCTGTGCAAACACCCCACATGGCCTGCCCTGAGCACAGGCAATTAGCAGGATAAGTACCATGTATAACGAAGTGAGAAATTATCCCCCCAAAATCGGTTTCTCAGTTAGTGCTTTAATTTAGCAAATGAGCCGCTTGTCCCCAGGATGAGCAGGCTTTCCCTTTTCCAGCTAATCCCAAGGAAGCTGTTATGGCTGTAGGAAGTTTTGTGTGTTCTTCCCTTCCCGGACTCGCTTGTTATGAGTCAGAAAAATCTCACCTTTTTCCAGCCTTGGCCTTCAGGTAACTACCTTGAACGGTGTCTACCAAGCAGACACCAAGCATTAACTAATCAGGTCATGTCCATTAGATCTATAGTGCTACTTCCAGGACTCAGAGGACGAGCTAAGAGCCAAAGGCATTAAATGCCTTATCCAGGGCCAGCAGCAAAGCCAGCCGGGTCACCTGGACCACCGATTCACAGCCCTGCGCTTGCCCCCGGAGGCACGGCAGCTCTCGCTGCAAAGGCTGGGGTAGCTCAAATAATGAGGCAGCTTCAGCCACGAGGTGGGATGAAGCTTGGGGAGCGGTCAGCGCCTGCTCGGGCTCTCCGAAAGCCAGCGACCGAGGCCGGGCCAGCCACAGGGGGACCGAGCTGGGAGTGCTCAGCTGGGGGGGCGGGAGACGGCAGGGTCAGGAGTCAGGCAGCCGGAGTCTGAGAAGCCATGGGGGGACACCGGGAATGGGACGGGGCGAGAGAATCTGGCACGGCCAGCTGGCAGGACCCCCCGCCCCGGGGGCGCGGGCGGGCTGGCAGCGCGGCTCTGCAGGCAGGGCTAGAGCGAATCCCAGCAGCGCCGCAGCGCGAACACTGGCAGCACTGGGGGAGCACCAGTACAGCCGAGGGAAGTGACTGCGAGGAACTGGGATGGGCTGTGGCACGGGGTGCTCAGCGTGGGCTGCTGTGGCTGAGCTGGCTAGAGCTGAATTAACGTCGGTGTGGCTGCAGACTCCCCGTGGCACCCTCCCACGCTGCACCGCTGCACTGATGCTTGGGGCTCTCCGGCACAAAGGGTGGGCACTCCTGGACCCTCAGGAGGTCCGGGCTGTAGCCACCAGCTTGCCCAGGAAAGGGAGGTGGGATGGGATGGGTTGGCACGGCATGGGTTATGGAGCTAACAACATCTCTCTGTGAGCTATCACAGAAGGCATCAGTCGGGTCCCTGGGTACGTGTGCTGCTCCTGACACTGCAGCAAGATTTTCCTACCTTCCTTTTTGCTCCAGGTAGAACCTGCTACTTTATCATAACAGGCCAAGGGGCATATCAGACCCGCATCTCTGGCTTAGCAGTCGTGATCTGTTGTCCCCACACAGCCTGGTTAATCTAGTTATCCTATAACTAAACAGCTTATCTATTCCTGGAGTGCAGCCAGGGACTTCTGCTTCCTCAGCACACATCCCCAGGCAAGAGACGGGCCGTAGACTGTGCAGTGACCCCAGCAGCACAACTTGTCTGAGCGATCCTGGCACTGATTTTCATCAAGACACATCCCAGACACTCGTCCAAGCGGGGCAACTTCCCTGTTCCCGGGCAGCCCTGCCAAATTCCACCAAAGCAGCCAACCTCACCGTGCGCGGTGGTCTGCCGCCCACCGGGACTGCTGTCTCAGCGTCCATCCTTGCTCCTCAGCTCTGGAGGGAGTACGGGGAGCAAGTCCTGCCCTCTTTCCTGCAGGCAGGATTTGCTCCCTCTCTCAGCGGGAGGAGAGGCACGCGGGGTTCTGGCAATGCCTTGTGCCTGGTATCTTGGACGAAGCCTCGTGCTTCAGCCCCTGGTTATGCAGACCAGTGTAAACGACACTTCTGTTCAGAGCAGAGTTTAAGCCTATTGCACTGGGGCTACATTATCCCTGGGGAATTCCCTTGCAGCCCTCACAATCCTTCCTTTAATTTTCACGTTTTCTTCCTTCATCTCTCTTAATTACTTAAAAAGTACCCCAAAATGAAATTACCTCAAATAAATTCATGCTCCCGGGAGAGTCCCAAGAAGCCATGTGGCTGCAGGAAATTCAGAGGGAATATAGACCACGTCTCAGATTCTCCGGGGGCTTTGGCAGGAGGCGGCCACGAGTCTCAGCGCTCCTCTTCCATTTCTTTCACCTCCTGAGCATCTCCTCCGTGCTCCATGGGCTGGGCTGGGGAGGACGGGGCTGAGCTGAGGATGCCTTCCTCTGGCGGGCTGCAGCACGGACGGGAGGAGGCCAGTCTGAGGGAGACCCTCTGCCTCCTGAGAGCTGGGGGAAGGAGAACAACATGGGACAGCCCTCTCGGGACGTGCTCTGGGTGCCGTGGCAGACGCGCTTTTCCCCGCGTGCAGACACATGTGCACCGCGGTGGCCACTCGCTGTCCCGTGTACGACGCAGACCACCCTCCTACAAGGCCATGCGGGCACTGCAAGGCTTCCCGCGCCTGCCTTGGCACCTCAGAAGCAAACACCCCTCTTCCCCAATAGCTGGCAAAGCTTTTTTGTTGGAGGGGAAGCGGTTAAGGCCGAACCTTGCCCTTCCTGCTCTGCTGCTGGCTGTGACTCACAGCTCCAGCAAGAGGCAGCAGGAGCAGGCTGCCGAGCCCAGGGGCTGGACAGACCTGCTGCACGGAGCCGAGGGCGGGCAGGCACACACATGCATGAGTACGTGTCCGCAGACGAGAATCAAGCCGAAATAAAGTTCATGGCGACACACGCCCGCGCACAGACTGGCGATGGCACCGGGAGCCCCGCAGCAGCGGTGCTGCCCGTCCTTCCCGTCCTCGCCTTCGCGCCCTCGCTGCCTTGTTATTAGGCGTCTGCTTCGGGGCTGTCGGTGTAACCAGCGTTCCCCATCTGATGTCACAGCTGTCCCCGTTGTCACCCGCTCTCTTTCAAACCTAATACACCCATCGGTCACTGTCCCCGGGGAGCGGAGGGGAGGGGGCTCCAGGGACCCTGTCCTCCCACGCCGCTGCTCCAGCGCTGCGCCTCGTCCCTGCTCCATCCGGCCACGAGCAGCGCGGTCCTGGCAGCGAGTAAAGGGACTTGTTGTGAAGAAAGGCTTGGAAAACCCAAGGGGACCTCTGTAAGGGACGGGCTGACTGGCAGGGCTGGTGGGACACGGAGCTGGGACCTCCACGCAGCCGGGTCCTGTTGCTCTGCGCCAAGAGGTGGGTCCATCCTGCCTCCCCCCACCTCTGTCGCCTCGGACGCGGCACCCCGCTGGGGCAGGGAGCTCCCCACGCTGCCCCAGCAGCTGGAAGCGAGCGAGGACCCACGTGTGGGCACGCATGCTGTGGGGCTGTGCGTGGTCTGTGCACCCTGTGGGGCTGTCCTGGCAGTGGGGTCCCTGCTCCACTGGTGTCCCCTCCTGCTTAGGGAGCCCACCCCGGCAGGGGCCAGGCGGGGGGCTGCCATGCAGACACGCGCCTTGACACTCGCCGTGACAAGTCCCAAGAACGACGCAGACGAACACCCGCCCGGGGACGGCGGTGGATGGCAGACGTCTATTTTTCACTGCAGCTGAGCTGAATGTTAAAGCAGGCATCCCTCCGGGCTGGAGGGGCTGCCGGCGTGGCCCCCGGCACCGCACACCCCAGGTCTGTGGGTTTCGGTGGGGCGAAGCCTGGCTCCAGTTAAGCCGGTGCAGTGAGCTCGGCTCGGTGGCCAGCAGCGAGGGGCTCGGGTCAGCCCGCTGCTCCGTCCCACTCCAGCCCCACGTCGCTCCAGTCCTCCCATGCCACCCGCATACGAATGAAGGGAAAATAGGACATCAATTACTCTGGTCAGAAATGGAAACGGTTTTTCAGATGGGCTGGGAGGGCCCCCGGTGCCAGTTAGGCACACCTCTAACAGCCGGTGAGCGTGGGAGAGCCAAATGCTAATTGAAAGGGCCCAAAGTTACAGCCCCGCTCGCTGCTGCTCCCGAGCTGCTTGCCGGGAAACGGGCAGCCGTCTAACTGCTGTCACGGGAGGGAAAGGCCACCGAATTGCATCCGCCGCGGCCCGTCACCGTCCCCCCGGGACTCGGTGCCAAGCTGGGGAAAGCCCTCCCTGCCCGGCAGGTATTGCTGCCGCGGCACGGTGGCACATCCCCGCCGAGAGCCGGGGTCAGAGCCAGCCTGCGAGGGCCAGGCCAGTCCCAGGAGGGGGGACGGGGCAATAAATACAGGACGTGGCACCGTGGACCCCCACCCAGCTGTTGCTCACACATGCATCAGGCCACAAGTCCTTCCTCAGCACCCCCACGTCGTGCTGGGCTGAAGGTCAGGTTCACAACCACGCTGAAGCCAGGAAGCCCTGACAACCCCCTTATTCACTCCCTGGGAGGAGAAGAAGCAGCTCAAATCTTGAAATTTCACCTGAACATAAAATTTTAAAAACATTGTCATGTAATAAATAAACAAATTATCTTTAAAAAAGATAGTTTGGAAGTGTTTTTTGAAGCAGTTGGACCATTTTGTTTTGAATTCGACCTTTCAACTAAGAGGAAAAATGCTAAAACTGAAATGAAAATCCTGGACCTAGTGTGTTTTCATAATTATTCACAAAACACGTCGATGAAATACATATGTTTCCACAAAGCCCTTCTGATGTGTGGAATCAGCATTTCCTGATGACAGCTTTCCACTGGAAAGTTTTTGGTCACCTCTCAAAAATGCCCGTCTCCCTCCGAGGCGAATATGCCTACGCTGCCCTCGCTGCCCATGCTGCCCGCGCTGCCCGCGCTCCCCCACGCTCCCCACACTCATCCCCTCGCGCCCGGGCACCCTCGTGGGGTGCAGCCGTGGGTGCTGCTCTCGCCCCAGCTCTGTGCAGAGCAGGGCTGGGACGGGCACCTCACGGGCAAGTCTGGCAGCAGAAAGCCCTGGGCTCTTCCCGCCGGCCGGGCATGCTGCGCGGGCCGGGCAGAGCTGTGCGATGTCCCTCTCTTCTGGGCTTTTAGGGGCAAGGCGGGAGCGCGGGTGGGCTTCACCCCGTGCTTGCGCAGGCTGGTGGAAGGAGCCCGGCCCCGCAGGCGGCGGCCAGGGTGGGCTGATGTTGGGATGTCAGAAGGGACGAGCCCTCCTTGCTCCTCGCTCCAGGTGGGCACCTTCAGGAAGCCGCTTGTCCCCCCACGCAGAGGTGCCCCGTCCGCCCAGGGCGCCCCGGAGCCGGGGGGCAGCAGTCAGCAATGCCATCTCCAGGGCTCAGTTAGCTCGGACGGGGCTTGGGACCTTCCTTCCCCGCCGGTCCCTTGGACGGGTGAAAGGATCAGCTTGAGTTTAGCCGAGGACACGGGTCGACCACACTCTCCAGAGACGGGGACGGGTGGCTGTGTGCTGCGCCGGGGCTGCTCCTCACCTCGCTCCTCCGGTGGTACAACTGGAGGCAGCTTCACATACAGCTCAGAGAGCAGCAGGAGAAGGGGCGGGTGCGGGTCCATGTGGACCTCTCCTGAACATCACATCCAAGAAGAGGGATCTGCTCCTCGACGTGCCCCGGATGCATCGTGTTCCTCCTTGGTGGCCAGGGAAGGGCCGTGGTTACCGTAGCCAGGCAGCGTGTTTGTTTGGGTTTCGTGCTTGTGCGGGATGGGAAAAGGATGTGAGCTCATGGAGGGATTGCAGGGTATCTCCACGGCCATTTCCAGCAGAGCCGCACCAAAGGCACCTCTTCAGCTAACAAAAGCTCTTGCTAACTTCTCACGTCTTGGATACAAAACACACTGGAACAAGACCATGGTAAAACGTCCCAGCAGCGGAGCCGGCTGGGCCCTACAAGCCCTGCTCCTGGAAGGGCTTTTTTCTGGGACCGGGAAGGATAACCTGGTAATTAAGTGGCTGGAAATGACACGATGTCTCTGGGACGGTCCCTCCCCAGCCCACCCTTCACCGCTCCCTGTCGGGGTGAGTTCAGTGTTTCCTGAAACAGATGCCCCAATATTTTATTTGCATTTGGAGGCTTCTCAGCCTCTTTACCTGCACCGTTACCATAACTGGTTTGGGGATGTCAAGAGGCTTTTCACATTACGTACCCCAACAGAGGGATGCAGCAGGGAAAGCTGTGCGTTTGGCTCACTGTGCTGGTTTCAGGCTGCTGAGGGGACACGGAGGGCATTTGGGTGACCCTGGCGAGTGACTTGAGTGGAGGGGAACACTTAGCACGTGCCCTGTGCCAGCCTCCACGGAGCGGCTCGGGAAGGATGCGGTGGTGGCCCTGGCATGGAGGTGCAGTATCCTGTGCCTGTGCCCCACAGGCGTGCGGCTCTGCCCAGGGCACCGCAGACACCCCAAAAGCCCGTGCCAGCGCCCGGGGACGCTCTCGGTGCTGACGGCGGCCGGTGCCCTGCGAGATCCAGTGGCCGGGAGCATCCGTGGGCACATGGAGCTGGGGCATCTCACCTCAGGGGGTTGACTGTTCCCTGAGCCTGCTGACTCCTTCACCTCCAGACATAATTCAGAGTCTCTAAAAAAATCTGTGTTTTTCTTCTCCCTGTACCATTTAATTAGTTACACATGTCCCCGGGAATATATTTTTTGTGGTGCGCTTGGAAAATTAAAAGAAAGTGGTGATAAGGCTTCCTCGTTACCTGCTGCTCTTTGTTCTGAGCTGCTGCTGGGTGGTTGTCCCCTTGGTCGGGGGGAGGCAGGGGACCTGCGAGGATGCTCGCCGGGCACCGTCCCTGCAGAGCACTTTGTGCCGGGGGGGGAAGACCCCCATCTCCGCCCTCGCCGCCGGAGCCCTCTGTCCTCCCCGAGGGGCTGGGCGAGGCGGGGGGGGCTGTCCCGCTGCGCAAAGAGGGCGTTCCGGAGGGGCGGTGCGATGCCCGCAGCCCGCTGCCCTCCCGCCCTGCCCGCACCCCGCTGCCCGCACCCCGCTGCCCGCTCTGCGTTGCCAGGGCGACGGCAGGTAAAGGAGAATTTGCATAACCTGCTCCTTCCCCATCTGTACCGCGCCTTTGCAAGGAAAAGGAGAAAAAAGAACAACCATAGAAGAAAGCAAGACGGGAGCCATCGGGTCCTACCCTGCTCCTGCAGACAGTGCCAGCATTTTTTCCCATTGCTTTACAGGACGCGACCCTGCTCCCAGCGAGAACGAGGGGTCCCGTCTCCCCCGTGTACGTCCTTATGGCTGCAGGGGGTTTCCCGTGGGGGAACGTAACGTGGTGCCTGACCGGTGGCAGAGCATCGCCTGCGCCCACGTGCAGCGGCGGAGCAGAGAGCCGAGGGATTTGGAGTCTTTGCTGGCCGTAAGCGCGCTCTCAGTGTCAGGTCGGGGCAGGACGACTGCTGTCCCTGGCCTCAGAGAGCGTGGCGAGGAAGGGGAAGGCTGGTCGCCGGTGCACGCCTCTCCCACATGGCAGCCCTCCTCGCTGGTCCCATCTCAGCCCGTACTGACCCCGGGCAAGCTGTGAATTCAGCCTTCGCCTCTGCTGCATCTGCACCCGCCCTCCTGCGGGACTTTTTCTGACTCACTCTGGAATGTTTTTTCCCCACAAATCTCCAGATCACATCGCACCAATGCCTCCGTTGCGTGCTGCCACCGTCCCTCCACACGTGATGGAATGACGGCGAGCTGTGAGGGTCCATGCTGGCCCCAGCCTGCTGGCCCGGCTGGGCCACTGGCAGCCCGCGGCACAGCGCGTGCGCGGCGGATTGGGGCCGCGCGTGGTGGCAAGGGGGCTGCAGGACTCAGCAGCACGTGGCCGCGCTGGTCCTGACCGGCAGCTGCTCCCGGCACTGGTGTTTCCACATGCCTCCTTGGAAATTCCTCCTGCCTTGGTCTTCCTCCCGGGTCTCCAGGTGGGACTGTGTGCTCCCACCACCTCCCACTGCACCGTACCCCTCGGGACCAGCCGCAGTGGGCACGTTTGTCGTCCCTAAGGAAGGCAGGTACCTGCTGACAGCCACACTGGCTGTCCCACCAGCCCCTCGGCGGTCATCGGGCAATGGAGACCCTCTCCCGTGAGGGCCCATGCCCACTCCCCCCGATCCTGGCCAGAGCGTTTGGACCCAGCCCAGGCTCTGCCTGTTCAGGATGTGCTGTTCTTTGCCAATGCTCCGAACACTTCAGTCTCCATCCAAAAATGCAAGACAAAATACAAACATGGGGGAAAGCGCAGACTGCCTCGCAGCCCAGCACCGGTGCCGGTGCCATGAATTCCTCCGGAGTGAAACCTCTGTTCGGAGCTTTGCTTGCAGATCATAAATGCAGGAATTCAGCCTGTCGGAATGAGGGGTTTGCAAAGCCCCTGCAAGGAAATATTTGTTTTAAAGGAGGAGATGAAAGCCTCCCAGCCCGGTTCTCTCCCTGTTGCCACCGACACGACCAGCCTGTGCCAAGTCGCCTGCACGCTACTGCTGGCATCTGGCACAGGGGACAGCGGGGCGGGAGGCCAGCCTGCTGCGAGGTCCCCCCACCGCGTGCTCCCTCCCTGCTCGGCAGCAGCCCCTGCAAAGGCTGTGCTGGACCTCCCCCAAAACCTGCAGCCCTGGGGCGAGGGGACCACAGCACCCGGCGTGCTGCACCGCTGCCGACTCCCCTGGGGGCTCGCAGCCCCCAGCCTGGCACTGGGTCATGGTGGGAGATGACTCAGATGCTCGTGGCTGTATCGGCTGCCTTGAGGCACCCTCCAACCCATGCCCGCCTGGGAACCCAGCGGATGGGTGAGCCCTGACGTGCCCCCCGGCCCAGCGAGCTCTGGGTAAGGCTGGCTACAGGGTCGGGCTGGGCAAACCGACCCTGCTGAAGCCCACGCGGTCCCGCTCCACGTGCTGCCCAGCTCCAGCGGGGCAGGGCTGGGTGCTCGCTCCCCGGCAGGCCACCACGCCGCTCCGCATCCCTCGCCGCGCGGCATCAGGAGAGAGGAAAGGAAAGGGGGAGGGAGAGAAAGGCCCCCATGAAATGGGGATTTATGGTCACCGGCAGCAAGTGCGAAGGACTCACGGAGACCTCCAGATTTTATGAGCAATGGTTTAGAGTTGACTGGCTGCTTAAATAAGTCTCTGCTAATCCCCAGCACAGTGTATCCAGCTCAAATTGGAAAAGAAAAAGGTTTAGCGGGAAGACAAGGGGGAAAATGGGAGCATAAAACATATTTTACATCATGTCAGAGGGATACGTAATTTACAGCGTTATTATGTTAAACAAACACTGGAGCAGCCAGAAAAGTGGGGGACGGAGCAGAGGAGCTTCCCTTTGAGCAGCAAAGGTGTGTTTTCCTCCCATGCATGGAGAAAGGGCACGGCTGGGAGCAGTGCTTCTCCCCTGAGAGGTGCCGGCACTGGGACTGCCGTGTCTGGCCGTAGCAGTGCAAGGACAGGGGACAGCCGGGGCCACCACACCTGTGGCAAGGCAGCACAGGGGTTTTCCCAGGGAACCACAGGCTCTTCCTCCTTTTTAAGTTCCTGTATGACTCTGCTCTTCTCGCCCAGCAAAGGAGTCAGAGCTTGCCAGACCCCTCCTCACCGGGCTGCACGTCTCTGCCTCAGCCCCCCTGCGCTGTCACAGCTGCGTACCTGGGACACAGCACCCCGGGGGACCCGGGGGTCCCGCCTTGCAGCCCCACATGGAGCACGGGCAGGTCGCTGCGCAGGGGTGGGTGCTCCGCTCGGGGACAGCCTGCAGCACCCGCTCGCACCCTGCTGCCTTCTCACCCCCGTGGGAGGGGGTATAAACCCTCCCCAGCGCGGCTGGGGCACCAGGCTTGGCAGTGGCGGCAGCGGCAGAGGGTTTGCTGCAGGGGCTCGCGGACATTGGGTTTCCTGGGGAAAAGGAGCTTCCTTCTCCATTAGCATCGCTGAAGCAAAGGCAGGGTGTGTTTAGGTCCCTGGTTAGAAGAAGAGCAGCTCTGGCAGGACAGCGAGCAGCCGCAGGCGAGGCTGCGCCTTCCAAGGGGCGTAGGAGCTTGGGGGTGAGCCTGCTTGTGGGGCAGCTGGTGGGGGGAAGCTTCCCCTCCCAGGGCTGCCCTGTCCTGTCCCCCCAGGTGCTCACCGCTTTGGTAACCGAGACCTCCGCGACCTCTCTGCCACGGCCCTTTCCTAGCAGTGAAGCGCAATTAAGAAGATGCTCTTTTCTCACTGTCTCCAGCAGCAAGCAGCCAGCTGCTTCCCTCCACACTGCTGGCTCTGACCTTCCTCTTCTCCTCTGCCACCGACCAGCCCTGAGGCCACTGCGGACGGGCAGAGTGAGGAGCGGGATGCGGGACAACAAGGTCCGTCGCTCCCAGCTGCACGCTGTCCTGCCAGCGCGGTGCGGGGGACGCGATGTCTCCATCCCCACCGCCCAGCCCCGATGCAGAGCAGCCAGTGGCAGCAGGAGGGGGGTCAGACGAGGCAGCCCCCCAGCAGACAGACCTGTGTCGTGACGGTGTGGCTTCCTGTCTTGAGAAATGCTTGCTTTCATTCTCCGAGGTCTCTCGGCCGGCTCTCGCACGGCAGCCCGGCAGCCGGAGGCTACCAGGAAATTTATTAGACTTGTAAAACTTCAGGGCTCAAATCTAATTGTCTCCATCTCCCCCAGATCCCTTGAGGGAAGCTCTTTGATTTAAGCCCCAATTCCAAACTGAGCCAGCGAGTCAGCACTCGGCGCTCAAGTCAAATGAGCAATTTGTGCGAGGGCCAAAGGATAATTACAGCCCCCGTTGCTCGGAGGTCAGGAACGCAGGGAGCAGCTCGTGTCCTGATGGAGATGTACCCCTCGCTCGAGGACACCAGTCCATCTCACCTGCCCCAGACTGGGACACAGTTAAGAGAGATCCCAGTTCACAGATAGCCAAGGGCAGAAACACGACCGCCTGTTCGCCAGCCCAAGCATCACCCCGAAGGTGAACAAAAAGTCCGCCTGACGTGGGCTCTGCTTGAGTGGCTGCGAGCCCCAGAATTTGCAGGGGATCACAGGAGCTACTGTAATGGGAGTGAAGTTGTTCTAATCTCATAAGGACTTCCAGCTGAGCGGGGCTTTGCTCAGCCATACAAAGCAGCACCTGCTGGGTGGGACATGGAGAAGTGGCCAAGTACTGGGAGGCTGGATGGGAACAGCAGGTGCCTCAGAAATGATAGGGGCTGGAGGCTTGTTTTTGCCCTTTTTGCAGGGAGAGGCAGAGGTCAGGAGCTACAGGGAGGCTGAGGACTTTTCCCTTGCTGAAAGGGAATGTTTTTGGAAGAGATCTCTGCCTGGGATTGATGCTCATCGTGATGGAAGAGCTTCAGGGGTTGGCTGGGGGGTCTGGAGAGGGGAAGAGTTGCTGCTGGGAGGAAGGTTTTGTCAGATTCAGGGTGCCACAAAAGAGGGGGATGATGAAAAAGCAATCGCTGCAGTGAGGGTTAAGGGTTCTTATATGGGGAAGATAAGATACTCAAGCCTGACTGGCCCAAAATGAAAATACTAAGGCTGAGGTGGGAGCAGCCGCAAGCCAGAGCTCAGCCCCCTGTGATGCTGTGCTGGTGGTGATGGTCTCCTCGCTGAAGGATCATCCCTTTCTCCTGCTCAGTCCCCCACGACAAACTGTCTGTGCTGAGGGCTTGGCGCGCTGTCTGCAGCCGTGCCGGGTGGCAGCCCCGCGGGTACCAGCGCGAGGAAGAGACACGTGGGTCTGCTCGTTGGACGTGTTCCCTACTTATTAAACCAAAACAAATCTAATAAGCTGACGGCCGGCTCCTCCGTGAGCTGAGCAATCGGATGTGACGGGCAGGCAGTGCTTGTCTGGGCAGAGCCGACCCCTCGGGTGGGATTGCTGTCGCGCTCCGGCCGAGGCAGCAAAGCGTCAGCCACCCAAGGAGCCTCATCATCGGCGTGATGTGCCCCGCCGGCCACGCAGGGAGCGGGCAGCGCCGGGCTGTTGGCCACCCAGGGAAGTGGGGTGGCTGGTCATCATCTCCCAGCAGGTCCAGGGTAATCGTCCCCTCCTCTGACTGTTTTGGGGAGCAGGGATGTGCTGTGCCTGGGGCAATCGCCGCCTGCGGAGGCGAGGGCTGGGGGCTGCAGAGAAGAGGGGAGCCGTGATCCGGAGCAGCGCCGGCGGGCAGGCATGGGTGTGGGATGTCTGAGATGCTCTTGCATGGAGGAGGTTTCCAGCCTGGACAAAAGCAGGTCAGGCCACGGCGTGGAGGATGCTCCATTGCAGCCTTGGGGATGGCCCGAATGCTTTTGCCACTGTAACTCTCTTTAAAGTCCCCGTGCAGCCCCTGCCGCTGACCCTCCCGAGCCTGTCAAGCCCCGCACTGCCTGCTGTTGCGTCCCCGCAGGAACACGTGGCTGCTGATGGAGTGGCTTTTTTGTGGGGGTAAGTGCATTCGTCTGATCCGTTGACTGGAAAAACCATCCTGAGCTCACTAAATCGGCGCAGCTTTTCCAACGGCTCACGGCGGCTTCACGCGGGCTGTTTCATCGGTCGTTTTTGTGATTCTCTCGTGGGTTATCCTGGTGGGGGATAGGACTCAACGGGCAGGCTGTAATCCCGGCGCTCCGTGTCACCGGCACGTCGCCGACTCCATCAGCTGTGGCCACTTGGGGTTCGTTGCCTGAAGCAGCTTCATTACAGCAAATTATAAACTCGAGTAGGTTTTGCAGCTCTGCTTGTGGCCCGCTGGCACTAGCAAACATGCGTCCCTCAGCAGTCTTTCTTCCCCCTTTTATTCTCTTTTTCTTTAAAGGCAAACTTTGTTTTCCCGTTCAGCAACCAAACTTTGCGTGAGCAGCGCCGGCCGCAGCAGGGCTGCCGGGCCGCTCGCCTCCCTTCCCCGCACGCAGCGGGGCTCTGCGCCCATCCCGGCTCCGCAGCGCGTGGGGAGCGATGTGCCGGGGTGCTGCAGGGCGAGGGCCAGCGCTGTAGCGTGGCCAGTCTTCTCCCCGCCTGGGTCTGGCACGCTGTGGGTGCTTGCTCTGCAGCGTATCGGCACGGCCGCGGCGGCGGCTGAGCTCCGGGAGAGGCCAGAGGGTGGTTGCCAAAAGGGCATGTTGAGAGTGGAGACCTGGGGAACAGGGATGCTGCTCCTGGTGGCCCCGGGCTTGCCAGACGGAGGAAGGGAAGGATCCCACGTGGTGTGTGCATCCAAACCTAAACTCGCAGCCTTCCCTGGCTTCTGGTTTCCTGATACTTGCAAGCTGCTCGCAGGCAATTTGCAAATAAGAAAGGAAGTTTAAATTCACTCAGCAGAAATAGCTTATTTATGGGTTTGCAAGTTGTCTGGGAGCTGCTCACAATTTTGTCATTTGCAGTTGAGAGAAGGGAGAGGGAAAAAAAAAAGGGAGAAAGAAGAAGAAAATGCAAAACCCAAGGAGGGCAGAAAACAGAAGTCTGGCTGGAGCCCAGAGCATGTGTGATGGTAGATGCCCAGGAGATGCTCTGAGCAGTCCGGTGCAGCTCTGAGCCCTGGTCCCAAGCACCCCGCCATGGAGGGAGGTGGCAACGGCTCCTTCCTGGACAGCTCTGCCACGGCCGCCCGCCGCAGTGCGCTCCGCTGTGCCTCTCGTTAACAGAAACAAATGGATTCGGTGCGGGGAGTGGATCAGGGTAGATTTATGGGGAGGGATTAAAAGAACTAAATATACATAGTTTGGTGGAGAGACGTTTAAAGGAAAGGGCATGTGTGTATAGGGAGGGAGCGAAAAGTATAATAACAGTCTATAAATATTTGAAGGTGTAGGCACCAAGCAGCAGATTGATTTATTCATGGCAGTGTAAACGGGGTGCAGCTAAGGAAGAGGGAGAGAGACACGATGGGGAGAAGCTGTGGACGTTTCCCTGCAGAAGGAGCCCGGCTTTGGCCCGAGTGGCATCTTGTGCTCCGGTTTGCTGCCGTTATGGCTGCAGACGTTGCCTGCAGAGATGGGCTGGGCCCTGGCCCCGTGGACCCCATCAAACTCAGCAGCACCGTGAGACTTTCCCATTTTGTCCCTTCCCTAACGGAGCTCAGACGATGCCTGCACTGCTCCTCCTCCTCCTCCTTCCCCCTGCCCCTCATGGTGCCAAGCTGTTCATGTGTAAGGCGAACATCTTGGGCAGGACGCAAGCTCCAAGTCCTGCCCGGTTTCACGGACCCCCCTCCCTCCTCATCCCACCACGGTGTCATGTTCTCCCGCCTGAGCGTGCCACGCTGGGTGGCAGAGCCTGGCTGGCATCGCCGCCACCGCGCTCGGTGCGAACGCGACAGATGGGAGCGAGGAAGGCTCGCTCTGCCTGTGCCAGGGTGAAAATGGCTCAGCTGCAAATGAATATTTCCAGAAACGTCGTCTTCCTTGGTTTATAATTATGAGCAGATTTTCTTGTGGATAAAAGGGAGGCTGGTTTCAAAAAAGAAATAACCCTGTGTGGGAAGAGCTGATTCTTCTTGGAAAAATACGGTGCCTTGAGCAAGTTTAACTCTTCTGCTTCCTCCAGGCAGGAACAGATTCGCTGCATCCAAATTCCCGTCAGCCAGCTCTGAGCCTGAGGCTTGGCACCGGCAACCTCCCGGTGCAGGAACCGGAGTCTATTTTAAAACGACGAGTTCCTCTTTGCAGGGTGCGTGCGTGGGGAGCTGCGCACGGAGGTCTCTGGCACCGCGACCGGGACGCGCTGGTGGGAGGTGTGAGACGGTGGTGTTGCCTGTCTGGCGCTGGCAGTGGCTGAGGGGCTAAACCTGCCCCCCATGGCTAACGGCGGTGCATACTGGGGCTATTTGACGGCGAATTTCTGCTGGGGAGACCACTATGGAACGGAATTGGTGTATTTAAACCCAAGCCGTTATTCTCTGGAGGGCTGCTGGTGCTGCTCGCTGCTGCCCAGTGGGTGCTGGGGGTGAGCACCGTGCGCCATGCCAAGTGTGGGTGCCTCTGCCCACACCCGCTCCCCAGGGAGAGCTGCTTTCACAGCCCTCGGTGGGGAGGCAGCTGGGGACGAGCTGCGGTGCCTGCGGTCACATCGCACGACCGCCCGGCCCATCCCTCTGCTAGCCGGAGCATCGCTGCTGTGCGCCACGACTTCAGCAGCGTACGAGTCGGGAGGGCTGGGAGGCAGGATTCCCTTCCCCGCACCGAAATTATCCTCGACATGTCAGAAATGGCAAGGAAAATTTGTGCAACAGACGTGAAAGGCAAAGGGGTCCTTGGAAGTTTTCCCCAGCGTGAGAGAAGCTCTTGAAGTTTATTCATATAACAGCCATCTTATTAAAGAGCTTCTCAGAGAACTTTGAACAGCTTTCTATATGGAAACAAATCTGCCTCTATAGCAGCAGTTTTCTGTGTTTCTTTTGATAACGATAATGATCTTACATTTCTGTACAGCCTTTCATCTTGCCGGATCTTAATGAGCTTTACAGACAATGTGCGAGCTGTACGCAAAGATCCACTCGCCCAGCAATGCCAGGCAGCCACTGCTGGGGTGGATGCGGCAGGTGTCTGCGCAGCCCGCTGCAAAACAGCCCAGGCAGGACTGGGAGAGATTGGGTTTTGTTTTGATTTTTTTTTTTTTTTGGTTATTTATTAAAAATGCAGGCAGCATTTTAGAGAAGCGGAATTTGGCAGGCTAGAATTTGGCCGGGACAACAAAGTTGTCTCTCTGTCTTTCCTTTTGGAGCCGTTCCTCTCCTCGATGCGTATTTCGCCCTTCCCGGTGCCAGGGAAGGGATGGCTTCCCAACGGCTGCAACTCCTGCCTGGCGTGGAGGCGGGCGGCTTCAGCGCTCTGCTCCGCTAAATATTTAATGTATTTTATAGCAAGGGTGACGATGCCAAGAGGAGAGAGCTGTGCCAAATAGCCGATGGCCCGTCCCCGCAGTGCTCAGCTGAGCAGAGAGGCTTGGACGGAGGCAGAGCATCCATCATCGCTGCCGGCTGCCCGGGGGCTGCGCTCCCATTTGTTCTCACTATTTCTCGCTGGTGCCCCAAAGGATGCTGTGGGCTGGGACCTGGTTCCTCACGGGCAGCCGCTGTCCTAGCAGGATATTCCTAGCAACTGTTGTGTTCAAGGGCAGAGGCATCACCTTGACAGCAGGGCTCTGCGTCCCTGGAGTCTCATCTGTTCCCAGTCCATCAGGCCAAATTTAGCATTGCCACGAGGAGCAGCGGTCCCCGAGCAGAGCGCGTCTCCTCCCCATCCATCGAGGGCACCATTTATTTCCTCCCCATAGCAACAAGCTGAGGAGTCAACCTTAAGTGGAGAGGAAAAGGCAGGAGCTGGGAGCATCCTAAACGTCCCCAGGTCCCGTTTTGAGCCAATATACTGACTAATGATCTGCTGCTACTGCTCAGATGTCGCTGGAGCCTTCTGCCTCCTGCAGACCAGCCTGCCTCCTGCTCTGCCCCATCGCTGAGGCTGACCTCCGCCGCCTCCTCCTCCTGTTTAAGCATCTTTCCCCAGGAAATGGGCTGCTCCCCCCACAGAGCAGCCACCCGTCCAGGGCTGCGTCTGGGTGGCACCCAGTCACTGTGCCTGCTGGGGACGTGCTGCCTCGGCCAGGCTGTGCCCCTTCCTTTTGGCCCTTTGGTTCACGAATTCTTTCAACCCTTTGGGGTTTCTGTGGAAGCGAATTCCTTTTCTCTCTTCTGTTTCTCTTCCTCTCAAGCTGACCCCTCCTGAGAGCCCTTTTATCCTCTTGTATCTCCAATCCCACCTTTTTTTTGGTTGTGGTTGGGTTAACCCTTCCTTTGCCGTTTGCAGTTTGTAAAAAATTATGCTGGCTGAGGATGTTTTATTTTAAAAGCCAAACCCCCGTATGCTGCTTGGCTGCCTCAGCGTGATGCCCGTTGTTAAACAGTGCCACGTCTCTGCCAGGAGAGCCCACGGCCACCCGCCTGGGACAGCCCGGCCCGGAGGTTTTGCTCCCTTGTTCACTCTTGAGGACTCAGCTCGCTGCAGAATGGATGAATGGGTCTGAGTTTAGAAACAGGGCGAGGCGCTTGCCGTGCATCGTGGCAACGCGTCAAAGCAGCGGAGGCCAGCGGTGCCCTGGGGTCTCTTTGGTGTTGGCTTTTGCTGCTGCTCGAGATGGGTCCCGCTCCCCTGCCCCAGCTTTGGCAGCGTGGAGCTGGGCACCACGTGAAGGCACCACGGCCGCTGGTGAGACCGATGCGTGGCTCGGGTGCTCCTGCAGCAGCTCATCCGCTGGCTGGCGAGGTGTCGTGTGCCTCCTCTCCTCTCCCTGGCGCGGTGATGCTGGCACCGCACCGTTTCCCATATTTATGGCAGTAAAGCTGTAATCTCCCTCGATCCTCAGAAACCTCCGGGAGAGATTGATGGAAGCCCGGGTCAGCCATTAGTGACCGCTGCATAAATCACCCTCATTAGCCGAGCTCCCTTGGCAAGGCGTGCTGATATATGGACCCGCAAAGTCTGCGAAGCATTAAGAAATCATGACTACATACCTGGGACAGCTGAGGATCCCTGCTGCGCAAGCACCTTATCTGGACAAGGGCGGGCTGGATTCTCCTTCTGGCCCTTCTTTTTGTTGTCTGCAAGTTTTTATCCCTGCCCTGCAAGTTTTTATCCCTGCCCTGAACCACTTGGTATTTTTTAATCAATCCCAGACCGTGCTTTGGGTTGGCTACTGAGATGATGAACAGAAGCGAAGGGGAACCCACCCGGGGTGGTGGCTCTCAAAGAGAGGAAGCGCTCTGAGCCTGAGCAGACGTCCCTCCGAGGAGCCCAAGGCATCGGAGTAACCTGTCGGGAGAGCATTTCCCAGCGCCAGAGCTGAGGGTTGTCTCTGGCTTTCAGTCCTGTCTGCTCATCTGGCAGCCTGAAACAGCAAACGCTACCAAGCCCCGACGTAGCTGGCCACGCGTGCGGGCGGCTTGCGCCCCGCGGTTTGATTTGAGGCCGAGTTGGAAGAAAATCCAGGTCTTGCTCTGCGAAGGAGGTTGAGACGGAGAGTCCGCGTGGCGGGTGGATGAGGCTGGAGGGCTCTTTGACGCTGCAGCGGTCCTGGCTGGCAGCCTGGGAGATGTGCTGGCATCGCCGGCTTCGGCTCCTGGGGGATTCTGCCAGTGAAGCCCTGGAAACCCGCAGGTACGCACGGCGTTCCTCTGGGAACCGGCTGCCTGGCATGCGCCAGGGCTGGAACGCAGCGGGCAGAGCTGCGGGATTGAAGCGGGGAGGGGAGGGTGTGTGGAAGAGGATGCTTCGTGGCCGACAAGGAGAGAAAGACCCGTGGGGACACGAGCTAAACGCTCTCTGTGGCCACTTGCCATAATAGACATTCATCGGCCAGTGCTGATCGACAGTAAAGGACGCGAAAGCGCTCTCCTGAACGCTTGTTTATGAGGGGAACGATGGAGTGGTTATCTGGAGGGTGCCCGTGGATTTGGGAATGGTCCAGTCCAAGACTGCCAGGTTCACGTGACGGTTCGTGCGGCATTTGGTGAGATTGCTGTGGGAAGAGCTGCCCTGGCCCTACAGCTTCCATGGCTTTCCCACGTTGGCAGCCTCGGACTCACGCTGAATAACGGGCAATGGCATAAAATCAAGTAGTTTGCAGATAATTTAGGCGCAGCCGAAAGCACTACGTTCACAGGATGAACTCTCTGCTGCACTAAACGTAGATCTTCAGGAGAGTACGTGTAGCGTGTTCAGTTGTGATGGCTTTTCCCATTAGGGCCTCGAGTATTTACTCAAGCTCCCGTGGTGTTTGTGGGGAGCAGGGGCTGGCTGAGGCTGTGGGGCGATGCCGGGTTCGGGGCGAGCGAGGCTGGCTCCGGTGCACGCCCCGGGCACACCGCGGGCACTCAAGAAATAGCGGTCACATTTGCGTTCCGCTCATTTGATTGATGCTGCTACGTTTGTGTTTCGAGCACTGCGGGGAAAGCTGAAATGTTTCAAAACCTGTTTATCTCTGAGTATTTTAAAAAAAAAAATCAGGAGAAAAGCTAACAAAAAAGACAAACAGAATCAGATCGAGGAGTGTTTTTATTCATGTCAACTTTCATAAAGCTCCTCTCTCCTCCTGCTTCTCCACCCGCCCAACCTGAGCGCTGGCCCCAGCGAGCATCCCTCCGGGTGAGGGTTGTCTGGAGGAAGACGCGGCGCAATCGGGGCGTCTCTGGTTACAGCGAAGGGCTTATTAGAGGAGCCTGCAGCTGAGGAGTGAATCTTTCTTTCCTCTCTTCGGCTACAGCACGACGCCTCCTCGGCCAGCGTTGGGTTAAATGTCCAATTAGTCTCTCGCACTTCGCCTTTAATCGCTGCTGTTTGTTGCTGAGTGAGAGCCGGTGGGATCCATTAGCTACTCTTCCTCCTTGGGCTGGCCAGCTGGCTTGGGCCAGCTCCAGGTAGGCTTTTTGGGGTCTGTGACCATGGAGGAATCTGTTGTCTTTTTTTTTTTTTTCCTCTCCTGGGAAGCGGTGTGCTGCCTTCGCTGCCTCCAGGCCGATCCATAACCCTGTTCTTTGGCTGTAAGGGGAGGCACGAAGGGAACCGTTGGGACAGAATTACAAAAGCCTAATCGTGTTTCACAACATGGCAACTCGCCGGCAGAGATGTAAAGCTTTATATAGAAATATAATTAATAATCCAGTAAAAAGCTGCCTCCTAGCTAATGCTATAGCACAAAACAAGGCTCAAGGGGCTAGAGGCTTTACAGGCATCGGGTCTGAGTTCGCGGCTTCTCCTGCACAAGAGAGAGCTGCCTGGGGGATGGCAGCTTCGTGACTAACCACGGCAGCTCCTCTGGGGGCTGCCTCGTCCCGGCCGCTGCCCACAGGTTGCTGGATGGGTGCAGGGGAGCTCCCCGTGCCTCGCCAGCCCTGCGGCCGTGGGTGGGAGAAGGGCTTGTCTCCCTCCCTGCGTCCCCGAGAGGAAGAGGAGGGATCCCCACCCAGCCATTAAAAGCCGCGTGGGTGAGGCGAGGGTGGCAGCGACGGCGTACCTGGCAGGTGGGGCCGGCAGAGTTTGGTGCTGTGCAAAGGGAAGAGCCGCGGCGTGGAAAGTGCTCTGGGCGTGCTGGCGGCATCCCTGCGGGACCCGCGCCAGGGCGGCACGGCCCCGGTCGGCACTGTGCCTCCCGGGCAGCTTGCCGAGCAAGAGCACGCCTGCCCAGCAGGTCTCTGCAGACGGGACGGTGCGTGGCACGGAAGAACCCCCCCCGAGCGGAGCAATCCTGGCTGGAAACACCACCGTGTGCTGCACGCTCCCTCCTTTGTTGTGGGGTGCTGCTTCTACAGGCACGGCAGCGAGTTGGGGCTGGGCCACCAGCCGCCTGCCCTGCCTGCTCCTGCAGGGCTGGCAGCCTCCCTCGGGAAGCAGGAAGGCCACGGGGAGGGAGGTGGTGCGGGAGCGGTGGCCCAGGGCAGAGAGCTGGGGGCGAAGATCTGGGGCAGGTCAGTGGGGAGTGCTGGCAGTGACAGCCCGTGCCGTGGCGGCACGGCGAGCGGAGCAGGAAGGGCTGGTGGAGCCCGCGGCCACGAGGAGTGAGACGGGAGATAACCTGCTGTGCTACCCGGGACGAGCAGTGGCTTCAGGTGCGTTCCTCCGGAGGCAGACCCCAGGCAAGGGGCCAGAGGCAAGGAAAGCCTCGATGCCCACAGCTGCTTGCCGCGGTGCGCATCCGGCTGCCGTGAGTCCCGCACGTGGCCCAGCGGGACTTCCCGCGTTTCCCTGGGAGGTGGGAAGGAGCTGAACCCAGCCTTCCTCGCCTCTTTACCACCGAGTGCGAAAAAGCAGCTTCCATCACCTCTTGCAACTTTCTTTGAAGGGAAAAGAGCAAGTGCCAGGGCGTTCTGTCGGCTCCTCGTCCTCGCTGGCGTGGGAGCGGTGCTGGGACTCGTGCAGCCAGGCAGGGAGCAGATGTGTGGATCGAGGTTGGGCTGCATTTAGCCAAATGCCTTAGACACCCGAAAGCAGAGAAGCCTCCCTTCTGCCGTGGGCTTCATGGTTGGCATCTGTATCCTGCGCTAGAGGTGGCCCAAAGGCACCAGAGCATTGCCCACCCCGGATGGGCTCGTAACATGAGCATTTATAACGCACCTCTTGCCCTGACCACCGCACCTACAGTGCTACCTGGTAAAAAAGTGCTTTTTGTCCAAGATGGCTAATGCACCCTCTCACCTCCTCCAGCAGCCAGGTGAATATGAGCGTCCCCATCTCACAGGCAGAGAGGGGGCACTTGGCCTGCGGTGAGTCAATGTCAAAGCGAGGGTTACAGCCTCGAGAGCCAGCCCGTCCCCTCCTCCCCGCAGCCAGCAGCATCTATTTCTCTCCAAGCAACATCCACCCTGCATGAGGCCGGTGCTATAAAGAACAAATAAAATGCTGTGCAAGCCAAAGGAAATGGCATCATTTAAAAATACGCACAAGGTTAACAGGCACAGGGAGGACACGGCGTGTGTGGATGGACGGCAGGAGAGCTACCAGATGAGACCCGAAGGGCTGCAGAGTGGAAGGCAGCACCAGCAAAACCATCCCAGTGCGTAAGTCACAAGCGAATCCGGCTTCTCACCCTGCTCAAGGGCTGTCCCGGGCAGGTGCCCGGGGATGCAGATTGATTCCACGCCGCCGTGTTCCCGCGGGACTGATTGATCGATCGATTTTTGCAGCACCATCCTGTAGCCCTGCACGCTGATTCATCACAGGCAATTAGCTGGGAGCCATGTGCGGCTCGGAGCGACAGCCGGGCTGGCTCCCTTCGGGCTGCTCCGACCCGTCCCCGTGCTGCAGCTCATCTCCAGCCGGACGGGGCGGATCGGGGGAAGCACTCGGAGATGCTCCTGGGGCTTTGAGTCTCCTGGGGAGAGGGAGCAGAATTGAGGGATTTTTAGAACATTTAGCAACGTTTGCTCTCCCGGCCCCGCAGGCACGGCCTGGGGTGTGTTGCCTATCCAAATTAGGCCACTGTCAGGTTTGTCGGCTGAGGTTTCGTTTAATTTTCTTCACCACGCTCACTCACAGCAGCCCCGTGTGGATACCTGGGCCAGGATGCAAAGCAGCTGGGTAGACCTTTGTCAGGCTCCCTGGCTGAGCTGTTAACACTGATTTCCCAAAAACATTCAGGCGTGTGAGGTGCATCCAGGATGCTCTTGCAGTCAGGGCTCACGGGACCTGGACTCGAACCTTAGCTCTGCCATTGGCTTCCTATGGCTTCTTGGGCAAACCAGCTCTGCCTTTGGCTTCCTTGGGCCAATCTTTTAATTCCCCTGCACCTCAGCCTCCAGGTGAATAAGCGGGCGTGTGGGCGAGCAGACGACTTGCTCAGTGTTGTGCGCAGAGCACCAGTTCAGGGCTTGGCAAGGGGACTAGGCTCGCTTCTCTCTAGCAGTCGGTGGCTGAGTTTGCTTGGGTCAAGCTTACCGCTCTCCATCTCTGCTATCCCATCTGTGAAATAGGGGTAATGATAACCGGGTGGTTTCCAAAAGAGCTGTTATGATATAAATAAGGGACTCAGAAAGAACTGAGGGTCCTAAGGGTCTCTTTGTGTGTGTCGGGACTGCTTGTTGGAAATATTTTGCCACGGCCGTGCTTAGAAAGACAAGTTTTCTGAGATGGGAGTGACACAGGTGAAGCTGCAGGTGAGCACCGGGGGGGAAAGGGTAGTCGAAGCGAGTTCGGCTAAGTTTCCATCACCAATGGCATTTGTCCCCCAGCGAGATGAGAAAGGGCAGCATCCACCCCCAGTCGTTCAACACTAAGCCTGCCGCTTGGCTGGGGCAGGGTCCCCGTACCGAGCCCCTCCGAGAGCCGGCGCTGCCTTCTCCGTGGGGTGGGGGACATTTCGGCCCCTCCTGCCCAGGCAGGGGCCGTGGCGGACTCCCCTCCGCTGCTGACTCCCTGCTCCGACAGCCTGGGCTGGCGGCTGCGAGTTTGGCGAGAAGGGAGACCCGGGGGCAGGGAAGGTCCTGAGCAGGGATCGCGGGGGTCTGCTCCCCCGGCGGTCGTTGCCTGGCCTTCTGCTCCGCCGCAGCCCGGCCAGCCCTGGTTTCCCACCTCAGCCCTGCTCCCAGCGCTTGGGAACAGCTGGAGGGAACCAAATTTTCACTTGCCTTTGAAGAGCCAGCAGGTCCCCGTAGCCAGCAAAAACATTTGCTGAAAAAATAGTAATAGATCTGTTTCCCTTTCATCAGGGTGAGGAAGGCAGCTCTGATGTTGACGTTTCTTACCCAAGATTCAGGAATCCCTGTCTTTAAAAACGAGAGCCTGGTGTGTTTGCAAAGGGGACGGGCATCTGACACCCATCAGCCTCTTGGAAGCAGCCCAGGGCTTGCGGGAAAGGCCTTTGGCTTCCCTGGCTGTGGTGGGCTTTGAATGGTTATTTCTCTGAAACCAGTGCTTCTGTTTAGTGGTTTTCCCTTAATAAAAGAGACTTTCCTGCTTGCAGCAGGAAATTGTCATTGCTGAGGAATTACTCCTGGGCCTGGTCTTTGTGTCTTTCAGAACTCGTCTGTCCTCAAAGGCTGTTTACGTGAGCTCCGGAGTTCAGCCTCTCCAGGGCAGCCGCAGCGGCTGGGTCCTTCCCGAGCCCGAGACTCGCCCGGGGCTGAGAAGCTGCTTCTGCATTTGTGGGCTCTTCCCTCGCCAGAGCCGGCTCCTGGCTGGAGACCGACCTCCGCCAAAACCTGCTCGTGGCTCCTCTTTGTCTCCTCCGGGGGCACTGGTCCTGGCTGGCTGCTGGGGACGCCCCGCAGCCGGGCTGGGGGGGCACAGGGGCTCGCTGGGTCTGCGGAGCGGTGGGGGACAGGGGCTGTCACAGCCGGCGCCCTGCACCCATCAGAGCTGCCGGTTCGGGGGAAAACCAGAACATCTCACCCCACCCGTGCGCCCTTTCCTCCGGGGCACCCCAGGCTCCGTGGGACCCAGTGACGCAGGCTTCATCCCCAGCCGCGGGAAGAGGTTCCTGCCTCCCACCTCGACCACGCTCTTTGCCCTCTCCCCGTCCACGCACGAATGCTCACACACTCTGAGTTTCCTTTAGATGAAATTATGCGCTATGCCCG
This sequence comes from Phaethon aethereus, assembly GCF_964289735.1. Taxonomy (NCBI): domain Eukaryota; kingdom Metazoa; phylum Chordata; class Aves; order Phaethontiformes; family Phaethontidae; genus Phaethon; species Phaethon aethereus. The sequence goes on from NC_138586.1 coordinate 23,704,491, forward strand.
TCATTATTCCTGCTAAGCAAGATTCTTGGCTCTGCTCCTGCCAGCCTTAAACCACCTCGCTCCCCTTCCCGCTGGGCTCGGGGTCAGCCGAGCCCCGGGGCGGGAGGGCCGGCAGGTTCCCGAGCCGCCGTGGGAAAGGGCTTGGGGAGTGTCCCATGGTTTGGAAAACGTCCATCTGTCCGTCTGCCTTGCTCCAGGCCTCCATGCCACCGGATTAGTAGTTACACCTCTCCCAGTGCATTGACTCAGGCGCGGCTGTCATCTCCAGCAGCCACTGGGCACTGCCAGTGGAAGGGGATTTCAGCGCTCATTAATCCCTGGCCTGAGTTGCCTCCCTCCTTCAGTTGGTTTTTCCAGGAGCCTCATCCAAGTATAATCTTGTTGCTGGGTTTGCAGTGGTTTGGCAACGGCTTATAACGTCCTTGTTCCCCAGCCTCCCTCCTCTTGCCCATTCTTTGCCCTTTCATTTGTTGGAGCTGCCCTACGTCCTTTATTTTTCTCCTCCTCTGGTTTCCCCTAGTTTCCATGTGACCAGGCACACGGGAAGGGAAATTGGCTTCTTTCCCGTCTCTGACCCTGCTGTGCAAGAAGTGGGGGATGAGCACATTGCTCGTAGGGGTTGCAGCTCAGAGGAAGAGGAGGAGGAGATCCAAAATGCAACCCAGAAGCACTCGTGCGTGTCTCCAGGCGTGCGCAGGGCTGCAGCCCCGCGGCCCCATTGCTCGCCCGGTGGCACGCAGCTTTCCCTGTGCTCGAGCACGGCTTGATGCAAGTGCTTTGGTGGTGTCATGTTTGCTCGTCATGCCAGGTCTGGTTCAGCTGTGGAGAAACCCTGTGCTGCAGAGCAATGTCCAGATTCCTGAGGTGCAGGAAAAATTCCTCTAAACCCTCGGCCGAGGGACTATTTTGGCTGGATCTGAGTTTGGATTAATCCATGGGCTGGAAGTGACGGCAAAGCCAGGTTCATGTAACTCTGGGCAAACACTGTCTTGATTTCCATGGCAGAGAACGCTTCTTACAGATAATGTGCCCTTCGCCGGCATTGCCGTATTTGTTGACCAGAGACGACAATCAAGGAAGAGGAACAGAAAATGGGGTGTTGAAATGAAGAGTGCAACAAAAATTATTAGTTGGCATCACAGCTCAGGAGAGATGGAGAACGAAGGCAAATATTTCTGATGAGTCAAATGCCCTTCCCTTGCCCTAGGCTAAGGGAAAGGTACCTTGGCAAATTTTAAAGAAAAGCACCAGGAGAGGGTGCACCCCCCACCCCCCCACCAACCTCAAATAGAGTATTTATTTTAGGTGGTGGCATTTTGGCTTTGGCCCTCTTCCCTCTCTGGAGAAGAATTAATCTCAGGATGAAAAGTCCGAGCACTTTGTGCTGAAAATGCCCGGCTCAGTTAAGTCTGGTCTCAGCCCAAATTTGCAAATAGTTTCCATCTCCCTGGAACTGCTGTTTCCAGTCAATGGGGTTTTCACTCCAGTTACAGAGTCCTCAAACTGGTTACAGGAAGAAACTTCCCCCTCTTCCCCGGTGCTGTTCTGCAGTGCATCCACCCTCCCTGGAAAAGTTTAAGTCAAGAGTGAATATTTTTCTGCAAGCCTTGCCTAGTTTAAACAATGAATTCTGGGAAGTGCCATGGCATATGTTCTGCAGAAAATCAGAGCAAATGACCACAATGATTCCCTCTGGCTTCATGCTCTGTGAAGCTATTGTTTGCAATGTGTTGCAGGGGTGTTTAGCTTGGCCCAGTGTGTCATCCTCTCTCCGGTCTTTGAATAGACTCTGCTGGAGAAAATGACTGGAATAAGCCTGTTCTGTATTTGCTTTTGGCATTAATTTTTTTGTTTGTTTGTTTATTTCTTTGGGATTATTTTAAGGACCTCAAGGTCCCCACAGCTAGAGAGCAGCCCCAGCACATGTGTTGCACGGCTGTTCCCGTCACCGACAGCTGAGAGCCACAGCTCTGGGGGCAGAGAAATGGGGGAAGTTCGTATCCCTCTCTCCCGCTACGTGCAGGGTGAAGAGAGCTCACCTTGCTCGCCAAGGAGATGTGCTGCTCCCTTCTCTTTGGGGGAGCAAGGGCCCTCAGCACGTCTGCGGGGTCCCCAGGTTTCACTTGCGCTGGAGAAAGCATCGCTGATTAAAGGATGCTCGCTGCATCCCTTGGCCGGAGCTGCCTCGGGACCCGCGGTGCTGCGGTGACCTGGGCGCTCCGGGCTGTGTCCCAGCACCGCTCCGCAAGGCAAAGGCGGGGAGTCCTCCCGGAGCCGGGAACGCGGGGTCCCCCGAGCCCAGCAGCGTGCCCTGGGACGGCCCCTCCGCCTCTGGGGTCCTCCCTCCGGGCTCGCCTCTCGCTCCTCACCGCCCTCGCTCACGTTCGTGTCTCCGCTTCCATCTCGCCTTTGCTCAGGAAGCTGATTTTGGGAACCAGCCCCAGGCTCCGTCTCACCAGCCTTCCCCGGAGGGACAGAGTCGGGGCCCTGTCCTGGGGGTCCGCAGGGGTCCCCCCGCCCCGTCCCACTCCCCTCTCCCAGGCAGGACCAGCTCCTCCTAGTTGATTCCCAACAGTTACTTGCCCAACGCTCCCTGAGATCCGAGTGCTGGGGAGTCTGGCGCTGCCCCAGGCAATCTGCTCCAGCGATTTGCTATCCTTAGAAAGGCTTTTGCAAACACCAATCTGGATCTTTTTTGCTGCAATTTAAGACTATTGTCATTCGTCCCATCGAGGCAGACACAGCTTGTTTGCTCTAACGTCTGAAGTGCTGTGAGAAACCTCAGGTCTGAACAATATCTGGTTCTGCGCAGACCCCCATGGGCACCCATGGGAGGTCACCCCCCGAGGACCTCCCCCGGGCCGCTGCCGCCCCAGAGAAATGGGGGGGATTCCTCAGCTCCGCCTGGAGGAAGAGGAGACCTCGGTTCAAACGGCCCAAAAGAAGGTTTTGATGTGTCAGCAAATCTGTGAGCTCCCAAAGGGACCCAAGAGGTTTCCAAACCTCAGCTGATGGTGGTTGCCTGCATCCCAAACGGGCGTTAGCCAAGCTGGAGCTACAAGCACGTGCTCCCGAGGGCCGGAGCGGTGCTGGCAGCGAGCAGGCAGCCCCTCCGCAAATAGCAAAGGGGAAGGAAGGGGCAGATGGGGAAAAGGAGGAGCAAGACGGAGAGAGCGACAAGCGAGCAAGTGGATGTGTAAGAAGGAACTGGGAGGAGTGAAAGAGGAGAGGGAGCTGTAATTAGGGCAGGTTTAGTATGCATGAATTTTGCTGGGTTTGCAGCAGGAGGCTTGCCCAGCAGCTGCAGAAATGATTTATTACATGCTCACTACATTTGCCCTGTAGGAAGGTAAATAAAATGTACACACTGTCCCATTTACTCAGACAATCAAGGGGATATGACCCAATTTCGATTTTACTAAAATGTTTTCCTCCCCAGGACTGGACCCCTGCAGGCGCGGGGTGCTGCGCTTCCCCCGTGGCACGGCAGCGCTGCACGGGAGCTGCATTTATCTCACCCGCCCGTCTTGTCAGAAGGATCTTTGGATGCACGGTTAGCATTTACACCCCCTCGCACTGCCTCCGGCGCGGCCCCTCCTGCCTCCCCCAAGTGCTGGCGACCGGTGCCAGGATGGGGATCACTGGAAGCGCCAGGCCAAGCACTAGCACGGGCGCGGGGGAAATCCACCCGCACCATCTGCGTGTCGGATTAGGCGATGCTTTTCCTCTGACGGCGGGATGAGAGAGAGACAGGAGCCGGGAGCATCATCTGGCTTTCACATCTGCTGGCGCTGCCGGGGCTCGGCACAGCTGGCTGCATCGCGCCGGGGACGGGGGCTCGGACCCGTCTTCAGAAGAGAAAGTCCTGCGTGTGCGGCGGGGCCCCGGCTGTGGGAGGAACTCGCTCCTCCGGAGGGGAGCGGGGGCCCATGTTTGTTCAGTCACTCAGCAGGTCCAGGGGAGATAAGGGGCCTCCTGCACCCTGGGATCTGTCCTGCCCGGCACAGTCCGGGCTGTGATTACTTTTGCTGATACCCCAGATACAGCATTTGCTGAATGTGCATGTTTTGGCAGCATGGTTTCTGACTGTTTCTGGGGGGGGTTTCCACCCCTGCTTGTTAAGCCTCCTCCAGCCGCCCCAGCAGGCAGCCCCGGGCAGCCCGGCTGCGGCCGCGCTCCGTAGCGCTGCAGCCGCGGGGGTTTACTGCAGATGTCGGGCAGCGAGGGGCCGGGGAAGTGGCATGTGGCCAGCCTGGCCCGTAAATGCCGAGGCCGTGGGCAATGAAACGGGCGTAAAGTGGATATTGAGCTAAAAACCCTCTTTTGGGGATTCGAGTTCAAGGATTTCGCTGTGCAAAGAAAGAAGCAGCGGGCTGTAGGTTCTTCTGAATCCAAATCCACATGACTTTAAGCAAATAGTCACAGGAAGCATGTTCTGCTCCGTGTTTGGCCCTATCTGCCGGGTTTATCCTGCTGCATGCAGGCTGGCGCTCTGGAAAATACAGCCTTCTTGTGTTTGGAGAAGCCTGTCTGGAGGAATGAGGAGAGGAGGGACCCCTCGTGTGACAGGCGTTCGTGGCAGCCTTCCCCAGCAGGAGTGACGGCTCAGCCCCAGGTGCTCTGGGACACTCACCAATTCCTTCCCCAGCGGGTCCCTCTTCGCGCCGCCCGCACACGGGCGAGATGCTCGGCACAGCTGAGCGGGCAGGAGCGGTCCCCACCCCACCACGGGTGATGCTGAGGACAGGACACTGTTACTTAGCAACTGCTGAAGGATGCGGCTTCAACCCCACCTGGTACCCAGCACCACCCTCCCCTGCGAGTCTTCCGGAGGAATGGGCACAGTTCCCATCAGACCTAGGCTCCATCGGGGGATTTTTTTCCCCTGTTTTATCATTCTTCTAGTCCACACTTTTGGGCTGCTTCCGACCCACTTGCTGCCCAGCTTGCTGGTCGGTCCTGGGCTGCGATGAATCCTGGCTCTGCCGTCCCACGGGCAGGGCTGCTGGCTCTCTGGGATGAGCCAAGGCGCATATGCCGGAGCCGCTGCCCCTTCTCCGTCTATTTGTCAGGCTCTGGGCTCCTTCCCCTGCTCCGCACTCACACTCCCTCCCAGAGCCTGCAGACAAAAACCTAATTGCATGACATAAATTATAGCAACTCTCCAAATAAAAGCCCAGGAAAAAAAAGACTGTGGCTGGTTGGACACTTGAGGGCTATTAGAAGATGCATAAATTCTTTTCCTTAGGTTTTTCATTTTTACATGTCTACTTACAGTGAAAGGAGCCTTTCAAGGGTTGCTCAACTGCCAGGGCACTCGGCAGCCCCTGGCAACTGGAGTGGGAAGAGGTGGCAGGGTTGGACGCCCCGTTTACCTTGGATAGAGCCTGGGGCTAAACAAATGCCAAGGGCTTGGGAAGGAGTGAGGGAGAAGCCGCTGCATTCCCCTGGGTCTCCCCCGGGAACCTGCCTTGGTTCCCCGGGTGCCCATCACTCCTAGGAATACTTCTATGCCATTGTGGCCCCGCTTTATTTATCTGACGCTCCTCAAGCATCTTGCAAACTTTAATTAAACGTGCCTCCTGGGGTATCCTTTACCCCCATTTTTAAGATGGACTGGCTGAAGACAAAGAAGTTGAGCAGCGCTTCTGAGGACTGGGAAGAAAACCCAGGAGGGGGGAGACGGTACTTTAATGGACTGGCTCCCCCCACCCCTGTGCTCTGCCTGGCAGGAGCTGTGCCGCTGGCAGCATCGCTGGCACCATCCTCGGCGGCCCCAGATGTGCTGGGCAGGCTCGGCGGGAGCGGGAAGGACCCGGGAGCAGCCGCGGATCCCCCAGACAGGGGAATCGCAGGTTGGGCTGGGGAGAGAAGCCCTTAAACCAAGAGAAACGCAGCAGGGTCAGAGGGCAGGACTGCTCCCAGCTCGGGGCCCTGGCCGAAGCACCCAGCGCATGACAAGCCGCTGTGATAATTAGGGGTAATTTATACTTCCATGTCAGGGGTTCACTCTGGCTTGTCATCGATTTTTAGGTGGGTGATAAACTGCCTGGAAACCAGAGCTGTCGGGATAACACGGGAAATGTCCCATTAGAGGGAGAGCTTCTGGAGCAAGCGCTGCCATCGTTGCCCCCCCCAAAGCCCCCCATGGCCACGGCCTGGGTAGGGGACCCCCGTGGTTTGCTGCTGGCTGTCCCCCCGTCCCTGGGACTGGCCAGATGCCACCCATCGATGCTGCGCTCCTGCCCCAAGCCCTCCCCGTGCTCTGTGCTAGACCCTGCTGTACCCGAGGGCACGGGCTGGTCTCCTCTGCCCTGGGGTGGAGGGAAGGTGTGCTGGAGGTCCGTGCCCCCCTCAAGCCAGGAGTCACTCTGTCCTTTTTGGGGAGCAGGCTTGAGAAGGCAGCCAGGGGTTACGCTTCAAAAAGTGCTTGGGGCCACTGATTTTTCTGCGTGTGAACCTGAAAAGAAATCCGGGGAAGTTTTGTGCGTGCATTTGTTACGCCTGTCGCTGCTTTTCCAGCTCCTGGGAACAGCCCTGGATCCAGTGGGCAAGGTGATTCACATGACAGTCCTGGCTCCAGGCTGGGGTACCGAATGCAATGGCCAAACGTAGAGGTGCTGGGCTGTGCAAGGTGTTGCTTCGTTGTCAGCTTACCCCGCTGCTGCCTTTGCTCCGCTCCAGCACGGGCGGCTGTGCCGATACAGAGTGTGAAGCCCAGCAGGGCTCCAGTCCAGCCAAGATGAGCACTGGGACATGGACTTCCTGGCTCTCCTGCCTGGGAAAGCTTTTGTCCCTTGGCTTGCAGAGCTCTGCTCGCAAAGGTACATTCTGCTGCTCCTGGTAAGCACAGCAAGAGCTTAAATATGTTTGCTTCATCCCTTTTTTTTTGCAAGCTGCTCTAGCAGGTAGAGCTGTTGCCAGATTTATTCCTCAAGCCAAAAGAAAGCAACTGCAGGAGGCAGCTAAATGTGCGCAGCAGCTCGAGCTCTTGCTGCAGGGCGGACGGAGCTCAGCTGCTGCTCTGCTGAACGCGCCCTGCCCGGCCGCCCTGGGCGCGTGCTCTTGGCAGATTTGGTTGCACCGATACGATCCCACTCCGGGTACGCTGCTGGATCTGGAGCCCAGCTCTTCTTTCTGTCATTAAAGGTCTCAGGTTGTGCCACAGACTGAATTCAGTGGTAGCAGCTAAATTCTCCCCAAGTACATTAAATTGTCCAGACCTTGGAGTGTCAGGAAATTACAGCCTCTGTACGGTGGGGGTGTGGTGGTGCTCTGAACTTCTTGGGCTGAGAAGTGCCCTTTTCTCATAACCAGGTCCAAAACAAATGAAAAGTGACCTGGCTGAGGAGACTCGTTAGGATCAGGGTTAGAATTGCTCGATCTGTGGCTCAGGCCCACCTGCAGCCCTTGCACCTTGTCCTCTCTGGATATGCCCCTTAAATAGCAGATGCTCAACCCCAAGTCTTGAGCAGCTCCGCTCTCTGCGAGGAGGGTATGTGGAGCGCTGCTGCCACACGGGTGCTGCGTCCCGGGGCTGGAAGCACGGGCGGGCACTGCAGGGGCCATGGCTGGGCACCATCACAGCCCTCCCGGCACTCTCCGCGTTGCTTTAGGTGACGTCCCCACCTTTCAGAAACGATCCCTCGTCCTGATGGAGACACAAACAGAAGCATCTGACCCAACCGCTGCTGGCCAGCAGCTGCAGCCTGCGGGACTGCAGGAAACAGGCGTTTCCAACAACAAAGAATTTCATTTAAAGAAATCCGCGCTTGCAAATGGGAAATGCAAAACCCATCAGATAAATTGTTTGCTCGAGCTTGGGAGCAAGGCGCCCGGAGAGCTCCGGCATCCGTGCCCACCGAAATGCAGGACTCAGCAGATCCCCCTTGCCACGTGCTCGGCTAATCTCCTCCGCAGTGGCATATTTGTGAGGAAGCTCTTGTCATGTCATTAAAAGAATAATAATAAAGGAGGGGGGAAGGGCAGCCATCTGGGTGATGGAAAAGTGACTCTGCACCACGGAAAGCCACCTCCAAGCTCAGGAGAAGCCCCTCTCAGCAGCCAGTCGCTGGGTGGTCTGCTGCTTAATTACACGGTTAATGCGATGTTACTATCAGGAGAAGTTTCTTAACCTGGTAATGAGTAGGAAGCAGCTGTAGCTTGGAAAACGTAATAATTGCAGAGTGGAGCAATGTAATTATAAGGTGTGTATCAACTGCCTCCATGTTTACTTAGAGAAGGCTAAATCCCCTCAAAAGCAGCAGCCGTGGCAGCAAGCCGGCTCTGTTTCTCGCGGGGGGTAACTGCGCAGGGAAGGGGGGAGCGGGGGCACGTCCCGAGGCTGCGGGGGGCTCCGAGCCCGGCCCGGGCGGCGCCGCTCCCGCTCCCTGCTGCGGCCTTTCCGGGAGCACCGCGGAGCCCAGCCCAGCCCGCCCGGCTGCGGGGGCCCGGCCGGCGCCTGGGACGGCAGCGGTGCCGGCTGGGCGTGGGGGGAGAGGTGTCCCCCGGCCCCTCCGCGGAGCCAGGGGCGGCAGCACGGCCGGAGCGGGGCACCGGCCAGGGCAGGGGGAGCGTCCCAGGCTGAGGCAGACAAACGGCTGCTGCTGAGCTCTGCCCTGCGCTTGCCAGAGCTCTGCTCTTCTGAAGAGCCCCGGGGGCGCGTCCCTGCTGGGGGCACCAGCCCAGGGGTGCAGAGCACAGGGACCGTACCTGCCGACCCTCCCTGCCTTCCAGGGTTGCTCTCATTCCCAGGAGCTCCTCGGGCAAGACCAGTAGCAAACTGTCGCGACTGAGCCCTTTATTTTCTCTTCCCGATGTATTTGCCTGTCTCGGGTCCAAGAGTGCCCCGAGCTCCTCCCTGCAACCTCAGAGCACTCTCCTTCAGTTCCTCCCCCGCCCACCTGCACACCGGGCGGTTTTTACTCTGCGCTCTCCATGCCAAAGCAAATTTCTATTAGGTGAAAAAATTGCTTCCCTTTCATGCCCTGAAGGTAAAATAACCAGACAAGCGGAGCTGCACATCCCATACAGAAGAAGCAGCGCTATGCTGAATCTTTCTCCCACGGAACACGGCTCATTAACTCCCCTTTTGTGGTTGTTGGTGCAGACAATGGTGAAGGTGTTAGGGCTAACACATAAATAAAAATAATAAAAATAAAAATAAATCCCCCATTGCAAGCAGGATCTCAGCGAAGGCACGCCGACACAGCAAGGCCATCGCTCCCTCCTGCCGCTCCAGCTGCCAGGCACTGCCTGTTCATCTGCCGTACGATCTGGGTGTGTCATTTCCGTCAAGCAGTCACTAAATCAGGACCAAACTCACTCCCGAGCGGGTCTCCTCCTCTCAGCGAGAGGCAGAAGAAGGACCCCGCAGCCCAAGAGGCTGCTCCCCACACTGCGTGGGCACAGCACGCCTGTGCGCACGTGTTGCCTCGCACATGCTCATTCTCTCCCTCATTCTCATTCTGGGAAAAAAAACTTTTGCCAACTGCTTTTTCCCTGAAAAATACAGATTTGGCTCAAACAAAACATTTGTTGCAGTTTTTGATGGGTGTGCTCAATTATTCTGCACTTTAAAAAAAGAAAAGATAAAATATGCCAATATGGAAAATAAAAGTGGGTCAAGTTTTAAATGAACCACAGTAATACCTACTCTGAAGCACAGTCAGACTGTTTCATCAGTCCCTTACAAAGCTCTCCTTGAGATCCCGGCACAAAGGCACAGCCTCTCTCGAAGCATATTTCTGGACTTCATTGCCTGTGCAACCTTTGCAAAGGTCTTCCTTTGATCTTTAATAATTACCCCATGCTAATGCGTGTGTGATGTGATGAATGAGATGGAGAGGAGCAGAGAAGGGTGAGAAGAGCCCTTCCCTTTCCCTTGTCGAGGTCCTTTACTCGGGGCCGTGATCTGCTCCCGCCGCTGCCCCAGTCATCACCCGTGCTGCAAAATGGCTCATGCATCAGTTAGGGAGTTGGACTGAGGTCCGTGATGCCTCGTCTTGAGAGACAATCAGCCCTTTCCATGAGCTGATGAACGAGAGGAAATCCTTCATGGCCTCGCACGCTTCCCAAACGCTCCTCTCCTTTCGGGGGGGACAGGAGGGGGCACAGTGCTTCCCCCCGGGGCACTGGCTAGAGGTGTTGGCAGATGTCCGGCTGGTCATCGCTCTCCACCACACAGCCGCTCCGGCTGCGGGCGGGCGACGTCCCGTCCCTCGGCAGCATCTCCTGCCGGCACTGCTGGAGAGAGAGCCGCAGCCTGGCTGGGCGGTCTGCCCCCCGGGGCACTGCTCCTCCTCGCGTCCCGTCACCTCTGAGGACAAGCTGTAAAACGCTATTTCTGATCCTGATCCCTGTGCACCGGGAGGGTGTACGCACAGAGTGCTTGGATGGAGCTCACGCGGTAGAAAACCGATGGCAGACAAAAATTCGGCTTCCCATCCTACCTGGCTTTGCTCTGAAAACCCCAGAGAGTACGTAGGACCCTGTGCCTCCTTCGTGTCCCCCCTCATACTGATACAAGCACAAGCACCAAGTCCTTCCTCCATGCAAAGTACCCACAACTGAAGCCTTTGCCCTGTGGCGACTGACACTGGTGCTCTTCGTGAGCAGCTCTGAGCCAGCGCAGGTTTCTCTGGATAAATGGGGTGGGAAAGAGTTTCTCCAATGCTGAGCGGCATCTGCGTGCGGTCACCAAGCAGCTGTGAGGGAGCAGGTCTGGCTAATAAAATCTGGTGTCTCTGCAACAGCCCTCAGCTTGTACAAAGTGAGGTCTCCCTCAGCCCAGCTTCTGCTGAACAATTTTTATTTGAGCATCCTCATTTTCTGGTCTCTTTAGTCGAGCTCAGGCCCTGCATGCTGGAAATCCGCATTGGAGATTAAAGCTGAGTTTGCAAACGGTTGGTACTGCTAAATCAAAGCAAGCGGATTAGCAAAACCGTTTGGCTTCTCAGTTCTGCTTTTCTGCCGTGACCATGACACATAGTCCAACAACTCCAGTAATCCGCACGCCAACCGACCCCTTTCCTGGAGGAAGCCGCCTCCTCCGCGAGGATGCACGGGAAGCTGGGTGCAGGATGCTTGGTGCGTGCCCAGCTCGGGGAACACGCACCCGCAGGGCACCGCGCCGGGCACGGGGCTGCGGCTGGCTGCTGTTGGATGATGCGGCGAGCAAGGCGTTCATCCCAGTAGAAATCCCTGGAGATTCCCTCCATTCCCAGTGCCATCCACCGTGGAGGTCAGTCCCGGACACATCTCCCAGCTTCTCAGCAGTCCTGCTCCGTGCTGTGAGCACGGACTTCAAGTTACAGAAAAACAATGGACAATTACTCAAGGTTTACCCGGAGCTTTCTTTCCCTTTGTTAAAATAATTCCGGGACTTGCTTTGTAACCACCTGATTTTCACATGCGGCAAAGAGAATATAAGCAGCAAGTCCTTTGGTTGTGATGGCTTACTCTTTCCCATCGCGTGGCTCTGTTTTTAAAGCTTCAAGGCAGTGCTCACCACAGTTTCACTAGCCAGGGTGAACTATTCTGGGCTGAAGTTTGCTTCCAGCTGTTCTGGGTTTTGGAAATTTCAATGGAAAAACAGTTATTTTGGATTCTGAAGGAAACAAGCTGAGGGCACATCGTCTTTCTTTTTCTCAGACTGAAACCAAGAACAAAAGGGGGCTGCAGTGGTTCCGTGGAGCTGGCGAGAAGTCGTGAGCCCACAGCAGCTCTGAAAATACTGTCTGGGTGCTCCTGAGACCAGGACTTATGGAAAAAAAAAACCAAAAACCACTTCTGCAGGATGAAGAGGCACATGTCTTCAAGGCGGTTGTGGAAACGGCACCTGAAGTGCCTGGTTTTGACTTAGCAGCCCTGGAAGAAGGTCCAGGTGAAGCTCCCTCGTGGTGAGACTTTACATAGTACTGTGGATCAAACTGGACCACCCAGCTGAAAAAAAGGGGAGTATATTGATGGGGAGTGGAGAAACTGAGGCAAACTAAGTAACTGGGCTGCAGTCATGTGGCATATCTGAAATGTGGAGACCCAAATCCATCGCATGGATCCAGTCTCCCCAGAACAGGGGTCCCGACTCCTAGATACTTACTCCAGCCCCCTCCTCCACTGCCGAAACCTTGAGAGAGGTTTCAAAGCATCGCCTGCTGAAGGATGACAGGCTGGTCCCTAGCCAGTCCCAACCAGCGCCCAGGCATGCAGGATGCTTTGATCATCTTCCAAAGCCCATGAAAGCACTGGTAAACCTCTCAGTATAGGGCATTTTTAAGAGAAAATTTATCACCTGAGGTTCACGCCAGCCCAGCAGCTACCTCTAGTCCTTTACCTTGGGTACACCCCAAGGAAAGGCCTCTTGCTTCATAAGTCATTGCTTATGAAACTGCTCCTGCATTTGGCCTCTCTGTTTTCACAGTGGCAAGGATGTCCCTGTTCCCTGGGGGTAACAGCAACCAGCCTCCTGTGCCCTCCACCTACGGGAACCGCTTGCTGGATATCAATATTTATATCAATACATATATCAATATATGCCTGCATGTTTGTGCGCGCGTGTGTATTTTTATGTATATATGTGGAATCAATAAGAATTAACATTTAAGGAGCTGTAATACAATCTGCGTCATTGTCGGGAAATGCAGCAAGTGTTAAAAGCTTAATGGACAGTGGAGGGACGGATTTAAGTGAGTTGTTTGCCGACTTCAGCATGCAGGACGAGAGGGAAATCAAGGAGAGAGAGAACGGGAATTTAGAGGGATTTGGAGACGCTGCCTCCGGAGCTGGTAATGAATAAGAATGAACAGGCTGAAACACCGGGCTGCCTCCAGAACACGGCCCTGGCACGCGCTCTGGCACCCGCTTTAATTTTATGCTGTAGTTACCTGTTCCGACCTCAAATAAAACAACGATTCCGATGGGAACGTTGAATTAAATCAGCTGCTCGGCTCCCCGAGACGAGGGCGCTTGCCTCCTCCTGCTTTTCGTACCCTGGAGATCTTAACAGCGCAATTTAAACCTTCGCAGCAAATCTGGGAACCGGAGCGGGTTCCCTGGGGAGGAGGGAGGTGGGGGATGCCAGACACGTGTGGCGCGGGGGGGTGCGTGCGGCGGGGCCGAGCGCACTGCTGGCTGGCGGGATGAGGCTTTTTACAGCATCTCAGCGGCCCCGCTGCAGTCACACACGCTCCTTTTTTCGGCCCCGACGTCCAGCGTGGGAGTGCAGGAGGCTCCTGCCCCCCAAGGAGGCAGGGAGGGACCCAGGGAGCTGGGTGCTCGTGGACCAGAGCTCCCGCATTTCGTGGGAGGGGGGTGGCACGTGGGAGGACGGTGCCTGCGGGGAAGGAGGGACGGTGGAAATTCAGCTGCTGGAGGACTTTTGCACTGCTCTGATCCCAAATCCACCGACAGGGAGCCTGCAGAGAGCGGCACACACGTCTTTTTGGCCTCTGGGAGGTCCTGCCTTGCCCAGGGTCTGCGTTCCAGACCCAGCACAGGAGCCGGGGTTGCTGTGGGACTGGGGACATGGCCATGGCCGCGGTGGCTGCAGGCACTTGCCACATTGCTGTGGGGTTCCGTGAAGATGTGGTTGCGTTGATATGGTCGTTTAACGTCTCTGCTTAGTGCCAGGAGGGAGGAGAGATGGCAGCAGGCATGGTTTGTCGGAGGATGATCCATTTAGAGAGCAATGGCTCGTCCACTCCCGTCCTTTGGGAAGACGCTGGGGGCCAGCGTGAAGCCACAAGTAGTACCAAGACTTTCGACTCTGACAGCAGCTCGCATCCGTCACGGTCTGCCTTGCCTTTCCGCTGCCCCTCCTTCTCCTCCCCCAAACATTTCTCTGTGCAAACTCAACTGACCCTCAAAAGGTGCCTTTTCACCTGGTGTTCGACATGGTCCAGGGCTCATCCCCCCCGACACTGCCGGTGTGGGAAGGGTTAAAGCCTCCTCCGGAGGCTACGCTTCACTTGATAATATCATCAGCTTGTGACAGTGTTAATGTGGGGATCAGGTGCAGGAGGTGGCCTGCATTACCCTGGAGAGAGATGAGTTGTGTCCGGCAGAGCCAGAACTGGATACGTTTCATAATTGCGCCAGGGCTTGATGACGCCTTCCTGACCCCTTCCCTCTTAATAAACCATTAGCCGCCCCGCGCCGATGAACATCCTCTTGCCTCTTGTTGCACAAACCTCCCCTCCCCCGTGGCCACATCCAGCCGTGTCCGCCTGCCTCCGTGTGCTCCCTCCGGCTGGCCGGGCGCCGCTCCCTCCGTCCCGGGCCGTGCCACACCTCCCGGGTGGCTCCTCGGCTGCGGCGGCGGCAGCGGTGCCAAGCCGCTGTCACCCGTCCGCTGCCCCAGCTGCTCCGCTCGGCCCTCCTGCGTCTCCCCGCAGCCCTCCTGCCTATTTAACGCACTGGGAAATTTTTCAATATATATTCAAATCACTGCAGCTGTGTGGGAGCTGAAGGCTACTGTCCACTGCTTATTCCTCCCAGTCATCCCAGTGCTCCCAGCCAGGGAGGGGAGTGTTGGGGCAGGGGAACTGGCTGCTGGGACATGCCGGTCTCCCCAGTGCCGAACGCTGGGTGAAGGCACCGTGTGCCTCTTCCATCCAGCGCTGCTTGTCCAGGGGGAAGACGCGTGGCGATGGTGGTGGCTCCCGGCACTCCTCTGGGAGCTGAAGAAGGCTGAGGGGGCCCCGAGGCAGAAAGCCGGACCTGGCCGGGGAGCGGCAGGATGCGGGGAGCGGCACTCGCTCTTCTTGGGCTCAGCCACGCGGCAGCGAGGCCGCAGCTCTGCCCGTCTCCTGCCCAGTATTTCCAGAACCACCTGAAAGCCCCACGTACACTGCACGAGAGACGGCCCCGGCGCTGCCCCGGGGCCCGAGCCTGTGACAGGCACCACGGCAGAGACCCGCCAGCGTCGCTGCCCGAGGGATGCTGCTCCCTAAGCTGGAGAGCAGAGAAAGAGCAGCAGCGGCAGTGGCGGCAGCGCGGGTTCCCAGTGCAGGTGGGAATGGCTTCCCAGTTGGAACTGGGGCAGGCTGGCTCTGTCGCAGCAGAAGCTCCGTGCCCGCCCTGAGAAGCCCTGCAGAGGCTTGGAGGAGGGGGAGATGGCAGAGCGGGGCAGCGGAGAGGCAGGAGAGACCGTTTCTGCAAAGCCTTGCTTTTAAATAAACCCGGGATGGCTTTGGAGGGGAACTCTTTCAGATGCGTTTTCCGTGAGTGCTTGAGTACACAAACCAGACCAGCACAAGGAGTTAGTCCCTATCTTCCTTGTTCTGCATTTTGCCAATAAACATATCTACAGTCGCCGTGCTGGGTAGCATCCTTCAGCAGGGCTCTGTCAAACTTTTACAGCAGAAACTTATCTTCTCCGCTTGTTATTGGTTATTTGTATTCCGCTGGTGCCAGGAGCGGGTTTGCTGCCGGGCGAGATACCTCCCTTGCCTCCAACTGGAGTTATCGAAGGAAAAATAGGCTTTTCCACGCAGGGATTTAAATGCCCAAAGCGGCAGAGCCTGTGCCTGCGACGGCCTCGCGACGCCTCCTGCTCTGCCCAGCCGCTGGCCACGCCGCCGGCACCCCTTCCGAGCCGGCGGTAATGAGGGTGCTGGGGCTTTCCCTCCCCTCCTGCCTCTGTGTGTCCCGGGGCTTTTACTCACCGACTTTCTCCTGCTCATCTGGGTGCCCCATTGCTCCAGTCCTGTGCCGTATCTTTTCACCATCACCTCTTGCCGGCATGACCCCCTCATCTGTCCCCAGGTTTGGATGACGTTTCCCGGTCTGGGGGTCCCGAGGAGCTCGTGTCTACGTGCAGTGATCCCGATGTCCCCTCCGGCTCAAAGCAGCCGGTGACACTGCGACAGAGGGTTCGAGAGTAAGAGCGGAGGGGCAGGAACTGAGCTTCCAAGCCTGGGAAGGGCTTCCCGTCCAAGCCAGGCTGCCCTGCCAGCCCGACTCATGTTACTGCAGCTTCATGGTGCTTCTCGCCCTGCCAGTGCATGGAGGTGCACCCCAGCTCCGCCGACGCGAGGGGATTTTTGCTCAGAGAGCAGGACAGCTGGACTTGAAACGAGAGCACGGCGTGTCTGCCGGCTCTCCCCTTCCCTTGCCATGCTGCTGCTCCCAGGACGTGCTCTCTGCGCAAGTGTGTCTTATTTTTATCATCCCCTTTCACCACCGTCTTACCCCCATCTCTCCCCTTCGCGATTTGGTCACAAACCAACTTTAGAAAACTCAAGCTCCGACTCAGCTGCTATTTTTAAAGTAAAGTTTCTATTTTTCCACCTAGTCCAGCAGCAGGAGGGCAGAGCTTTGCTGATGCTCTCAGCATCCCAAAGAGCCTCGGGAAGCAGTGGTCCCTCACGGCTGCACGGGCCTCGCCCACCTCCCTGCCTGCTCCCCTCCCGCCCGGTGCAGCCCTCGCCGCCCCGGTTCCCACACTGCCCAACACCTCCGCGTCCTTCAGGGCTCCTGGTTTGCGTTTGCCCCCCAACTCCCGGCTTCTCCAGGCTCCGCTCTCGGGCAGCCGTGATGTATCGGCGACAAGCTCCCTTTGTGTCCTGCTCTTGCACGACAATAGATACTCCTGTCTGTTTATACAAGTTTGAATTTGTCCCTATAAATACGGTGTGGAAGAAACAGTAGACTATAGATTGCACGCTGACAGCTGAAAGATTAAGGGAATCCATTAACTAAACCAACTGCCTGGAAATCTTATGCAGAACATACACCTGAAAGCTATTATTGCTGTCCTGTCATACTACTTTATCTCTTTATTTAGGACCCTTTTTGTTTGGTTGATGGTTTGGTGTTGGTTTTTTTTTTTCTCTCTCTAATAATGTAAACTTGTTCTGGAGTAACAGAGGAGCCCTTGATTAAGTATCTAAGTATTTTCTGCTGAAGAATTTATGAACTCCGAGCCAGCACTGTCCTTGCCAGATCCCGGGGAGTGTAAGGGGAGGGGGCACTTGCCCGTCTCTGGGTTTGTGCTGTGAATGGCCTTGGATCAGGTTTCCTTGCAATGAACTGTTTGCATTGCTCTCATGGGCGACTCCGTCTCACTTAAATATCTGGCTGCACTTAACCTTTTTTCACCTGAATTCTCTCCATCGCTCCAGCGTTCCCCGCCCCTACCTCTCCCGCCAGCTCCCCGCTTTACAGCAGCAGCCCACCCTCAAGTTTACAAGTGCCGGCAGCCGCTCGGCTGCCCCGGGGCCGCGCTGGATCCTGGCCGTGATCCTGCCGAAGTTCTTTTTTCTACTCTGGTCTATTCATGTCTCTGCACAATGCTGGTCACCATAGAATCTGTGCAAGCCCTTGTTCTCCACCGAGCACCAGACCCGCTCCCCTCCGGGCGCCCTCCCCTCCTCTCACCGCCTCTGCAGGGGGGCTCGAGGGGAGGGGGGGTCTTTATGCACCTTGCTGCGCGCGGGCGTTAGAGAAGGCACAAGCGGAGGCGTGTGGTGCTGCCCAAGCAAAAGCCTTAGGGCCTGGAGAGGACTGCTCTCTCGTTAACACGGACCCGACCTGTGCTCTCTCCGGTTGCCGTCCCACACGAGGGGCTCCGCAGGAGGAGCGTGTGAAAATCAGCCGTCTGCTTTTGGGAGCTGGTTGCCTGGCGAAACACCGGCGGGTCGAACCCTGGCGGTGCCGCCTTTTCCTCACCCCAGCTTTCCCGCTGCCCTCGCGCCTCGGCCGAGCCGCACCGGTGGCACTTCCGCACAGCTTCGCTCCGTCTTGCAGTTACTCCAGCGGCGCTTGCACCTGTACGCTCCGGCTGCGCGCCGCCGACGGGGATTCTGAGCATGCCACTGCCCTTACGGGTGCTTTTCTTCTTTGGTGGAAATCCCAGGGTGGGGCAGTGCATGAAAACAGTAAATATCACGATTAGTGGAAATGCGACCTCCACGAGCGTCAAACATTTCCACGCCCGAGGCTGCAACGGCAGCAGCTTTCTGCAGCGCTCAGCCCTCCCTGGCGCGGGAGGGCGAACGTCCCCTCTGCCAGAGCCCCTTTTCCGCAGTGATGTGTGAGTGATTAATGTCGTCCCGAGTGAAGAATAAAGTTTCCGTCGCTGCTATTGCCAGGGGAACAGGAGCGGTTCCCGTCCCGGCTGTACAGATAGTAACCATGGCATCTGCCGCTCCGCAAATACAGCCCGCTGAAAGGGCTAGCGATGGTTTTGATGGGCTACGGGACAGGGGGTAAATCACATTCAAGCCCATCTCCGCACCGAGGATGTTACCGTGTTACTGAGATGCGAGGAATTTGGAAAGAGGTTTTTAAAAGTTAGCGCAGCTGCTCTGCTGCAAACTCAACCGAGACGGGATATTTTCATTTGTCTCTTCCTCTAATAAATACCCGCAGGATTTTCCCACCTTCTGAACTAATCATTTCGCTTGTAACATGTCAGCGGAACAAAACTGGCTGCTTGTGAGCATCAGGAGAGCCAAGACAGAAGAGGGCTTGAGCTCTGTGGAAATGACAAATTCCCCCCAGTACCACGGCTGGGCCAGATCCTGCCTTGCTGCAGGGAGGACCGTGCGTGCCGGGACTCCTCCGGGCTGGGAGAACTTGCTTTAGCGAGAGCTCTCCCAGCCTGGAGGAGTGTCTGCGCGCACGATCCTCGCTGGGCAGCCCTGCCATGCACCAGCTCTGGGGAGCTGGGAGTAATGGGGAAGCTGCAGGAAGGAGTTTAGGGATGGAAGGATGTAAGAGAAGCAGCTGCAGCTGTGGAAAATCCTGGATGCTTACACAGAAGAAAACCCACCCGTTTCAGGAGGTTCTCCAATGCAGGAAGGATCCCTATTCTTGCTCCACAGCTCTGCACAAAGGACCGAAAACGTCCTGGAGCATCTTTGATAAATGCGTGGGGGACTTCAAGCAAAGCAAGCAGAGCCTGGATGAATGTCCATGGATACGCCATCAGTGACTTCTGCTTGAAAGTCGTCTGTGGGGCTTCTACCAAAGGTTGGATGTGTTTGAAGGCACAGATGCTGTTTGAGGTTTGTTGGTGAGCTCTGGGAGCACTTCAGCCTCACGGCCAGGCTCTCCAGCGTGGAGATACCCCACTGCAGAAGCTGTGGTGGTCCTCCCTCCAGACCAGCCAGCGGCTGCCCCGAGCCACGTCCCGCCCTGGGAGGTGTTTGCCACCAGGGAGGAGAAAGGAGGGTCTGGATCTCGAGGGACGAGCGTCGCGCGCCGGGAGGACTCACCAAGCCCGTGGGAAGCAGCTGGCGGTTGTGCCGGAGAAGCTCCGTGCGGTTCGAGCTCATCTGGGCTGTGCCGGGGGGAGATGGCAGAGGTCGGCAGAGCCGGTGTTGCCAGGCAACGCTCCCCGTATATTGGGAAGATAAATCCTATAATAATGGAAAGAATGGATACTTTCTGTGCCTGTTGTTTATTTCTTTCTTCCTCGGTGGTTCTGCTCGCTCGGATCCCAGCTGCGGCACCAGGGAGCAAAATGACCTTTTAATGCCCCGAAGGACCAAGAGGTTTTATCCTCGCCGACGAAAACGGCGTGATACGGGGCTTTTCAGATCTGCTGGGACGAGGGCTGTGCCACGGCGGGTGCGGCCCTGGGCAGGAGGGCTGGCAGAGACAGGCACGCCTGGCTTTTCGGGAGAAAAGGGATCATGGGGAAAGGCCAATTCCTTGTCTCCGGGCACATCCCACTCGTGTCCTGCTTGCTTTTTTGCAAACATTCGTGTGTTTGCGCTGTACCTAGCTCAAAGGCAGCGCGTTTCCGTCCCTCCGCCCAAGCGGCTGAGGAAGCTGGGGGTTGGATTTGCATGGGTTGAGGTTCCTCCGGCAGCCAACCTACAGCACCGGGTGACTGATCCGATCAGTTGTGATTCCAACTAAAACACAGCTTGAACACCGAGCACCCGCGGGGAGCTGTTTGCAATCAAGTCAAAAAAAAAAAAAAGAAAAAAAGAAAAAAAGAAAAGTCTTCCTCCCAAAGATGTTTAAACACTTCCAAACAACAAGAAAAAATGGAGGAAATTGCAATGATTAAGGCGAACAGAAATGTAGGCTTAATTTGTCACATATATCATTTGCTCCGACTTGTTCAGCCGGCTCTGCTATTTTCCATTAGTGCACTTCAGGGTTGCAACTGGGATGAGGAGGAGAAGTGACAAAGTATGATGAGACTCCAGCTTGACGAGCATTTGCTGAGCGTGCAGTCTGCTGCCGCGAACGCCGTCGGACGCACGGTGGCCGTACGCCCCGGCCTCGAGCTGACAGCCGTCCTGCTAGCCCCGCTGCCCCATGGCCGCGTCCTGCCGGCGCGGGGAGGAGGCGACGAGGAAACCCCAGCGGCTGGTGGCTCCTCTCGTCCCACCACCGCTCCTCTCCCCAGCCCATCAGGCGGAGGAACCGGCGCGGCAACGGTGGGCTGCACCATCGGATGCCGGTGGTGCCACTTAGCCTGTAGCCCGGCACTTCGTCGTTTCCGTGTGCAATTAGCTTACAGCAGCATGGTAAATATTTCATACCTTATAGCAAAGGTTGTTTAATTTTTTATTATTTTAAAGCTGCTCATGAATGTTTTACACAGATGGTCTCCTCTGGTGGAGAATGGAATGGGAAAGTGGAAGGGAAGTTTCCTGCGGTTTCAGTTTTGGGGATTATGCTCCAGTCACCCAGTGCCCATGGTAGCTGTTAATTTAGTCTGCTAACGAGTACAACTGAAGCAGGATGTTGAGCAAAGCGTATTTATTGAATATGTCACCGTGTGAAATAAAGGCCTATAATATGCCTCTACAATCCTATTTATGACAAGAGTGACTAATTTTTTTTTTTTTATTCCGTGGACTCAGCTACACCGACTCAAAAGAGGACAACCTCCCAGCTCGTATGTCACGGCACCTTCTGCTTCTGCGTACTCACTTCAAGTTCTACCATTGCCGAGATCTGCAAAAAAGCCATTGCAAAAAACTTTTGTGCAAAAAGCCATTGCTTCTGCTTGTAGTGCGATGGCCTTTATGAAACGTCATTTGTGTCATCTGCTCCTGGCCAAGTCCAGGAATGACCCCTCAGAGCATCTGTTCTACCACCGACTTTGAGAGAGAACTGGATCTCTCTCTGTCATCTAAAAGTTAGATGGCTCTTCTAAAGTTAGGTGAGATGAGTTTCTTTACCTGAAATGTCATGAAATGACATCAAATTTAATTTCACATGAAATGGATGTCCACTGGATAAGGTACAAAGAGAGACGAAAAGAAAGTGGCTTTTGCTATGCTTGTCTCGGTGCAGAGCCTCCAGAAAAGTCCTTTGGGGACTGGCTAATCCCATGTCCTTTTCTCTGAGGTACTGCAACAGTGGTCTTCCTGCGACTGTTGCTGGGATGACCACCTCATTTCTCTGTTTCTCTTGCTACAGGAAAAGAAAGCAAAGAGCATCTTTGCTTGTGACATTTGCCACCCTGGCTTTTAATTCTGCGTAGCTTGGGATTCCCCTTTGACTCAGATACTTGTCTGCCTCCCTGCAGAGCAAAATGAGGGCAAAGTTGGTTGTCTGAACCCAAATTAAGTCTTCAGGAAAGGACTTGGGACTTTAATCACAGCCAGTAACTCAACCATGCAGGATATCCTCACACGGCAGCATCACTTAGATATCTGCTCCTGCTCCCCCCCTCCTGCCCGGATCCTTTGGCAGTTAATAGAAATAGATTTCCCAAAGCCTTAATCATCTGCGAGCTAGATCAGCTCCTTCTACTTGTGTTTTGTCAATCTGTTATTTGCTGCACAGCCAGGCTTGAATGCACAGCGTCATGGCAGGTTGTTGTTTTTCTGGAAGACTTTCCTGGAAAAATTTCCTTTCCAGTCTTCCTTCCCCACCACTTGCCACAGCTCTGCCAAGGGAAAGGATGCTAAGGGTCTCCTCCAAAAGCCACGGGCCTTTCTCTGTGTCTCCCTCTCTGTGCCGAGCTGCCCCAAAGAGCCTGGCTGAGAGGACACCGCTCATTTGGGTGCTCTCAGCTGCAGACACTTGAAAATCCTTTTCCCCTACAAAAAGGGAGGAATACCCATGGTAAAGGGCACACCGAGGAAGGACGACACAGGGTAAAGGGCGATTACCAGGGAAGCGCCTGGGATCTGCTCATTAGAGGCTGTCTCCTTTCTTGTTCGACTTAACACTTGTTTCAGACCTGCCCAGGTAGATTCTCTGTCTTTCAGCTCACCCGATGATGATCCTCAACGTCTGCTGCAAGTACACGGGGCAGCGTTTGTCCCACGGGCAGCGTGCGGCGATGGGGGGGTCTGTGGCCAGGCTTGGTGGTGGTTTTCCCACTGAACTCCAGTAGTCTGGACACCCAGGGGTAACTGAGTTACTGATCTTAGTTGGACTGCTGTACAAACCAGCAGTTCAGATCTGCTGTTACCATGTGCTTGGTGCAATCCATGGCCTTAGCAAACAACTGTGAGCAAAATCCTCATGGAAACGTTATTGAGTAAATGCTGCAGCTGTGATGCGCTTTTCTGACCGTCCCCATGGCCCTTGGAAAAAAACATTTCGTCGTCCTGTAACAGGAGGACTTTGGAGAGTGATGGCCTCTTGCCGAGCGCTTGAACCTCACGTGGGATGAAGGTGACAGCCGGAGGGACTGTGGACCACCTTCTGCTCCTGCACCCCAGCCTGAGCCCCTCAGGGTCTTCCTCTGAAATATAACATCCACCCGAGTCGCCTCGGGGTGGGAGCGGAGATGCTTTGAGATGCTCACCGTCTGTCACCCCTGCCATACCCAACCACCACGCTCCCGTGCTCCACGGACACTTCACGGACAGGTCACTTCACACTCACTCTTTCACATTTCCAGGACAGCCATTTATGTCCGTTCAAAGAAGCTATGGTGCAAGTTGCACTTAGTTGTAGATTTTCGCCCTTTTCCCTGGGGCAGGAGCAGGTAGTGAGCCCCAGAGCCCTGATGCGCTCGGAGCTGCTGCTGCCCTTGGCAGGGAGGCTCTGCTGCCCTTACCGAGCTGATTCAGGGTTTTGGGATGCGGGATTTCAGGGACAGTCAGGACAGCTGGGTCCGCACCCAGGGTGCCAGGGAGCCCGAGGCTGGACAAGGTGAGGAGCACCAGCCCTTCCTAACAGCCCTTCGTCTCACACCGCTGACAGGCGAATGGAGAAGAGTCGGGTGTGGATGGCAGAGACGTCGGTGCTTTGGGGAGACTCTGACCAGAAATCCATAAATAATGAAATCGCTGTGTTCCGCCTGTTTTTCTATCTGCAACCTGCACTGTGTGTGGTTTTCATGAATACATTAATTAGGGGCTCTGAGTCTCTGAACAATGTTAACAAATCATCACTATGCACTTGTCCATACCCCCTCTAAATGTTCAGTATTTGAAAATCTGATTAGGATTGGTTAATTTTAGTGCGAGAGCCGAGGAACACGGTATACCTCTCCTTCCTAGCTGGCTGAGTGATGCAGGCACACGTGCTTGAATTCAAATTCAGCTCTCCATAGCCATTTCCTGGAAACTCCTAAGAATCAGGGCTGTGAATTTGGGCTCACCAGACCATCTCCTGGGACACCACAGGGCAGCGGCATCCAAAAATCCCAGGGAGAAGTTTTGGATGCATGCAGCTCATGCTGGTCTTGAGCAGCAAGCGATGAAAAAGGAGACTAAGACAACAAACACAAGGACAAAATCCTCTCCCAGGCAGTGAGTCAGATGTAGCCGACGATCCAGTGCGAGCTGGCATCTCCAACAAACAGCTCCAGCAACAGGGAGAGGTTTCCCACCACGTGTCTTCTATAGGTGCTTGTCGCAAACCACCTTCATCCAAAATGGCATCGCAGAGTCCATCTGACGAGATGCAAGCACGCTGATCCAGACCAGATTTTTTACTTCACCTCCCCTGCCTGAAAATACGCTACTACCGAAGTGTCAGACGGGGGAAGAGACTCCCCTTTGTCTCTTCATTCACCGGGAAGATTCCATCATCCAACACTTTTCACCTGCCTCAGTCGCAGGTAAATCCCAGACCAGATTTTTTTACCCTCAAACCCTTCATGCTTCCTCCCGCCCCCCCTCAACGGGACAAATAAAGCCCAATAATATGCAAAAACCCTGATTTCTCAAATTCCTTCCACTCCAAGATGTCTTCTGGCAAGCAGCCTCCCACAGAAGGGATGAGCCCCGTCTGTGCCAAAACGCAACTCAACCCCTCGCTTTCAGCTCTGTGTCGGATTTTTATCATAACTTCGCTTTGAATACATATATGCATCAAAAAAAAAAAAGAGGAGGAAAAAAAAAAAAGGACATTCAATTTAAAAACAACAGCTTTGAAATGTGAGAAATGTGAGCTAAGCTTGGGCACCGCACCGCAGGCTGCTGCCGAGCGGCCTCGCCGAGCTCCCGGCGTTCCCCCGGCCGCCGCCGGCCCCGCTGCCCCGCCGAGAAAGCCTTTTGTCTTCCCAGCACGCTGGGACCGAGCGACGGAGGGCCGCTTCCCAGAGAGAAGGCAGCTTGTTTGCAAGAAAAAGGGGAGTTTTCTTTGGCTTTTTTGAAAAAGGATCTGCCATTTTAATTTTTTTTTTAGATATCTGCATAAATGCTGCAATTCTTTGTGGGATTTTTTTTTCCCCCTCTCTCCTCTAACAAATGCTCCAGTGTCTTTACCAGGATAAAAGGGGAGGGGAGGGAGAGGCACAACCCCCTCCTCCCCAAACCGAACCAGCAACATATTATTTGCACTATTTCATTTAATAGGGAATTAATACCATTAGGGGATTAAACATGCCAGCAGCCCCAGCACTCAGCACTCATTCCAGCGAAGCAGACGGGTGTGTGCGTAGCTATCGCACGCTGCCAGTAAAGTGGGAACGAGCCAGGCTGGGCAACGCAACGCACCCCGGCATGGTGGAGGCGGGTGTCCTCTTGCAGCCCTGCGTCGTGCAAGGATGCGTGCGGCCCAGGGACAAGGTCAAACCAGTATGCACGGGCTGGCTGGTGCCCCACCAGGGTGGCCGTGGGACAGAGACCCAGGAAAAATGGCTTTGGGCACATTGCTTTTGCCAAGCCTCGGTTTCCTCATCTGTAAGATGGGCACAAAGCCGTAAGATGGGCACAAAGACATTGGTCCCGCATCTCCTGAAACCTCCTGATGAGCATTGCTCCAGGAGAGCAAGACAGCAATGATGTTACCCGTAAGACCCCCGGAATCAGCGGGGAAGGGGGGACTGGGGAGGAAGACAGGCCCTGCCTCCAGCACACCCGCTCCAGACCGAAGGAACAGGAGGAACCAGGGGCTGGGCAGGGAGAAGGGGCAGGGGTTTCGGGTGAGGCGCTTTAAGGAATATGTCACGAGCAGGAGTGGGATCGCGTGGGAGAAGTTGCCAAAGGGAAATTCTGCTCATCGAGAAGTGCATCTGTGTGCAGGTGCTGCTCGGGGAGCGACGGGGCGCAGCAGAAGACAAGAGGACGCGGGGGGGACGGGAAGGCTGCAGGGGAAGGATGAGCAGGGAGGTGACGTGAAAGAAGAATAGCGTGAGGGAGAGACTTTGAAGCGTAGGGAGGGAAAAAGGAAGGGAAAGAGGCCAACAGAAGCGTCACTGAGGCCGGTCAAACATTTCATTTTTGGCAGCTGTGCTCCAAAATGTTCAAGGAGCCAAAAGAAAAAGAAATAAAGAGAAACCACTTCAATAAACACTAAAAATTACAAGAGCCTTTTATTTTAATATGATTTGCACAGTATTTTTGTTAGCGATTGACAGGATTCCCTCCCTCTCTGGCGAGGCACCTGGGAGGAGAGGAGGGATGAATAGAGGAAGGACTAAATGAACAGCGAGGGGACGCTGGCCCGCGCTGCTGGCAGCACTCCACCGGCTCCAGTGGGCTGAGCCGGCAGAGGATTTGGCCCATTGCTGTCAGTCTGCAGAGAGATGGAGGAGCAGAGCAGAGCGTGGGGGGTATTTGGGGTTCCTGTCGGGGAAGGGTCCCTTTGCTGTGTGTGTTGTGACACCTCCGCAATCCTTATCCCATTTCATGGCCTCTTAGCGTGGTGCTGGGGAAGGAGCATCCGCCGGTACCCAGGACGTCGCTCTTGGTTTCCATCTACACGTGGAAGAGAGGGGTGAAACCACCTGGCCTCCACCAGACATAGCAACGCATTGCCTTGTTTCATGGGCCGTGGTGGTGCCCGCTACCCCTCAGGCCACCCACAGCTGGGACCCCAAACTTGGGGGTGTCTCCCCATGGAGCCGCCAGCCCACCAAAGCCCTTGCCCTCAAAGGGGTGATGAGGGTGGTGAACGCCTGGCCCAGGTTGCCCAGGGAGGTGGTCGATGCCCCATCCCTGGAAACATCCCAGGTCAGGCTGGACGGGGCTCTGAGCAACCTGCTCGAGTTGAAGATGTCCCTGCTCATGGCAACAGGGTTGGACTAGATGGCCTTGAAAGGTCCCTTCCCACCCAAACCGTTCGACGGTTCTATGAGTCTATGAAAGCTGCCCAGCAGCCAAATCCCTGCTGGCATCAGCGAGCGCCCAGACCTGCAGGTCCTGACCGCCAGAGACGTTTCATACCTGGCTGCATCCCTCCAGGATGGCTCGCCCCCCGCCGCAGCCCGCCCGGGGAGGGATGCAGAAAGCCCCGTGATGGGTGCTGAGGACGGAGGGCTCGGCGTGGCCACCAGCACCCTGATGCTGCAGCCGGGCGCCACGTGCACCTCTCCCGCCTGCATCCCCCTTCCTGGAGTCCTCAGCCATCCTGTTTTACATTACGTACATTAACTTTTGGACTCTTAATCCCCTCCATTGAATAAATCACTCCTTCCAGCCTGATAACTTTTCTTCCCCTTAAGCTATCATCCTGGTCTTTCATTCCATGCAGGATTTGAGACTCTCCCTGCTGTCTGCAATCAAGCTGCATTCTTTCAGCAATTATTTTGTGTCGCTGCTCTCCCCTCTAAAATTTCTGGGGCTAGCATCTTTTTTTGCTTGCAGGCTTCCTATTGCTGCTTATCTCCAGCGTCTCCAGCCAAGAGGTCCTTTCATTCCACCTCCGCTGTCTGACACTAGCCCTGGATATGGAACTTGGTCAAAAATGCTTTCTCAACACATGTTTGTCGGGACGGAGAGCTTGCATCTGTGCTTGGCGATGCAGTGTCATGTTCCCTGTCAGTGGGGGGACATCAGGGGAGCGGGGCTGAGCTAATGGACTGGATCAGGTTCTCTTTGCTGACAAAGATAACAGAAGGAAGCTGTACGTGCGTGAGAGAGAAATGGGGGGGCAGACAGGGGAGGGGGTGAGTGCTGGGGGAATTCACATGGGGAAGGGCAGAGACGCGCAACGGAGCCCTCGCTTCCCCGGGCTGCAGGGCCGAGGACAAACCTGCTGTGCTGCTTTGGAACCGCATCCTGCCGCCGCGAGCAGCCGCAACGCGCGTTCCAGCCCCGCGCCAGGGGACACCGTGCTTGCGCGGCTTGCGATCGCCTCTCCTCTCCCGCTGGAGAAGAATCAGGGGGAGAGAGGACCGCAGCCCGCTCCCCCCGACCCGGCTGACGGGCGGGGGGACGCCGTAAGCGTGGTTGTGCGGGAGGCTCCAGCAGCACGACAGCCGGCTTGGGTGACGGAGACCTGGAATGTGCTGGCTGCATCGCTGCCGGAGTGCAGACCACAGTAGGAGCGATCAGATGTCACCATACAAAGAATAAGGTGATTTACTCAGAGGTCAGGGAAGGCGTCATCCTCCACGGTGCATGATTTATCTATTTATGTTTCTGAGTGCCTGGCAAGGCTTCCACGGGGCCTCAGCAGGAGCTGAGGGCGCCGGGGGGGGCCGATGTGATGGGGCAGAGCCTGCGCCCGCTCAGCCCATCGGTCCCCTCTGCGATGTGCCCGTCACCGTGGCACTCGTCCAGCAGCTCTCTGTGGCGAGAGATCCTGGACACCGGTTTTAAAACAATAACAAACTCAAAGGACAAAACCTTCTATTTTCCTTTGTTTTTGTTTTGGGGTTGGATCCATCCCCTCTCTCAGAAGGAATTTTGATAGTAATCATCTTCATAAGCCACCCACGGTGCTGGTTCCCCTGTACAGCCCTTTCCACGCAGACGCTCGCAGTGAGCTGGACCCTCTCGAGCACACGCACTGCAACTACTCAGACCTCAACACTGGTTTGGAGTTGGGGGTTTTTTGCCCTTCCAGATGGTGGTGAAGGAAGAGGGAGGCTAATTTTACATTGATTTGTTATTTTGAATATTGGGTGCATGGCTAGATGCCAGTGGGGATGAGGGACGTCAGCAGATGTGGACAGGTCGTAGGGTGCAGGTGGGTCTGATTTCTGCTGCTGGGGTGGTCTGGAGACGCATGGAGGGTCCATCCCCATGAGGTTAGCAGCTGCCTTGTGAGGATAAATCGTATGGTGAAGTTCACTGTACCTCCAGGAACTGGGACAGAGAGGAGGGAGCTGGCTGGGGGGATGGAGAGATGTCTCAGAGAGGGCTGCGGGGGCACCAGCAGCCCCCCAGCCCTCAGCTTGGCCGTGCAGCAGCCGCTGCTCCCAGGAGCAGGCCTAAAGAACCTTGAACTTGGGGCTGGAGCAAGAGGCTGGGGCATGAAATGGAGAAGGCTAAGTGCAACAAGGGTGTCCTGATGACCAGAGCCAGATGATTAGTCTCTGGGCTCATACCACATTTCCTAAAGGAGGATTTCTGGGGAAAACGGCCCTACAAACTTGAGGGGGTTTTGGCTGGCCCTGGGTGGCCCCGCGCAGTGCAGCCGGCCGCCAGCAGCCACGCTGTCGGGGAGCACGAGCAGCCGTCGATGCTGTGCAGGAGCGAGGGGCTGCAGTTCCGCTCCTGACCCGGAGGCAGGAGCCCAAGTGGGGATTAGGCAGCTCTGGGCTCTGCCCGCCTCGCGGCTGGGGCTCCTCCACGCATAAACCGACGTCTGTGCCTCCTTCCAGGACGGGCAGGGGGTCCACCCCGGCTCGGGGCTCACTCGGTAAAGGCTGCGCCCACAACCCCAGGGCTTTGCCTGGCCGGTCCCGGCAGCCCCAGCGGAGCTTGCTGTAACCCACGGTGGTTGCAGGAGGATGAAAACCTCTTTTGGAAGAACCCGTCAATGGCGTAAACCCGCTCTCCAGCAGATTTACTGTGCGCCGTGGTTATTTGTTTAAGACGTGTCCTGAGTGCTCCCCCCATATTGCGAAGCCCACTTAAGTGAAGACTTCACCTGAAGCGTTAAGTGGTCACTGCCGCGCGCAGCGTCTCTCCGGCGAGCATCCCCGCCGCTCCGCGGCCTCCCTCTGCCCTCCCGCTCGCGCGCACTCGCACACGCGCACGGCCGCGTCCTGCGTCCGTTAACTTCAGCCACATTCCTGAGACTACACAGATAACGAGAAGCACGAAAAAAGGAGCCCTTCAGCCATTTCTCTGCTGCCGCGTGCGAATAAAACCATCGCAGGCAAATGCCTGATGGAAGAATTAAACCCGAAAGGAGGAAAAACATTTCCCGTGCGCTCTCAGGCTCCCAGTTTTGAGCCTTGACAAATGCTGTGTAACGCCAAAGCCGGGGGCTCTGGTGCCTCTGCTGCACTCCAGCACGCTGTCACGGCGTGCCACGCGTGGCGAGTGCCTCCACAGCCCGGGCTCCTGGCTCTCCGGAGGGGTATGGAAGGGGCCGAGGCTGTGCTGGGGGCTGGAGAGCCATCCTGTTGGGGCATGTCGTGCCTGCAAGGGTCTCCAAGCCCTGTGCTGGCTCCAGGGTCTGCAGAAAGCTGCCGGGCCGGCGCAATTAGGCGAGGCGAGTATGTGACACAAATTTGGTTCTGTCTCATCAAGTTAAGGGGAACTTTTCAGCTCACCTGGTGGGGGTTTGGCCTTTGAACTGAAGCTCTTTCCCCGCAGCCCGAGCCCTGGGATGCCAGGGATGCAACCGAGCTGCTGGAGCCGTACCTGCGTTCCTGTGGGGCCGATCCGCTGCTCTCCCCCTCGGCGGCCCAGCCAGCCAGCGCTCGTCCGGGTGCGGGAGCCGCTGCCGTCCGGCCATCCCTGGAAGCCGGCAGGGATTTGGCCGCCGCAGCCTTTACCTGGTGGCTTTCGTCTGCTCGCTGCGGGCAGCGGGTCCAGCGGCTGCGCTCAGGGGCTGCCTGCCCACCAGGAAATGTTCAGGATGCACCGAAGCTGCCGGGCATCCCCCTCCGCCCTGCTGCCAGCCCCGGTCCAAGCCACTGCTCCTGCTCCTGGGGACGCTGCTGCGGAGCTGGGGATGTTTAAATAACTCAGGAAAGTGCTTTTGCCGGGGCCCCGGGACCTGGCAGGGGACAGTTTGGGGTGATGTGGCACCCCCGTACACCCGCCGAGCGATGGCATGGGTGCCCGCCGTGGGCACCGGCGGCAGCCGCTCTCCCTCCTGCTCCCAGCAGCAGCGCAGGCACCGCGCTCCGTCACGAGCGCTCTCGGCCGTGCCGGTCCGTGCTGAGCCGGTGGCTGAGGCTTTGAGCAGCCAGCCCCCGGCCAAAGCGCGCTGGCACTGTCTCTGCTGTTCGTTACGGTAATGGTGCAGAAAATCCCTACAGAAAGCAGGTAAGATATGAGCTTTCCCTACTGGACTTTTAAATAAACAACTGCACGGAGCCAGGGCCAGGAGCAGGAACGAAAGCAAAGGGAAGTTGGAATGAAATCCTCCTCTTCTTTCCATCCTCCTCTGCTTTTTTTCACTGATGACATTTACTCTGCTTAATAAAAGGAGAATTTATGTTTGACTCCCATAATGGTGCCTTTTAATCTCTAAGACCTCGATGCTCCAGGACCGCATGTGCGCCTGCGTCCGCACCCAAAAGAGCGAGTTTCAGTCCCAGGCAGGGGCAGAGGGAGCCGGAGGGGCAGCGGAGGGGCCGGGGGGGCTGGGGCTGTGAAGCCCAGCGTCGCAAACGCCGTTAGGAGCTGTGTGAGGCCCCTGCAGCCGGTGGCTGCTACGTACGAAGGGCTGGGAGGGCTCAGCGCCTCTCGGGGCTCTCTGCGTCTGAGCATCGCAGATGTCTTCAGGGAGCTGCTACCGCTGAGGGGCGGCGGGGGCCGCCCCGCAGCCCCTCTGCAGAGTGGTTATCGCTTCTGGGAGGAGGAAGCGACAGAAGCCCCTGGAAATACAACACTGAAGTTCCCGTTAGCGACATCGCCGAGGGAGCCGGCGCTGATCGGCTCCAGATGGGTTGTCAGGCTCCAGTTATTGCTTCTTGTCCAGGGGAGAGTGAGGGGCTGGCGGGCTGTGCTGAAGGTCTTGGGGCTTGCGGGGAGTCTGGGCTGGGCCAGTGGATGAAGGGATGCTGCAGGTGGAGGGCAGGCGGATGGTGGTGGGATGGTGGGATGGTGGGGTGGTGGGATGGTGGGACAGTGGGATGGTGGGACAGTGGGGCAGTGGGATGGTGGAGTGGTGGGCAGGGAGCCCATCTGCAGCCCCCGGGGTACCCGCACAGCCCAGCTGATGGGAGAGAGGGGGGGAATGGCAGAGCCAGGCGGTGGAGCCGCATGCCAGCCCTCCCATGGGGCTCTCCGCAGCTTTCTCTAACGAAAAAATAAAGAAAACCCCAACGTACTGATGATGCCAGTCCCAGGGACACAAATCCATCCCTGTTTTAAAGACTCGGAAATAGGGCAAGAAGGGGATTATCAGCCTGTGATCACACCGCAGAGGAGCGGGCAACTGCTGCCGGCACCCCCCCGCTCCCACCAGCCCGTCCCCGGCACGGGGGGCTCTGCAGAGGCTCATTTCAGCCCAAGACTTGCTCTCCCCCAGCTTGCCCTGGGCGAGGCCGTGCCCCGCCGGCGAGTGGGGCCGTGGGGTGGGCTGGCAGCCGCCGGCGCTGGGGGGGCTCCCGGTTCCAGGGGCACCGGGACACGTCCCAGCGGGACCCGCGCGGCTCCGGGGCTCCCCCGCTCCCCCACTGATTAATGGCTCCTTGCGCAGAGCCGACGCTCCCCGTGGAAAGGAGAGTTTCCGTTTACCCAATTAGAGCTAAAGACGTTATCTCATTTATTCTGGAGGCGGCAACATGTAAGAATTAATTTTTCGGGGTATTTCCCAGGACATTTTTCTCCCAAGGCTGCTTTTGGAGCTGCTCTTGTCAGCCAGGACGTATGGTCTCCGGCACACATTGCTTTTGAGGCGAGCGAGCAGGTCTGGCATTTCTTGTGTAGGTCCCACGCACGGTGTTTTCTTTGGCTCTGCAAACCGTCCCTTTCAAGTGGATCACGGCTGAAGAATGACAGGGGGCCAGTGACAAATTTTAAACATTATTTAGAAATCAGGGCAGAAAGCAAAGGGGTCAGACCCTAACGCCAGCGATGACGGAAGCAGCGAGGGGGGGGACTGCGCGTGTTTCTTCTCACATGTGCTCAGGGGCTGAAAACCGGGAAGAAAAATCGCACCCAAGTTCCTCAGCTCCCTCCGGAGCCTCTAATGGGGTAAATTAATGAGCTGGAACGTCATGCCGGAGACGGGCGCAGGGGGACCTGACAGCGCCGGCGGCTGCGGGGTGAGGAGCCATGGTCACCTTCGAGGGATGGGCCGGGGGGTTCACGTGTGCCATCTGTGCCCATCCCCGTGCATGGTGCCAAGGGGATTTTTTTCTGGCTCCTGCCCTTCTCCTGCCCAGTCTGCTCTGCCCAGCTGCTGGGGTGCCCGAGGGGGGCAGGAGAGGGGCGAAGGGGGGTTGCCGAAGCCACGCAGCCGGTCTGTACAGGGCATCTCGGCAGGGTTGCCACATGGTCGTGAAAGGTCGGAGGAGTTTGGGGGGGTTATTGGCCAAATGAATAATAAATCAGTTTGGATCACTGTCACATTTTTGTTTTCTCTGTGCTTGGTGGTGCTTTCCAGTTATTTCATCCTTTTAAATTGTTTTGCTTCCTTCTGAGATGTGCCCTGATATTTTGTTTGAAAATTGTGACCTGCAAGGCAGAGAGTCAGAGGTTTCGCTCTGCCCGTGCAAGGTGAAAGCTTCCAGGCTCTCTGAAATGCAGAGCTTTTTTCGGAAAGGACAAATTAAGCTGTTGGGACCTCTTTTTTTTTTTCCCCTTTCCCCTACCGTCAGTTTTTTGTTGCCGTTTTTCTGGACATAGTCCCTTCTTGAAACTCCAGTTTCTGGCTGATTTTCCACTCATTAAATTTCAAACGCGCCGGCTCTGCCCTTGCCTTCAGCAGGTGCCAGATCTGCTGAGCTGGCAGCGCGAGCGTCGCCGGGCCGGGCAGAGCTCCCCGCCGGCAGCCCGCCGCGCTCCGCCGAGATGGTCCCCGCAGCGGGAGGTGTCCCCGGAGCGTGGCTGTCCCCCCTCGCAGGAGCGTGCATCCCGAAGGACCCCCGGGATGTGCACCCTCCCGGGACGGGAGGGACCTTGGCAGCGCAGCGGGGTGCCGGCCCCGCGCTGCCCTCGTGCCGTGGGGTGTCACACCGGCGTCACCGCTGCCGGGACCCGACTGGCAGCAGCGGGCAGGGTTCACCTGCGAAAGGGTTGCTAATAAATAGCCAGCTCCAGCCTCCGCTCAGGCTCCTGGGAGAGTTAAAACAAACTTTGTGGTGCTCGGTGAACTAATTCCCCCTCTCGCAAACGCGAGCTCCCCTCCCTGCTGCCTTCACCAGCCTTTCTGCTTTTCGTGACATGCCCTTCTTTCGGCCGACAAAACAAAGCGTCTCCTCCAAGAATTCCTCCCAAACGTAATGAACCGGCCCGCATCCAAGTGCCGTGGTCTACACCCACCCATGTTTCCTTCTCTTTTGGCTTTATCTCCCTTTCTACCCACCGGGCACCAACCGAGCTGCCTCCTCTTCGGGTTCACCTCTCCCTGGACCAGGGAAGGCTGCGCTTTTCCTCCGGCACCGGCAATCGGGATGTAAAGTGTTTTCCTTGTCACCTTTAATTCAGAGCAGACAGACAAAGCCAGTCCGATGAGCCCCGATGAGGTATTCAAGAGGGCTCCGAGGATCCCAGTGAAAACTCTGCTGGAAATGTCCATCCTCTCCACTGCCTGATGGAAAGATGAGAGGAGCAACAAGGAGGTAGGTTGTTTCGGCTCCCCCTGAAGAGAAGACTATCAGAGAAGATCGGTGCTTCCAAAGCCTTTTTTTCTGGCAAAGTCCTGGCCCTAGTCCCCTCAATGTGCTTTCCCCCCTGCAGCGATGAGAGGGG
This sequence comes from Phaethon aethereus, assembly GCF_964289735.1. Classification (NCBI taxonomy): domain Eukaryota; kingdom Metazoa; phylum Chordata; class Aves; order Phaethontiformes; family Phaethontidae; genus Phaethon; species Phaethon aethereus. Next base: position 23,738,639 of record NC_138586.1, read on the forward strand.
GATAAAACCGCAGAAGGCTGCTCCGAGTGCCCGTGCTTCCCCAGAGAGGACGGCAGCACGGCTTGTCCCCCGCTCCGGCTCCCCACCCAGCCTCGTCCCCCCGCCGTCTCCTCCTCCCTGCACCCCGAACCTCGCCGGCCCCGCAGCTCACGTCTGATGGGGAAAACCCAGACCTGGCAGCGATGCTGGGCCTTGGGGGGTGGCGATTTGATCGGGGGGGGACACACACGAACGGCTCGGCAAAAGGTCACTCCAGGCGCTCGGGTTGTTTCGCATCACACGCAGCGGGCGAGCAGTCCCCCGTGCCGCCGGGCTGCCTGGCACGGTGCCGGGGCAGGAGCTGTGCCCACCGGCGGCACCGGCGGCAGTCCCATGGGGCGCAGCTGCCCCACAGCGGTACCCCGGGGGGTTACCCCAGGACAGGGTCGAGCATCTGCTCCTAGCCGCAGCGGCGCAGGTACGCGCACGGAGAAACGAGCAGGCAGAACGCGCCGGGAGCGCGTCCACACGCACAAATGCTCCCACAGACACGTTTCTAGGTAATAATCTCCCCTCGCCCCCGCTGTTTTCTTTCCTTGATCAAAGCCCAGACGTGAGGGAAGTCCATCTGTGAAAGATTGAGCCATGCGTTTTTCACGAAGGTATATGGGCTGGCAGCGAAATTTCTCTGACAAGTCCAACAGGGAAAAATGAAGAAATGAAAGCCTTTAAGATGTGTGCATTTCCCAGATGACTGGTGATGTGTGTGGGTAACATATGGGCAGTCTGTGCCCACTGTCCCACAAAACATGCTGATTTTACACTTGGATTTCTCAGATTCCCTGACAGCTTTGCAGACCGACTCCGACAGCCTGCTATTAAATGCCGTTCAGTTGTATCGCTGCCGGTGCTGGGTGCAGCGCTGGCAAAGGGCAGGGAGCGTCCCTGACCGGGGCTGCAGCCGCAGCCGGTGCCCGCTGCATGCTCCGGCCGGGCGTCCGGCTTTCCAAGAGGTGTGGAAACTGGTGAGCAATGTGGCCAACCACAGGCATCAAACCCAGGCTGGAAACAGCTTGCAAAAATGTGAGTTTTGCCTCTTGCTGTCAAGTATTTCTATTTTTCATGAGTTTTGCAGCTCTTACTGTGACTGAAATAGCACAAAAGTTGCTGCTTCCCCTCTGACTGCCAGCCTGGCTCTGCGGGGCTGCCAGTCAGCTTCAGGACCAGCGGGAATTGTTCTGTGCTGTTCCCAGTCCCACCCTGGTGCTTGGTGCTGGGAGGGCTGGGGAGTAAAGATATTGCCACGTAGTAGGACGTGGGTCTCTTGTTGTCACCATCGGGGTGGCTGGGAACGAGCCCTGATGTGCCCCAGCAGCGCCTCCCGTGTCATGCCTGGCTTTTTCCATTTTTCCAGGACAAGACCAGGAAAATGCGGTTCCTGGGTCAGTCCCCGGGTCCCCTTTGCCCACCCACAGTCTGCCCCACAGCCCAAGGGCCGATTCAGGGATAACACAGAAATCAGGCAGAATAGGACAAGCTTCACCCTTTCGCCTTCTGATTTCTGCCCGAGCAGGGAGAGCATCCAGGCTGGCACACCTGGCAGCCTGGACTTCTCTTCCCTCAGTCTGTCGAACGCCTAACTGAGCCTGCCTATGGCCGTGTCACTGCTAAACCCTGCGGCAATAAATCCCAAGGGATAATCTTGCCTTTGTGAGAAAAGCCAATTTATTAACCTTAATGGGCTCTAGGGAAACCCGGGGTTTCCAGCTCAGTCCTGACAAAGGAAAAAGGTGAGTGTTGTGCAGCTCCCTTGCTGTCCTCGAGCCATGGCGGCTTCTTCTGCAAAACGAGCTTGCTTCTGACCCAGGAAAGGCAAAACGGAGAAACAGGGTGCGTAGGTTTTGATTCCCACTCCCCAAACCAGCACTCCATAGGGAACCACAAAAATGCCCGTCTAGAAACAGACCTGTTGTGTTACCCCCATGGAAGGGAGGCAACGTAAAATGAAATAAATTGCCCCAGCTCATATTCCAGCTCGGGGACTAAGCCAGGATGAGTTCCCCACGGCTGGCTCTGGCCTTAGGAAGAGCCATTCGCACTGAGCGCTTGCTCAGTGCCTCGGTGCATGCTTGCTTGTAAAACCTTGGAGACTCGATTCACGGTGTCTGACGGGACTCCAGTGACAGATCAGAGCGTCTCTCTGTTTGCTCGGCTGATGGGGTCTGTGATCTTCACCTCTGTGCCCGTAGAACAGGCGAGTCTTGGAGGTGCGAAGCAGTTCTGCCTGGCGGTATCAAAGTTTGGCATGATCAAGGGAAGTGTTGATCCTCCTCCCATTGCTTGGGAGCACAGGAGCAAAAACCTCACAGTCAAATTACCAAGAAGTGTCTTACAGAGACAGTCTCAGACGGTTCCCTTGAGTGCATCCATCGGAGAATGAAAATTTTGAGAATGGGGAAATAATAGTTGCACACTCTATTCTTACATTAACTCGCTAATTCCGGGTATCTGCAGGGCCCTTGGTGGAACTAATGCATGTTCTCCATATATTTATTATTATCTGCATTGTTAAAACATGTACACTAATCCTGAGAGTAAGCCTAATTGGGTCTGGCTTTGAAAAGGTTCTGCTCAGCTGCAAGTCTCATTTGCTTGTGCAGTCGCTGGGATGGAGGGAGGAAACCAGGTAAAGCAGAGGGTGAACGCAGCCCGGGGGCCCCTCAAATCCACATTTCTCCACTTATGCACCCAAGCGCCATCACTGGGCTTACAAATTTATCTTGTGGCTGCCCAGAGCTTGGTCTAAAGGTCAGCACTCCCGTGGTTTGGTCTCCGAGGGAAGAGCCTTAGACCATCCCGTAGCAGCCCCGGACCCTGTGCCCAGGGACCGAGCTGATGGACGTGGCTGCACCGTGCCGCCGGCTTCCAGAAAGCTTCTCCCACTCTGCATCCCTCTCCTGCCTGAGCTGCTGGTGGAGATGCTGACTCTGGGAGGAGAGATGCTGCATTTCTGCGGGGAAGCAGTGACTGCACGCACTGCGAATGTATAAAAAGGGCTTTGGGATCCTCCTGATGGGAAATGCAGCAGAAATGCAAACTGTCGCTACTAGCGTGATAGGAAGCTGGACATTTTCTCAGTGATCAGCATGCAATGTGTGTGGTGCAGCCCCATACTGTGTATTCAAACTCTATTTCTATATAGAAATATGTTTTTAATACTCCAATGACGGTATCTAATATTCAATAATTATTGTGGCTCAGTTTTTAAGATGCACTTTAGATTTCCCAAATCAGTTATTGAATGTGAGTGAGATGCAAATTAAACATTAAAAACATATTTATGGAGGGGTTAGCAGCAGCTACATGATGTTACGTACAGAGCAGGCCACAAGAATCAACTAGCCATCTGGGAAACCTCGGGGAGGATTTGTTGTAAAAGCAATTGGCCCATCATTAGCCTGGAATGCAAATCCTGCTCGATGTGAAGGAAGTCCATGATCAAGCAGGCTCTTCCCATACCGGATCCTAAGGGCAGGTACCATCTCTGAGCAGGACACATGAAACTGATGCTGAGGAGGTGTTGCTGGGAAGAGGAACCAAGCTGTTGGCTTCTGGGTGTGTGCAGAGGCAGGTAAAACCCCCTTGGAGGGTCTGGTGGTGTTACTTAGCCCTGACGTTTCACCCTTTCCTCCAAGATGCAACGTGTCATTTCAGAGCTACGGAGAAGACTGGAGGAGAAAGCAGCGAGTGTAAGATGGTGCATCAGGTAATGTGAATAATTTTGGTCTTCACAGAGCTCAGCATTAACAGTGGGCTTTGAATAGGTACAATTTGGAAATTCAGGCCTAAATTTTGTGGCTAGAGTCCACTGTTGAGCTATAAAGGCAAAACATGAATCCACTGTGCTGGGCAGGAGAGTAGAGGCACAGAACCAACCATGAGGGCACATACCGCTCAACCTCTCGCTCCCTAAAACCTTTCTTTCTCCTGGCCCCAGAGCTGTGCTCAGCCACCCTGGGACTGCAGCCTCCCATCTGCCAACATGCTGGGTCCTCTGCTGAAGTTGTCTTCTGATGCACTGGTTCCTCTGCTGAAGTTATGTTCCAACACACTAGTTCCTCTGCTGAGGTTGTCTTCCAACGCATCAGTTCCTCTGCTGGAGTTGTGTTCCAACACACTGGTTCCTCTGCTAGAATGCAAAACTGTTAGGGTGGGAAGGGGGAGGCAGGTAGCACCAGAGATCGGTCTGAGCTCTTGGTGCGGGGCAGTTCTGGGGGCTCAGGGCCACCTTCACAGGAACACAGAGCAAGGCACAGCCCACCACACTCAGTACAGAGGTCCTGAAGAGCCACCCTTACCTGTGTGGCAGGGGGAGGAAGAGCAGTTCAGTGAGGACAGATCTGCCCTGTTGTCCTTCCAACAGCATCACTGTAGATTTGGAGGATCCTTTCTGAAGAGAGCAGTGGAGGATGAGTATGGTGAGCTGTACCATCTGGTGGTTGCTGTCATCTCCCCAAGATGCAGACCTACAAGAGACTTTGCATTCCCCCCTCCTGGTCTGCCTACAGAATCCTGCCCCTTTGTGCAACATGGTCCTACAACAAAGGTCCTACTGTGCAACGAAGGTCCTACTCCTTTTCTCTGGTCATGGTGGCCTGACCGAAGGCTGGTGTGGAGAAAGGACCTGGAGGATGGGCCAGCCCATCCCTGCTGGGACCAGGGGGCCCTGGGGCTCAGCAGACCATGACCTGCGGTGGAGGTTTGGAAAGATGCTGTCCCCGGGGGCTGAACGCCAGCTGCGGCATGGCTGAAATCTGCTGAGCGGGCACAGCCGGGAGGCCACGCGGGGTAGGGAGCCTGTGCCTCAGGTGTGAGCTGAAGCCCAATTGATTTGCAATTGGTGAGCTCATATCCCCTGCGGCTGCAGCGGGAGAGGGTCAGCAGCGGAGAGGAGGGCGGAGGAAATCAGCAGTTCGGGTGGTCCCGGGGTGGGACTGATGGAGCCGCTGACAGAGGCTGAGTTATGGCTCCGCATGCGCGGCGCTCGGGAGATGGTTTTGGAGGGCTTGTGGAGCCCCGCTTATTATCTGGCTGAGTCCCGTTCTGGGGAAACCACCGAGAGAAGAACGCGTGAGCCATAAAACATATTGTTGTCTTTTAATGAACGAGACTCACAGGGGACCAGGACTATTTTTTACTCTGTCGTTATTCTTTCCTCAGCTCAGAGAAAGTTGCTGAGTGTTGTGCCTGCCAACTGCAGGCCAGATGCTACAGCAGACCCAGGCGGTCATGTCCTGTCCAGCCTGGCCTGGACCAGCCTCACCGTGAAGTTCCCATCTACTCCTGCCCAGCCACAGACCCACCAGTCAAGGCTGTGGTCACGCAGATGCAGGCAACGGCAAGACCAACCATCAGGGCTTTGATGTTCAAGAGGTGTTCTCAGGAGAGCTGGGCTGTAACATGCCCTGGCCCCACGAGGAGCCCTATTAATGCTACTGCTGAAGGAAAAGCAGTAATTAATCCTGAAATACTGAAATCCAAGCTTTGGAGGATTTTTGGAAGCAAAGCGAGTGTATGCTCACTCTCCTGAGCGTGAGGGAAGCGAATTGCACGGAAAGCATGGGGATGTCATTGTTTTCTTCTTCGTGCAAAGCTGATCTGCGAGAACCCTCTTGAGTGCCTGTGGGAACAGACCTCACTAATGACTCCGGGACTCAAGCACAGGAGATGCAGGACCCTTCTGTAGGACCTGAAGAACTCACGCATCCCTTTTCATACTTCTCCCTTCAGTGACAGGGACCTGCTCCAGAGCTTGAGGATCCCATGAGACAGTCTGGAGGGAAGAAAAGACATGAATTAACATCTGGGGCCTAAATGCCCCGGGAAACATTTGCTGAAACTTAACTCCAGACTAACTACCCTTTGAGTAGAGGCTGACATGATGGCACACCTTGATTCCGGATTTTTGTAGGACAGCGTGACAGGGATGATGCTGTGGAGGTTTCCTCTTTGCGGGGAAGGTGCCTGGAAGTCACCAAATCCCAACTTGCTGGATGACGGGGGCTGTGTTGAATGGGACTATTTAATGCTCCTCCTCATTGCCCACAGCAAAACCAGGGGCATTCGGGGTGCTTGCAGGGGCTACAGCATCAGTGGTGTGGAAAGGCTTTAGAAAAGTGACTATTGGGATTTGCTGGGGATGCACGGGGCAGGGGGGATGCAGCCTGGTCCCCAGCGGTGGGAGCATGGCTCTGCCCTGCTCATGGCCCCTCTGAGCATCAATAGGTCCTACTCTCCGGCTTGGCCCTTTGCCTCGCCGTGTCAGGGCTGCTGCCTCCCACTACCCGGCCAGCCTGGCTCCGCTTGGGACCGACGCCGGGAAACCCGGCCGAGCTGCACCTGTGGCCGGCAGGGATCAAGGGATGCACAGGGCCCCTTCCCTGCCAGGCAGCGGGGACCTAAATCATGCTGCTCCGTCCCCTCAACGGAGACAAATGATACAGCACAGGTGCTTTAAAAAAGAACAATAAATTGCAAGCTCTTCGCTGAGCCCAGCCATCGGGCTAGGATCCCCTTTCAAGGAGTATTTTAGGACTGAAGGCACCACAGCTGTTTGTGGGCTAATCCCTCTGCCCTCCCCATCAACCTCGAAAAGGGACTCTGCAGACCCACTTCAACCGCAAATAAATCAGGAAATGGCACTTTGTCCTCTCCAGAAATAGGTTCTCCTCAACCCTTTGAAACCGGCATCTGAGCCCAGCATCGCTTAGGGGAAGACCCCGCTGCGGTCGGGCCGTTTGGCCCTCAGGGACCCGTGAGACACGGGCCAGTCCCCGAGCTCCCGGGGATGCGGCAAGAGACCCATGGCAGGTCCTCATCACATTAAGCCCATCGGCAAAACCTCCGCTTGACTTGCTGGGGTCAGAGCTGGGCTGCAGCAGGCTGGGGCATCGGCTCCTCGCTGCAAGACGGGGCTTTTAGCCGAAATCGGGGCACGGAGCCGGCAGTGGGGCTGGGGAACAGCAGCAGTGGAGGAATGGGACACCCGCCTGCCAAGGCGAGGGGCTGGACTGCCGTGCAGCAGAGGATTTACATCTCCTCCCTGAATTGGAGCAGCTCTCCCCAAGGCTGAGAGCCCCGAAATAGGCTGCCCTCGCAGAAATGAGTGAGAGCAAGAGTGTCAGCACTTTAAAACCGGTGAAACGTGGGACCTGCAAAGCCTGTCGGGAGCGAGCCGAGGTCCCCGCTGTGTCCCCAGCTCGGCCCCCGCCCGGTCACCGAGCAAGAGCGTCGCTTCCCCCGCCGCAGCCCAGATGCGGTGATGGACCCTGGCTGCGGGCACCTGCCCTGCGCTGCGCTCGGGGCGAGGAGAGCCTGGGTGTTTTCCCAGGGCATTAATACGGGCTGTTATTAGCTGAGCCTGGACTTTGTGGTGGTGCAGAGCTGGGACCCAGGACAAGAGATGCTGCTGGACTCCTCAGGCTGCAGCCCGCCTCTGAATCCTTGGTGCCGGGACCCATTTGCTGCCGGTATTTTTTCTGCCCCTGATTATGAGCCTCTTTTCCCAGCTCGAGGACCCCAGCGGGGTATGAATGGGAATAAAACGAGAACCTAAACTCTGTGACTAACACAAAACCATCTGGGGTAAGGAGCTGCTGCTGGGAGGAGATGCCATGCACTGCTCCCCTCTGCAGAACAATATTTCCAGCATGTTGTAAGCATCATTAAACAGATAATTAAACATTTCCTCGCAGTTTAATATATCTCAAATACATGACCCAACGTTACGTATCTAAGGGGCACCGGTGTTTTGTGTATGACGAGGGAGCCCGTGTGTGCCGGGGGGTGAGGCTCGGCGTGCCGGGGATGCTCGGGGGCAGCTGGCACCTCTGGCTGCCTCGGTCCGGGCGTCACCTTGCGCCTTCGTGCTCCTTCTCACCTGATGCCTGAGAGGATTCGTTGGGCTGATCTGCTGCCAGCTGCTCCTCTCGCCGGTGTCGCTCCCCGAGCCGAGATGGCTCCCCAGTGCCGAGGCTCTGCAGGGGCCTTGGGAAGGTTTCCAAACGCAGCTGCAGCCCCCGCCGCGCTCCCCAGCCCACCCTGTGCAGTGGGGCCGACGACGTCGGATTTCTGCAATCATCCTCTCGGCCAAGCCCCGGGATGGCCGCCCCGCCACGGCCAAGCCCCTGCTCGACACACACCGAGCTGTTTATTTTTATGCGATTTTAAGGAGCCCGGGTGAGGTACCAGCCACGGCCAGGGCTGATGGGCTGATGCTGCGGCAGGGGCTCAGGGTGCACAGAAGTGCTCAGGGTGCGGGGACCGGGAGCCTCCACAGGCAGAGGGGATGTCCCGGCAGCCGGAGGGGCTTCGGCGCAGTTTGCTGCAGCTCTGCAAGGCTCAGAGCTAATTGAATCCAAGTGTGGAAGCAAGGCTCTGCCCTCGCCGATGCGGTGGGCAGGGGGAGAGCGTTTTATTTCTCTTCTGTTCCCTGGTTGCTTTGAGTTTTCTCCCTTTGAAAAGGGAGGCCTCTCATCTGTATTCACATAAAATGTGGCTTTTCTAAATTTAAAAGCCTTTTGGTCTCTTCAGGGAGCGCTCTGCAGGAGGCTGGGCACGGCTTGGGCTGGCTTGGCCCCCCCAGCCTCCCTCCTCGCGGGCAGCAGCAGGCAGAGACGCACCCGCCTGGAGCTGCCGGTCGCTGCCTGTGCCACCGAGGAGCCCAAGACGCCGACTCAGAACTGCACCCGGGGGATCCCCCTCCCTCCCTGCCTGGCGCCGGACGCCCGGGACACCCCTGCGGGCACCGCAGGGCTTTTCCAGGGCTGGAGGCTGAGAGGTGCTGCCCCGGGGGGGCACGGCTCTGAGCTCCACACGGGGTGCAGGGTCCGCAGCAGATGCCGGCGGAGAGCCCGGGTCGCGCGCTGGTTTTAAGGCAGAGCAGCGGATTCCTTGGCACGCAGACCTCTCCGGTCCCTCCGCCTGTTTTCTGATGTTCTCGCTTATTTTTCCGCTTAAAACTTTGATACCTTTGCAGAGGACCCGGCTGGTGCTGCGCCAGGACTGCGCTCGCCGCTTCAAGGCAACCGTCGTTTTGGTGCATCCTCCCAACGCCGTTGACATAAACAGGGATCTGCAGCCAGGTAGGGGCTGGAGCAGGAGGGAAAGGCTCTCTCCCAGAGGTGGTGGCAAATCCACGTGAGCTGGTTAGCCCCGGTGATGAGCCCGGCTCGTAGCCACAGTAATTAAGGGGCAACAACAGGGAGCCGCGCAAAAAGACCACCAGTCACGGGGGAAGCGCTTGCCCCGGCGGTGCCGGAGGGGCGATGGGATTCCTGCACACCTCGGGTGCCTCGTTTCAAACCCGCTGAAGCTGCAGTTCCTTAAGCGTGTCCCCACTTCTACGAAACGCTGCTTGTTACGGGAGGGTTTGTGACCACCGGCTGACGAGACTCCGGCCCGTGGCATTGCAAGGCACCCGCCTGGCCGGAGCGGGAGCGCGCCGGGCACCCCCAGCCCTCCCGTTATCCCGGGAGCCTTGGGGAGAGCGTCCGAGCGGAGGGCGAGGGGGGGAGAGCTGAGAGCCAAGCTGGGAAGGCGACACGACCATGTCTCCGTGGGGATTTCAGGAATTAAAAGTGAAATTACAGCGTTAATCTATCAATTTTTTTTTTTTTTTTGCTGGCATTTTAATGAAAACTCCTGTAAACCATAGAAGGCCTATCTCGGTCCTGCATTCCCAACCTCACACTCTCCGAGGTTATTTATTGGGTTGCTACACAAGCTGGATTTTTCCTCCCCTTTTCTTTTCTCTTCCCTTTCCTCTCTGCTTTTGCAAATTGAATTATTTAAATGCATTGTTTGGCAGCCTTAAATCCAGGCGTTTCACTCTCTTTCCCCCTCGGCTGCCATTTCTTTCTCTCCTTTTTGCTCTTGCATTTTCAGGATCATTTACTGCGTTGTTCCAGTGGCATTTATTGAAATTTGCACAAAAAAAGATCCTTCTTCAATGACACTATTTCAGCCCATGCAAAAGATTTATGGGTGCAGGAAGACATCCATGGCAGGGAGTCTTCGCTGGCAGAAAGAAAGGAAGGAGGGAAAGGAAAGGAAATGTGCTGGAAAAGCAAAGGGTCCCCAGAGCCGGGGCTGGAGAAGAGCGCGTCGCCGAGGATTGGGTTTGGCTGGGCAGCAACCTTGCTCCTCTGCGTGGTAGCACACGCGCTCACGTGGGTACGGGCACGCGCGTGGGCATGGAAAGCTTTCAGTCCCAGCGGCGTGTGGGCACAAACGTTTTTGTGTGGGCACAAACACACCCGTGTGCCTTCAGACACCAGTGGATATGTCCCAGGGAGGTGCTAGGGCTGCTTTGGTGCGCTTGGTGCGCGCTTGGTGCGCCCTTGGAGCCCATCCCCGGCCGCGAGCAGCCCGGCACCGCTGCTGGGTGCTGTTTCCCGACAAAGTGGCTCTTGGAGGACGTTTGAACAAGCTCTGCAAGAAGTGTCACTCTTGATTCTCACTCCTATCTCTAATCCTCCTTCAAAGCCGGCTCGTTTTATTTACGTATTGATGTATGATTCATTTAATTGACTTTCTCGCCTTGGAATTGTACTTACTTAATTAATCTGATTACATTTCTGCTTCTAGTTAAAGAGTTTCTGTGTTCCAGCCCAGAGGTGACTACATTTCTGCAAAGTGATGTGATTCTGGTTGATCTAACCAGCAGATAGAGTCTGCAAAGCATTTTGGGATCCTTTGGTAGGGGAAGACAGGCAAAAGACATGGAAAGTGCCGCAGCAATTTCCATTTTCACACACGCAGCATCTTCACTTGTGGCAGAAGTAAGACACATTCCTAGTCAGTGGGATTGAATTATCTCCATAAATTCATTACATTTTTAAAAATATGGTAATCAGCACGAAATGAACATCCCGAGGGAGACAGAACATGTACATCTCAAGTACTGCTAATAATAAGCCTTTAATTAACAAATGCCCAAGGCTGGCTCAAAGCCGCCGCGTCCCATGGCAGAGGCTCCGGTACTGCGCCCGTGCCCGGACCTGCCGGGGAGACCCTCCCCACCGCCCCCCTGCCCATCGGCCGCCGTCCCAGGGTGGTGGACGAGCTCGGTGGAGCAGCGGTGGCAGCCGCGGTTGGGATGCAAGACGGGCAGTCTCCATCATTTCCCGGTGCTCCCAATGTGGCCCCCGGCGCTCGGTGCCTCGCTCTGCCCTGCCGGGTGCCGATGGAGGGTCCCCGGCGGGTGGTGGCCCTTGGTGGCCCCTGGTGGCCCCTGCCTGGTGGCACGGCGTCTCCTGAGCCATCCCTCCCGGCCATCGCCTCCCAATACCGCCCTGCAAATATCAATATTTATGAAATGATTAGTGCCTGTTTAATAGGCAATTGAAGCAATTAGCAAGCATGCGGCAGCAAGCGCGGTATCCATTTGTAATCATAAAGTATTCATGGGGGCTCGGCGGCGGAGTGGCCGGGGAGAGGGGCTGGCAGCGCCGGGCAGCGCCGCGTCCCGCCGGCAGCAACGGGCAGGGCCAGTGCTGCTGCTTGGCCTTTCGGAGCTGCCCCTTCATGGTGCCCTTTTATTTTTTGGCCTGTTTGTTTAAGGAGGAGCAAGATCTATTGCTCACCGTCCCCGGGGAGCCGCTTGCGTGGCGGGGGCTCTTGGCGTAACTCGGGGTATCTCGCTTTGGGTGCCAAAAGGTGTCATGAGGGGTCCCAAAGCAGCCTGGGGGGTGGTGGGGATGAGCCGGGGGCAATGGGCTCCCACAGCCCTTTTTGCAGTGGTTCGTCTCACAGCCTCAGAGTCCAACAAAACAAAAATAACGTCACTTGGACGGCGTCGTCGTAAACTTTTTCTCTTTATTATACCATTTTGGTGGCAGACAGGCTGCTCCTCTGCTCTCCGTTTGTTAAATACTAATTAATTATTAAATTATCCATTAACTATTAATGGCCGATTTCATGTGTGTTAACGACAGCCGTGTGCAAAGAGATCTGTGTCTATGGCAAACCTCCTAAACCTCAGGGAATAAATCCTCAATAATCAATATGGCATCCACTCAATTTGCAATTCTTGTCTCGTTCGCTCTGCATTTAGCGTGCACTTAAGTATATTTTTATATTCTACAAACGCAAAAGCAAATTTTACCACTGGTGGAAATTACCAGCTCACAGCGATAATGGCAGAGCCCTTTGCTTATCCCCAGCACTGGCGGGGCTCACGGGTGCCAGTTCTGCCTCCACGAAGGACCCGCAGAAGTCACCCTGAGCTGCAAGCGTCCAGCGCATCCCGAGTCCCCGCTGGACCAGGGGCTGCTCCTGGTCCGGGGACACTTTCTCAGAAAAGCCGGAGCTTGGCAGCACTCATTTCAGAGCATCGATCTGATGATAGCAGCAGCCTTCAGCTCAGCCCACCCAGACCAGCGCTAAACCAGTGGCCCTTGGGCAAAAAAGTCTCCGCAGCACATTTGTAGCCCCCGAGGCAAGCGGCTCCTGGTTTGACAGCGCGTGAAGCGCTACCAACTTAATTACAAGCGAAGCCGAAGGAGAAACACACCGAGGTTGGAAACAGGGAGAAGGGGATGACGGGCCGGGAGGGGTGGAAGGGGAATGGGCCAATGCAACGCTGCAGCAAATCCTCATGGAAGCGGCTGTCCCGGAGGCTCTTGCTCCTGCTCTTGGCTGCGGATGCGCACGGGGCTGGTTCCAGCCCTTGTCCCCTGCAACACTCCGGGCACAGGCATCCATGCTGCTGGGCAGCCCCCGGCTTCCTCGCCCATCCTCTTCCTCCAAGGAGGAGGGAGCCCGGCCCGCCGCGGACCCCCACCGCAGCAGGGCAATGGGCTGGTGGACAAGCCCACGTCAGGCACCTCCAACCGCGCGGGCTCGTTTTGGGGTCCTAATGCTCTTTTGATACACTTTTTGGATCTAATAATGTGTCAGTGGGGAGAAAGGAGGGAAGATTTATTTTTCTGTAAAATGCCTCTGTTGCTTTTGCACCAGTAAGATAAGACGGTTTCTAAGAACAACAAACTTTGGGCAGCAAATAAACAAGGAAGCGCCTTGCGAAGCCTCCCGCAGGCAGATCCCGGCCGCGCAGCCCCCCGGGGCCCCCGGGCTCCCCCAGTTCTCCCTCCCTCTGCCAGCCGGTCTCACCCTCCCCGACGGGATTTTTTCCCCTTTCCCTCTGCCGAGGGCCCTGCCCAGTGACCTCCAGGGTGGGATGACCTGGGCAGCGCAGGCGGGAGGTGACAGCGAGCCGCTCGCTGTCCCCAGGACGATGCCTGGGCACGTCCGTGGGTGCCGTACGGTGGGTGGGCGGCGGGCAGGGAGCCGCTGGCTGCGTACCGGGGATGCTCACCGGTGATGCTCACCGGGGGGGGCTCATGGGGAAGCCGCTTTGGAGGCAGAGTGGGAGGGCAGCGGGATCCTGCACCCGCCCGGGGGGACGGGCGAGCGAGCAGAGGGGACACGGGTGCCAGGGGAAGCAGGAAGGGGAGCGGAGAGGGACACGGGGCTGATGGGCTGGAGCTGGTCCACAGCGAGTCTGAAAAACAAGCGGCCACAGGCATCTCCGGAGCAAGTCTTTTGAAGCTGATGGCCTTGCCCCAGGGAAGAGTTTTGGCCCGGGGAGTGTTATTTTGACTGGTGCATTTGCACAGTCCCCAAAAAGCAGCGCTGCTTTTCAAGACGTCCTGTGAGGAGAACCATTGCTGCTCGAGAGAGAAAGAGGCTTGGATTATTTTCTCATGTCAATTAACGGTGCTTTCCAAAGGAAACCCAGGCTCCTCTGAATCCAGAGCACGGGACCCTGGCCAGGCTGCTCCCCCTGAAGAGCTGGAGGGAGAAATCAAGGTTCTTTGGCCAGCAAGCTGCTGGGCTGAAGCCAGCAAATAAAATAGTCATAACGAGGCCTTTTGAGATAAGTTTGTAGGCTAGGGTTGCCTTTTTTTGTTGTTTTTTTTTAATTTTTTTTTTTCCCCCCTGTTAGAGAAACCACTTTGCCTAGGGGAAGCAGCGGCAGATTCAAGAGCGGCATCGCCGCGGGGCTCACCACAAAGTGCATTTTCTCCCCTGGATCTGCCCAGGCTGGTGTGCCGGCACCTTGCCCGGACCTCGCACCGTGGCCGTGCTGGGTCCCAGCGAGGCTGAGCTGACAGCAAGGGTCCGAGCTCCTTTCCGTGGATGACGAGGAGGAGACATGCGGATGGAGCAGGCTGGGAAGAGCAGCCGGAGGCAGCTGACGCGACCGGTGTCTCCCAGCCCCGCCAGCAGCCTCCGGCACTGCTGTTCGCATGCGGGGCCGTGTCAAGTGCCACTGGTGTGGCACGGCAAATGAGTGATGGGGAGCGGAGAGCAAGGGTGCAGAATGAACCCTTTGCATCCGGGCACCTGCGCTGCCGTGGGCGGGTGCTGCCGGCTGATAACAGGAGGGATGCGAGCCAAGGAAAATGATGTGGCTGTCCGTGTGGGGTGGGTCGGGGATGGGAGAGGGCGGTTGGTTTAGTGCATTGGCATGAAGCCCTCGAATCCTGTGTTCAGTGTTGGGCCCCTCACGACAAGAAGGACGTTGAGGTGCTGGAACGTGTCCAGAGAAGGGCAACGGAGCTGGGGAGGGGTCTGGAGCACGAGTCTGATGAGGAGCAGCTGAGGGAACTGGGGTGTTCAGGCTGGAGAAGAGGAGGCTGAGGGGAGCCCTCATCACTCTCTGCAACCACCTGAAAGGGGGTTGTGGTGAGGTGGGGGTTGGTCTCTTCTCCCAAGTAACCAGCGACAGGACGAGAGGAAATGGCCTCAGGTTGCTCCAGGGGAGGGTTAGATTGGATATTAGGAAAAATGTCTTTACGGAGAGAGTGGTCAAGCACAGGCTGCCCAGGGAGGTGGTGGAGTCACCGTCACTGAAGGTGTTCAAAAAACGTGTAGACGTGGCACTTTGGGATATGGTTTAGTGGGCATGGTGGTGTTGGGTTGATGGTTGGACTTGGTGATCTTAAAGGTCTTTTCCAACCTCAATGATTCTGTGATTCTGTGAATTTCTAGTCTTCCCTCTAAACGTTCCCCACTTCTTTATACCTGTGGCAGACTCTGCGTCCCAGCAGAATCAAGAGCCTCTTGCCCTGCTCAGCGTAACAAAGCCAGGTTCGCCTGTGCTCACGGCGTGCCGCGACCATGGGGCAAGGAGGAGCGCGGATGCTGCTTGAACTCTGCACCCCCCAGTTCAGGTGTGGGTTCAGGCGTGGGTTTGGGTGTGGGTTTGGGTGTGGGTTACGTCCTGTCCCGGCTCCAGCTCTTTTCCCAGAGCAATCTGGGAGCCCTCCAGTGGCCGGCCAAGCATGGAGAGCCGCGCTCCTGGGCTGGCTGCACCCAGGCTGGGGAAATTCCCAGGGGCTTCCCCGAGGATGCACCCAAATCCCTCAAGAGTGGTGATTTCTGAAACAGTCCCCTCTGGCAGGCTGCGAGGTTCGCAGAGCCTTGCCGTACGAGCAAGGCTCGCAGAGCCGTACACGCAAGTCTCGGAGAGCGCTTTTCCATCCTCGGTGATTTGGGACCATCTATAGATGTTGTTGGGAAGATGCTTTTCGAGAGGGAAGTGTGTTCCAGCTGGCATGGCAGAGGCTGGCCACGGGCAGGGACCTCTGGTTCCCCTTGGCCCTTTGGGAAGGAAAGCAGAGTGTTTTCCGTGCCCACTGTCCTGGAGAGCCAGGGCTCCTGCACCGAAAGAGCAACTGCCCCTGCCGTACGCCCCTCACCGGCTCTTCATGTTTCAAAGGCTCTCCCGCTCCCATCGCTCTCCCCAGCTGCTTCCCGAACACCCCACTCCTTTGGGGTGGGCTGGGATAGCGCTGCCTGCGAAGCTGCCAAACAGCAGGAACAGATGAGGCCGCCCCGGAGAGTGGCTCGGAAGAAGGGGGACAGGCCCCCCCACCCCTCGCAGCAACCCCCCCGGCCGCGTGGGGGGAAGCAGAGATGCTTCAGAGCGCCGGAGATCAGAGGGCCACGGAAGGGCTGCGAACCCACCCACGTCGCCGGGACCGCCGCAGCTGACGCCCATCCTCCGGGTGAGCCTGGGTGGGGAGCGGACCCCCCCGGCGGCGAATAAAGCCCTTGGGGAGAGGTGTGAAATCCTCCCACCCTTCCCGCTGAGGCTGCGTCCTCGCCGTCTCGCGAGACGAGGCGGTTCCCGGGGGGCTTGCGGGGGGGGTCTGCAGGCAGGGGTTGAGCTGGGATCCCTCCGTCACCCGGGGACCTGCGTGGGCTTCTCCCAGTGGGGCGCGAGCCCCGGCCAGCAGAAGGCTTTTCTGACCCAGTGCCACCTTCTTTCTCCGCACCGTGTGGAATGCGGCACTAGGATCAGAAGAACGGCATCGTGGCCAGCAGCAGAAATCCTCACTTGAAAGATGACCCAGTTTAGGGTTTCAGACCAAACGGAACGACAGATCGGCTCAACTCGGACCACCCGAACCCTCCTCCTGCCACTGCCCCCGGTCGCAGCGAAACCTCTGATCTCTCTCCAGCTCTCTGCAGAGCTCTTGGGGCTTCTGTGGGTCTGAGCCGAGACCGTGAAGCCGGAGATGTCGACGGGGGCGGCAGGGCTGTGGAGCCTCCTGCCCGCCTCTGCTCGAGGCTCGCGGAGGTCCGCGACCTGCTCGAATCGTGCTGCACCGCGCTGGCCGGGACGAGCAGCGCCGCGCAGGCGGCCGGGGGATCCCCCGGCCCCGAGGTGCCCAGGAGAGGGGCTGCTGAGCTGGGCTGAGGGGGGAAACCCGTACGCACCAGGAAAGGGGAAAGCGCGGGGTCTGACGCCGCGCATCGCCGTCCCTTTCCGAGCACGGGCAAACCCCCCTCCCGCCTCGGGCAGGACGCTCGTGGCCGGGCAGAGGCGACGGCAGATTCTCCTCCCGCGCCCGCGGGCAGCAGGAGTTCGGGGCCGCTATTGGAAGCAGGTGTGCTGCCTCGCCGGGCGATGGGAGCCATTAAAGAGAAAGCCTCTTAAATAAAATTTATGTCTGTCTCTCCTCACCCTTCTCTCCTGAAACAAATTATGCTACGGTCCTGCCCCATTCTGGAAGACCCACTCGGGTTTGGCCCCCCCCGGGGTCCGCTGGCCCCTGGGATGTCCCAGCCCTCCTCTAGCACAGTGGGGGCAAGCAGTATGAAAAATAGCCAGGCTTTCCTGGCGGCCCCTTAATTCATCTCCCTGTGAGTCCGTCGGAAGAGATCCCGCAGCACCTGGGCTGCTGCCCCTCTCCCCCTCCCAGCCGGCGCGCTTGGCAGCCTCCCGTGTGCTTGAAGGGGGGAGCGAGGCGGGGGGACACAAAGCGACCCCCCCACCCCATCACCACCGCTTACCCCGAGGTTTATTATTACACAAATGTGAATTCCAGAACCGGCATCTGGGGAGCAGCTGCTGGGAGTTAACCCCTTCTCCCGCCGCCGGCGATCTGAGCGGGAGGAGCGGACGCTTGGCCGGAGCGTGGCCGCGCTCGGGGAGGACCTGGGCATGGGGACGGGGCTGGGAGACCCCTCCTCGTGCTGCAAGGTGGCCATCCGGCACGTGGAAAGGGCTTTTGCTGGGCAGGGACTTGTCTGTGTGCATGGATGGGGAGGCAGGTTCTTCCCTCTCTTTCTTTCTTTTTTTCTCTCGCTCTTTTTTTTTTTTTAATAACACGCACTTCTGTTTCCATTCAGAGGTTTTATGAGGATTTGCTCTGAATCCTAGGCAAGGCCTGAATTTCCAGTTTGCTGTGGGACGCAGCTCCACGGGATGCTGCACTTGGCTTTTGATGAGCAGCCTGGAGATAAGGGGTGAGAGCGGGAGGCCAGCCGCCCGCTTAAAAGGAAGGGCTCGACTGCAACCTGTTGATCTGGACAGCACGTTTTTGCTGTACGATGGCTGTTTGGAAAAGAAGGCAGGTCCTCACAACCTCCTCCTCTCCCACCAGCCTTTATGGTATCTTTGCAAGGCTTTAGGGGTTAGTCAAAAGACTGACTTTTCTGCCGCCCGAAGTCCCTCTGCTTCACTAAGCTCTTCCCGGGGCCAAGAGCCTTGTGGCCCCACAGCAGGTCATGGAAGCTCTGGTAGTGACCAGGAGCAGCCTCTCCCTCCTCGGCTTGGTGGGGAAGCGGTGCCCAGGCTGGCCCTGCCGCCCCTTTCCCCGGTGGCATGGGTGCAGCCAGACCCTCCCCAGCCCTCTCCTGCCAATGCCAGCCCCATCCCAGGGCCCGCACGGCGAGGGTCCGGCTGGCGCTCGCAGCTGCACCAACTTCCAGGTGATGGAAATCTCCCAGGGGTGACTTCGGGGGTGGCAAGCTTTCCCCATGCGCCTGGGAGACTCCAGCTCCAGCCTTTCCAGTCCCGGGCAGGGAACGGCTCCTCTCCGCCAGCCCTGCGAGGGCTCCACAGGTCACAACCAACTCCTGAAATCCAACCTTGGAGTCTAATAGGAAGCCAATGCCAACGGGGATGGAGACACCACGTCTTCGGCGCAGGGCAGCTCGCTGCACCTCGAGGAGTTTCCCAATTTCTGTAGCACACGACCCCAAGGCAGGCGTCCAGAGGCAGGGCAAGGCAGAGGGGTGGCTGTCAGGAGGCAATAGCTGCCGGGCAGGGACGGGAAGGAGGTCTTGCAAATCACGACTGTGAGACAGCCCACGGCTGGCGGGGACGATGGCAGGCTCCGAGCGCCGCCGTCAGGGCTGCCCGCCCCGAGGAGGGCCACTGCGCGAGGGTGGCAGAGGCTGCGCGGCTTAGGTACGCTGGGGAACACGTAGCAGCCGCGTGTAACGCCGGGTGCTTTTGAGCGATTTATAGTCGTCATCCCCAGATTAGCGTCAAGGGCTTGAAATAAATCACCACCACCAGCAGTGATGCCAGAGCTCCGTCTCCGGCCGATGGGCGCTGGGGAAGCGGCGTGCTGCCCGCCCCGGAGCAGGGTCCAGCCTGGGAAGCGCACTCTGCTCCGCAGGACGCGTGCGCAGGGGCCGTAGCCCAGCCGGTGGTTTAGGGAGAGAAAATGCAATGACCACGCAGGTAGTGAGCGCTCCCCAAGGGGATGCCCACCAGGCAGCGGGACTGCACCTTGTCCGCGGGGGTCCGGAGCCCACCCAGCTCGCAGCCTGTGCCGTGGTCTCCTCTTCCCCTCGCAGCCCTCTCTGGCAGCCAAACCCCCGCTCCCGGTGCTTGACTGGCAGCCAGGGGTGATTTCCCAGGACAGGAGATTTAAGCAGTCGATGGCAGCAGGCATCGGCGTGCTCGCTTGGCGCTGGCAGCTCGACACGTGGCGAGATGTCGGCAGGCAAAGGTCACGAGCAGGCAGGTGACAGGTTCTGTCAAACACAGCCGAGCCTACCGCCTGCCTGCCGGCTGCCAGATACCACGGTGATGGGCAGAGCCGAGGCAGCAACAAGTGTCGTAAAGGCCAGGAAAGATTTTGGAGGAGTTTTTAGTGCCTGGATGAAAACCAGCTGTGAGTTTTGCTCCTGGGTTGACTACTGCGGCTGCTCAGACCGTGCTGGGAGACGGGAGGGGAGGTGGGAGGTGCTGGGGCTCCATCAGCCGCGCAGGCTCTGGGGGAGGCTGGAGACGGCCCTGGGACAAAGTGGTAGCGTAGAGCTGGGCTTCGGCGGTTGAACTCGCTCCCCTGGTCAACAGGTTTCATTAGCGGTGGCTCCAGCTCGCCCAGCTGGCTGTCCCGCCAGGACTGGTGCAAGCATGGAAATCATCCCCTTGACTCCTCGGGAGGAGACCAGAGCACGACGGGACGACTCATCAGGCTGGGTCCCTCCTTAATTGCCGGCCTCCCGCTCCCTGCTGCTGCTCTGCCCGCAGACTCCCTCCAAGCCTGAACCGTTCCGCTCCTGACACCAAAGTGGAGCTGACAGGGCGACGCGACAGACAAAATAACAGCAGCCAGAGCAATCACTGTCTCCTGAGGAGGTGTTTATAATGCGAGGAGCCCCTGAAGGGATCTGAGCAGGAATGGGAACAGAAGCTCCTTTGCTCGGGCTTGAACTCCTGCCTGTAAGCCGGCGCGTGGAGCCCAGCCAGCCGAGCTGCCTGCTCGCTCTGCCCGCAAAGCCGGTCTCCAGGCTCTTACCCCGGGCAGGAGGAGTGAGAAATGGAGCTGACAGGAGCTCCTGCAGCACGGGGAGCTCAGCACCCCCCGCAGACTGCGGTGCCATGCCAGAAAACCCCTCTCCCCTTGTCAGTCAATGCCTCGCCTCCCCGAATCCGGCTCCAACCTCTCTCGGCATCTGCTCCTGCCCATAGTCCTCAGCCTCTTCCTCCCCTCCTACCCCGACACTCACGCAGTTTGCTTTTCCCAGCCTGCAAGCTCTTTGGGGCAGGGAATGAGCCTCCCTCCAGGTTTCGTGAACCAGCCCTGTGGTGCGAGGGGGTTTGAGATGCAATGAGCCACAGCGTGGGTCTGGCCGGGCTCGGCCGCCCCGAGCATGGCGTCTCTGCCGGCCGCTCCGCTGGCAGCGCGCACAAGAGGGGAACGGGCTCGCTTTCTCCCACAACAAGCCGAATCCCACTAGGCAGCAGGGGTAGGATGACAAATTGTTCTGACTAATAGTCTAAACAATGTGAAACAATGGAAGTCAGGGAGCAGCATATAAAATATGCAGCACGCAGGGGGCTTGGCTATTTTATTTGATAATCAGATGGATATTCCAGTGGCCAGGATCCGTCAGGAGTAGAACAACACATGTCAAACTCAATAAGGGTTCGTGAGGGGCAGTGGCGGGGGGCTTGAGAAGCTCCTTCTCTGGAGTGCAGTTGGGAAGCCTGACTTTTGAGTCAACTGCTTGTGGAAGGGACACAGCTCTCCCTGCCCGACACACAGGAGCATCCGCTGCATCTTCCCCGGCAGAGGCGGAGCGAAAGCGCCTGACCTTGACCCAGGCCCACCGAAGAGGGGTAGGAACGCCGGGCGGGCGGGAAGAGGCATGGGAAGGCTGCCCGGCTGATGTGGTTGAGCAGACGGGGGAGGCTTTCTGTCTTCTCTTTGAAATTCCTTTGCGTTCAGAGTCATTTTGAAAGTCAAAAGCTGTTAGATTCCCCAGGACGCCCAGGGAGGGATATTGACTGGGTTTGCTCTGACGATATTTCCCTGCACAGCTGTTTGTGCCATCAGCAGTAGGGTTTCTCTTTAAAAAGAAGATATTTTATCCATTAAAAAGAAATCCATAAATGATGAATATGTATTCAGTCTAAGACTGAGTGATGAAATCCTCTCAAAGGTGCAAAGATCCAGCTATCTGTCTGTCTGCTAGCCCTGCGAGGGACCGGTGGCGGGTTCCCTCGGAGACTCCTCAGCTCTTTGAAAGCCTTGGGGCCGCTAATGCTGTGCAGGGTGCTCTGGCCAGCAAGTTTTCTCTCCGGAGGATCCTTTTGCTTCCCGTGTCTGAGCAGGTCAGGAATGCTGTGAGAACAACCCCTCAGAAGTTGTTTCGAGACTTCCAGCTGGAACAGAAAATGTAGGATCAGCAGAAGGGGGGGTGTGGGGGGAAAGCTGTTGGTGGGGAGGAGGGAGGAAGACAGTGCTCCTCCCTGCCTTCTGCGAGGGGCCCCGCTCCCCCACGTGCCCACCCGGCCGCAGATCGCGGCGGGGGCTGCCCCATCTCTGCGTTTTCCTGGGTGAGTCCTTGCCCGGGGCCCGCCCGGGGGACGCTGACCCAGGATTTCTGATGACCTGCAGCCTGCTCGGAGAGCGGGACACCTGGGTCATGGTCTACACCCCAGCCGGTGCCGGCAGCCCGCAGGGGCAGCGCGAGCCCCCTCCCAGGACGTCGGGCACAGGGGCTCTTCTCTGATCCCCATCAACCCCCTATCTCAGCGTTTCCTGGAGGCTGTTTGTGGGATCTAATACCTTCCCCGTCCAAAATGGTGCTGGTTTGTTCCCATTGCCACGGCGCAGCTTCTAAAGGTCTGATGCTTCCTTCACGGGATGAACGCAAGTGACCTGAACCTTGTGTACGCGGTCGGCGCGCGCCGCCTCCTTCCTTAGTTTACACTCCTCGGGTTCTCAGCTATTTTTGCATTAGGTCATTTATTTTCTATGGAAAGACATGCCCTGGAGCTGGCAGAAGTGCTCACTCTACTCTGCGTGCCCTGCTGTGCCAGAAGCGACGGTGGCGTGACCCGGTGTGACCCGCATCCCCTCCTGCCTCCACCTCCTAAGAGACAGCCGAAATGCGAACACCACGCTCCCCTGG
The DNA here is from genome assembly GCF_964289735.1 of Phaethon aethereus. NCBI lineage: Eukaryota > Metazoa > Chordata > Aves > Phaethontiformes > Phaethontidae > Phaethon > Phaethon aethereus. The sequence goes on from NC_138586.1 coordinate 23,760,854, forward strand.
TCCCTCCTCCCTCCGCGGCGTTGCGGCTGGGATCGGCACCCCTGGTCGTGCCGGTCGGGCAGGAATGCCATGCCACGTGGCCGGTAAATGCGCCTTAGCTGCCACCCCGGGGACAGTCCCGTTTCCCCGCAGTGTCCACCCCTGCAGCGTCTGCATGCCTGCCCCGGCCGACGGCATCCGCTGGAAGGTGCGATCTCATGCATCGGAGCTGGCTGCATCGCCGGGAGCGGAGGATCTGAGCTGTGGCTGAGGGTGTCCTGCGGGAGAAGCCCTTCTGCAGCACCTCTCCCCCCTCCCAAGCTTATAGTCCTTCCCACATTAGACAACCTGGCTTTTTTTTTTTCACTTCCCGGTCTTGCAAGTGTCTCCACGGCCAGGGCAATAGGATGAAAAGGCAGAGAACAAGGGGGATCAGAGAGAAGCAGGCAGAGAGAGCAGCAAGCCAAATCACTGAGGCAGGAGGGAAATTTCTTGGCTGAAATTGGGAACAACGGCTCAAAGTTTGTCACTGTCTGCACCTGATGCAAGTCAGGTTGGGATCGGGGGATGTTGGGAGCAAAAAGCAGAACGCTCCTGATGTCACAGGTTTGTGTCGTGAACTGGAAGATCTCAGAGAGAGAAAGAGAATGGAGGAAAAATAAAAAGGAGAAAAAACAACCAAAACAAAATGATGCAAACATCAGCCGTTGGGGAGGGGGGCAATCCACTGGAAGGGAGGGGGCAGGAAGCACGGCCCAGCCAAAATGCTTTAAAAGCCTCCCTTTTATACGGCATTTGTTCTTCAAAGACATTAGGGCTTGTAAAAAAGCCCTGCCATTTACCTCTGCCTCTGACATGTTAATGGTTGTATTTCTGAATCATTAAAAATTGAAATGCATAACACTTTCAGCAGCTGCCAAACCTCTCCGCAGCCCAGCTCTCCCACTTCTGCTCTCCTCCACCAGCCTTCTCCCCTCTCCGTTTTCTCCGCATGCTCTCTCCTCTGGCGTTCCCCCCTCCATCCTCATCTTCCTCCTGCCCCTGCCTCCCTCCTTTGCTTCCCCGGACTTCTCCCCGCTCCGCAGTTCCCCCCCCAGCCTCCCTCCCCATCCTTCCTCTGCTGGAGTCTCACTTCACGGGAAGCACTTGCTAATCTGCAGCTTTAGTATTCTCACCTTGCCATTCTCCTATTCGGTGGGACTTGGAGAATTAGAAAAGGTATTTATCTAGGTACACTGGAGAGCAAGAGAAACAAAGAAACCGGGAGGGCTTTTCTAATGAGGAATGACTAATTTGACCCAGGAGAGCCTGTCCTCTTCCAAGCACTCAATTTTCTCCAGGTTTTGCATCCAAAGATAACATTGGCGATGCCAGTGGCGACGATGGGGGACCTGCCAGCCCGCAGCTACCGCGGGTGCTGTGCTCCCCGCAGGGGCTGCTGCCAGCTGCAGAGAACGGCAGTGTTTGCTTTACCTGCTCTCTCAGATGTGACAGAACCTGCTGCAGCCAGAGCAAGCACTGCAGAGCCAGGAGACGTGAGGATTTGGAGCAGCTCCTGTTTGCTCACGGCCCTGCTCGGGGCTCCTGAGCATTGAGAAGTTCAAGTCCCGAAGCGCAGCCTTCCCGAGACCGGACTGGGACAGGGCTGGGCTCCCTGCAGCCTTCCTGCGGCTTCGAGCAGCTTCTGACTGCTCGTGGATTGGAAAGGAAACACCTACGAGTTGTCTCAGATTTGTGCCCATGACAAGGGACCTTTCAAGGTCATCTAGTCCAACCCCCTGCTATGAGCAGGGACGTCTTTACAACAGGTTGCTCAGAGCCCCGTCCAACTTGACCTGGGATGTTTCCAGGGATGGGGCATCTACCACCTCTCTGGGCAACCTGTGCCAGTGCCTCACCACCCTCATCGTGAAAAATTTCTTCCTTAGACCTAGCCTAAATCTACCCTCTTTTAGTTTAAAACCATTATGCCTTGTCCTATCGCTACAGCCTGTCCCCATCTTTCTTATAAGCCCCCTTTAAGTCCTGGCAGGCTGCAATAAGGTCTCCCCGGAGCCTTCTCTTCTCCAGGTTGAACAACACCAACTCTCTCAGCCTGTCCTCACAGCAGAGGTGACCCTTTCCAAGAGAGCCTTTCTTCTGCTGGGCCTGGTTACTCCAACGTGGACGGGCTAAACGCCTGCTCAACCCTATGATCTTACTGGAAACAGACTCGCTGCCTTCTGGTTGGTCCCTTCATCTCTCATCTTGCATTGAAGATGCTTGAAAAGGATAGTGGATACCGTGGTTTGCTGGTTAGAAAAGAGTATTTAGGGCAACGGATTTGGGATTTTTACCAAAAACAAGTAGGTGGGGGGATGAGATTTACTGATTTGAGGCTGACACAAGTCATCTGTGGACTTTTTTCCCCAAATAGAGGAGCAAATGTTGTTTAGTGGACACAGACAGGACAACTGGTCCTGAAAGGGTTGTGCTTGTGCAGTCCAGAAACAAAACAGAGGCTAGGATGTTTATAATTGCTGCCTGTAAATATATTGGAAACACCCAGGAATGCAAGGAACTCTCTAAGTGGAAGGACACTGTTGGCATAAGCATAAATTGGTAGAAAACTGTCATGAATAAATGCCAGCTAAAAATTGAAGGAGGTTTCTCCTAATCATCAGATGAGGGAGTTTATAAAATAGCTTTCCAGCAGGGTAATTGAGGGAAGAAACATAACTCGTTCAAGATGGGAGTCTGACAAATTTCTGAACGTCATTTTCAGATGGGGCTGAATTTGACAGTCTGGCCCCTCTTGACTAAGTCCCGCCTTGGCCCAAGACTGGCTGCGCTTGCGTAAGGTGGGGAGCGGTCCTGCTGCCTTCACATCCAACTCACCTCCTCCTCCTCCCTGCCCCGTCGCACAGACACAGGCCACGTGCAGCCCCACACCCCCCCACACCCCCTCCCCGCAGCCCCCAACTCACCTGTCCCTGACACGGAGGTTTTCCAGCCGGTTAATAGGCTGTGACACGCCAGACGTCGAAAGTATGAAAACTGGCCAATTTTTAAATGTTTTTAAGCCTCGTAACATATACTTTAGTGGTCTGAGCAAAGCGCTTCGTGACGCCTTAGCGAGGAAATGGAAACTATCATTTTGTATAATCTGCCTGAGCTGGGCTGACCCCCAGGTCCCCGCCGGACCCCTCCGCCTCCCCTGCTCCCGCCTCTGCGGCCCAGATGGGGAACGTACCCAGCGCGCGAGCCGGTGCGACCGCTAACACCGGGGGTGACGTTAACGAACCAGACGACGTCCTGCCTGGCGGCGTGGCGGCCGAAGGCACGGGCAGGAGACATGGGAGCCAGGAGAACCCCCGAACAAGGAGCAGGGGGGTCTCTCTTTTTTTCTCCTTTCGGTGATTTGCCGCTCTGGAACCGCGTGCGCTACAGAAACCGGGGCTGTAAATGCTGCTTGCGCAGAGAGAAACGGTGCAGTTGGTGCACAAAGCTGTAAGCGGAGGGAAAATCCTGCCTGCACCACGTCTTTTGGTGCAGCCCCTTCGGGAACCGCTGAAGGGGCACACGGAAAGGAAGGTGGGAGCTCTCTGTTTGTCCCCCCACCCACTTGACCCACTGTCCCCCGTCCCCGTAACGTGGCACCTGGGCTTGCCCGGCGGGTGCTGCGGTGCCGTGGCCTCAGCGGCTGCACAGCGATGGTTGGAGCTGCCCGGGACGAGGTGTCTGATTTGCAGCCTGTGAGCACAGCTTGCTTTCATTTCCCTGTAACGAGAAAAAGCGATCGCTTCCTGGGAGGACTTCTACAATGGGGTGTAAAAGAGACTGGAGAGGGGGCTGAAAGTGCTCTGAGATGACAGAATCATTAAGCTTGGAAAAGACCATCAAGATCACCAAGCCCAGCCAGCATGTCCATGTGCTCCTCGGAAATGGTCTTAGCGCAGTGGTGGCTGCGGGCTGCCTCGCCTTTGGTGTACAGCCGATCAGCAGGGCAAATATCCCAGACTTTCCAGAGACCTCTGTGCCTCGGGAGGGGGGGAAGGAGGGAAGCACCCCAGTACCTGGGGAGAGGCAGGGGGAGAAGGAGGGACAGACGGGCAGATGCCTCCGGGCAGCCTTTGGCACGATGCTTGCCGCATCCATGCTCCCCTTCTCCCGTCTTGTGTCGGCGCCTTCCCAGAGAGGTGCCCCCTCGGAGGGGCTGCGGTGCTGTGCAGAGGCAGGATGAGGAGAGGGTGCTGGGCAGAGGGTGTGGAGCCGGACCACCGCTCCACCTCTCGGCCCTCCCCTCCAGCAGCCCCTGCCCCACGCCGGCACGCTGCCGCCCCATCCCAGGCCGCTCTGGGAAGGGCTGAGCGAGGTACGGGCTTCTGCACGGGCTCCTTTCTTAATTTAAATCAGGGAAAGGTATTTTTTCTTCTCCCTTTCTATTGCACCCTGAGTGTTGTGCGTTGCCACTGACAAAGGAGCAGGAATTCCACGCATTTCTTTGGCTGTTTAGCAGAGCTGCTGCCCTACTCTCCCCTGTCAGACACTAATCTCTCCTAATATTTAACAGTCCCAGTAGGCAGCAGGATTTATCCTCTGGCCTTTCTACCTGTCATTTCATCCCTTCTCACTAAGGAGCCCTTTGATTCCCTTCCGAAAAGAGGTGCCAGGACCAGTGTGATGGATTGGCTCATGCTGGCAGTTAGAGAACCAGCTCCATTTTTCTCTGTTCCAGCTGTCGGGTATTTATCTGGGGCAGCTCGGTACAGCTGGGGAAGGCTCTTGTGCCTCCTTGCAAGGAGACACGCGGATGGGCAGGCTTCCCGAGTGGGAAGGTGGTGTGGGTGTTAATGCTGCAGCTCCTACAGGGCCCGGCTCCAAACCGCAGACCTGAGCTGTGGACGTTTTAGCTCCCGGGTTGATCTGGATCTAATACCATCATCCACTGCAGGGAGGAATTCCTCCCCCACCGCTCCGCAGACATCTTCATCCCTTCCCATCGCTCTGCCTCCATATGTTCCTCTTCCTCGGCATCCCAGCTGCCGTCTCCTTGGATGCACAAGCCGGAGGATGAACACGCTCAAAGAGGAATAAGCTTGCAGGGGGACCCACGCTCTACCCCGTGGTGCTGCTGCCAGCAGAGCTGTCCTCCCAGTGCCTGTCCTGCAGGAGATACAGGGGATGGAGGCAGGCTGGAGGCAGCCTGCACCCGAGCGAGCATGCTCCGATGTTCATAGGATCATAGAATCATAAAGTCATAGAATCATTGAATCATTAAGGTTGGAAAAGACCTTTAAGATCACCAAGTCCAGCCGTCAACCCAACACTCCCAAGCCCACTAAACCATATCCCAAAGTGCCACGTCTACACGTTTTTTGAACACCTTCAGTGACGGTGACTCCACCACCTCCCTGGGCAGCCTGTGCTTGACCACTGTCTCCGTAAAGACATTTTTCCTAATATCCAATCTAACCCTCCCCTGGAGCAACCTGAGGCCGTTTCCTCTCGTCCTGTCACCGGTTACTTGGGAGAAGAGGCCAACCCCCACCTTACCACAACCCCCTTTCAGGTGGTTGCAGAGAGCGATGAGGGCTCCCCTCAGCCTCCTCTTCTCCAGCCTGAACACCCCAGTTCCCTCAGCTGCTCCTCATCAGACTCGTGCTCCAGACCCCTCCCCAGCTCCATTGCCCTCCTCTGGACACGCTCCAGCACCTCAACGTCCTTCTTGTCGTGAGGGGCCCAACACGGAACACAGGATTCGATGGTGTTCGACTTGGTGCGGAATTTGATTCGCACCGAATCGTGCGAATTCGGTGCGTCGTCGCCGATGCTGAGTACAGGCGTGCGATCACGGCCCTGTCCTTGAGACCCTGCACCCCATGAACAGGGCCAGGAGAGACCCAGAGCCGGCGAGCCAGCGCCGTACCAACGTCTCTCCTGGCTCCCCAGGCAGGTGGTTAAGCAGTTCAAGGGCTGAAGGTGTCAGGGCAGCACAGTAGCTCTTTATATCAGTAACGAGCCCTTTGGTTGCCGTTTCCTTCGCCCAGGAGTTGGGAGTCATTAGGCTCCAACCTGTCCTTCCACCTGGGCTCCGGTTACGGGCCGGGCTGGTGTCCGGCGGAGGCGAGGGCTGCTCCGCGGGGCATTTCTCCACCGGGGGACCACGAGAAGGGCAGAAACCCTGCTGCCTCACTAGTGACCCTTCCTGTTGTCACCTGCCACGCCAGGCTGGCAGCCCCGGCCCCGGTAAGCAGCAGCAGGATCCGTGTAAGGGGCTGCGGGCGCCAGCGCGGCGGAGAAAGGGTCCGGTGCTTCCTCCGGCTGCCGCCTCGCTGCTCCTTTGCCCGCTTTGTTTCTCCCCCTCGTGCCTAAATAGTGGCAACTTCAGAGCTCTGCAGGGCACCATTAAAAGACAGATGATACTGCCAGAGTACAGCTGTCCGAGGCCGTGGAAAACAGGCTCCATATAATCTTTCTGAAGGGGCATGTGTTTAACATTGACCTGGCTGGGCAGCCCGCAGCCGGGCCTCTCCCATGTGCACATGCCATTTCAGACCGAAACAGCGGGGCTAAATTCGGCAGCTGGAGTGCTGACTCGGCCACCTCACCGCCGGCCGGGCCGTACCTCCTGCGGCCTCCACCTGAGGTGGAGCGAGGAAGAGGAGGAGCAGGGGCAGGATGAATCCTGCTTGCTGGGAATCTCCTGGTTTAAAGAGCAGCCAAACAACCACCGTTAATAACCTCCAGGTGCTAAAACCGTCCCGGCGATAGCCTGGGCTTTCAGGGTTCGGAGGGGAGCTGGAGGGACTCCCTGAGTCTCCCTCGCGAGGAGGAAGCCCAGGTCCTGCCGAGATGCTCCTGCCACGCTCGTCCCCGCGCAGCGCCGGCGCAGGGCAGCGCTTGCCCTCGCACGCCCTGCGCCCTTGAACCCGCCCCGGGTGCTCGCACGCCGCTCTGCCGCCTCCCCCGCGCTCCCCCCGGGGCCAGCCCCGGCTCCGGAGAGTCTGGCCGCGCGCGCACGATCCCTGCGGAAGCCTCCGGGCAGCACGGGCTGGAGTCACCCCTCCGGCGGTCTGCGCAGGGGCAGGGCTGTGCCTGGGGTTGGAGGTGACCCGCAGGGCATCAGATGAAGATGCCTGCCTTTGGGTGCGGGGCTTAAAGGCTCAGAGGGCGAGGAACAGGCACTAGGGAGTCATGCTTGTCTTGCCTTGCCCGCATCACAGAATAGTAGGAAGTTTTGAGTAAAAATGTGGCTGGGCCGAGAAAAACTTGAGGACTTTGCTGTTTCAAGTTTGGAAATAGCCAAGAACAGCTATAGGTGACAGCCTTTCAAGCCCTCACAGCTAAATCATCAATACTGACGTGCAAAAGATTAGTCCAGGTGGGGATGCACCACGGCCTTACAACTGGAGAGGAAACCCTGCCCCTGAGATCCGGTGACAGAAAACACAGAGATGGGGATGATGAAAAAATGATGTCGTCTCGCTTGCGTCAGGCTCCCGAGAGGCTTCCAGTCGTTCCTGCAAACACAAACCGACCTTTATTTGGGAACAGACGAGCACGGGACCCTCGCCCCCACCACCCACCCCCGGTGCCTCTCGCTACAGCAGCTTGCTGCCCAAGCAGCCGACCAGTAACCCCAGTCCGGCCCAGGCCTGAGTGGCTGCGACTCCCCCAAAGTCAGGGGGACCCTAAAAGCTGACCGTTTTTCCTGATTTTTTGGTAGGGAAAGCAAAACACCCCAAATGCTGGGTCTGGCCCTGTTTCAGGTGCTTTATATAGGTCTTTATGCGTGCCAGCTCATTGGGTAAGTGCTGGAGGGGGACCCAGAGCATGCGGGGTCTGACACAGCCCCGGACGGGGGTACGTTGAGGCACGCTGAGCAGGTGACTCTGGAGGTCCCTTCCTACCCAACTTTGTCCTGTAATCCTGTCCGGGGGCGATGTGATTTCCCAGGGGTGACAAAGAAGCGAAGGGAGAGCCGTGGACACAGACTCTGGTTGTCCCACGGGAGGGAGATGCTCTCTGCGTGGCCCAGGTCGCGAGGATTTCTCTTTTTTCCCCAAAGAGGGGGTAAAGGCGGGTGCTGGCAGGACAGACGTCCACATCCCCTGCTGCACCTCTCCGTCTGGCCTAACGCAGCCACCGCTAGCGCCAGCGTTTTGGTCGCAGCTCGGTGTGATGAGAATATATCCATGGAGGAAAGAGTTTGCAAGGTCAGCACCCATGTGCAGCTATTTCACAGACAGTGCCGGTGGGGATGGGGAGCACGGCGCCCGGGCGGCAGTGGTGAGATGGCCAGGAAGCCTTTGGACACAGCCGGCTTTGTCGGGAGGAGGGGAATAATCACGACTTTTGTCTGTAAGCCCAGCGCCGGAGCTGCCGCTGTTCCACGCCGATCAGGTTTAAATCCGCGTGCAGACAGCTGGCAAGCCACACCACGCACGCTAAATCCGACGCTGACTTAACAGCCTGAGAGGGCCCCTTCTAAAAAGTCATTAGTGAGGCTTTCGGGGAAGGAGCGTGCACCATTGTGCCGAGGCACTGAGCTTGTTTAAACAGAGCCAGTGCGAAAGGAAAAGCTCCCTGGGGGCCCCGTGGGAATGTTTCCGGGAAGCTGAAGGAGGCTTGTTTGCTCCAAGCTCCGGCTCCGTTGTCAGCGTGCTCCTGGCGATGCACTCCCTGTCCTGCACCCGCGAGAGGTCGCAGCGGGGGGCTGCACCCCTCGCTTTTGCGTTGGGGCAGCAGGACGTCGCCGGCGTGGGGCGGTGAGCTCTGGGGCGGTGAGCGGCTGCTGCTCCTTCCCCGCTGCAGCGGCAGCTCCAGCTGAGGGGTGAGGACCAGGACCCACACCTCCCCGCAGCAGGCGAGCGCCGCTGCCTCCACCGCATGAGAGCTGGGCTCACCGCTGGGCTCGCCTCTGGGCTGGGCTCAGCCAGGCACCGCTCAGCCGGGACCCTTTCGGCCCCCACCCCGCGCTCCCCCAGGGCTCGCCTGGGCTCAGCTGAAGTGGGAGCCCGGGTGAGCCCCAGTGTTTCTCTGCGCCGGCTGCGGCGGGGAGCCGGAGACCAGCCCGCTCCTCTGCGCCGCTGGCTCCGTCCCGGCGAGGCGCAGACGGCGCTGAGAGAGCGGAAACGTTGCTGAAAAACATTAAATTTTTATGAATCTCCAAGCAGGCTTGGCGTGAACTCGACTTTGCGGGGTTAAGCCCATCATTATTGGATGCACGCCAGCATGTTTGCCGCTAAAAATAAACTCCTGGCCCAGGGAATGGGGCTATCCCTACGTACAGCCCGTACACCCGCAGCGCGGGGCCGTAGGGTGCCGTGCGGGGGCTGTTGGTGTGCCCGGGGAGGTTTGGGAGGCTGAACGGAGGTTGCTGGAGGATGGCTGGGTCACCCAGCCCACGGCAGCACCTCGAGCTCTGCCTCCCATTCCTGCGGGTACCGGTGGGCGAGTCAGACCTCAGCCCCAAACCTCAGTTTCCCCATCTGAAAATTAAGGATCAATGAGATACCGGAAAGGTAGTGATTCGAATTAATTGCTGTTTGTAAAGTGCTCTGAGGTCCTTGGGTGAAAGATGCCGGCGGAGTGCAATGGCAATGGTGCTGTGCAACCGGCCCGAAGGGCTTTGGTGCGCTGGGTAGGGAGGGATTATTTACTCGAGTTAGCAACAGATGTACGCTCGCATGTGGACGTTTATTATGCAGCTACGCATCCTTGCTGAGTCGGCAGTAATCACTTGGAATGTATTTTGTCTGCCCTAACTACGCAGTTAATTGCGGGTTCCACCTGCCACGGGCACTCGGATGCCGCTGCTTCCCCTCCTTCTCCTCCATGCCTTGTTCACGACGTCCCACGGCACGGAGAGTGAGAAGCCCACGGAGGCTTCCGAGTCCAATAGAGGAGTGGCCCTGGCAACCTTTGAATTTCTTTGCCCAGCTTCCATCCAAGCCAGCCTGCAACGTTACACCCCTCCCCATCGCCATCGGCATCCTTCGGCATCCTTCCCCATCCCGCTGCGGGGCTTCCCTGCCAGCCGCCGCCTGCCACTCCCCCGCTGCTGCCCAGAGCCGCGCCATGATGGATGCGATTAATATACGCTCGGAGAGCAGTCGATCCTTCCGTGCTTGCTTTGAACCTCTGATCATTAATGACTCCATATGGGCACCATTTTTCCTTGTCATGCCACAGCTGTATCTGGAGAGGGAGGGAAGCGAGTCCGCTTCCCAGTGGCAAAACCCCCAAGAGCCGCAGCTCCGGAGGTTTACCCACCTTTGGGAAAGGTCAGAAATATAAATAGCTGTTGCCAGGAGGTCCTCAGGCACAGAGCAGGAATGGAGATCGCTGCTCGGCTGCTGCTTGGGTCTGGCAGGGAGGGCTCTAATAGCCTTTTTCTGCCTGTTTTTGAACTCTCTCGCTGCTCTCTGCTCCTTTCCCCTCCATCGCTCGCTCCCTCTCTACCTCCCTCCCGCTCATTTCATTTTTTTGAAGGGCCGCAATTCCTTTTCAGTTTTATTTCTCATTAAAAATAAATACCGTTGCTATAATTTACAGTGAGTTTAATTAGAAATGAGTTACGTGATCTAAGCATTAGGATTTAATTGCTCGTTCCTAAAACAATTTTCTCATCTGAAATGTCCCCAGTTAATGATCATTCATTAAATAGGATCTGAATTTCTTAAGTGAAGTTAGAAGGGCTGCAGATTTCCTCTGATAGCTGCTGCGGCCAGCCCAGCGCCAAGCACGGAGGTGCCTTCGTCCCCCGGACCTGGGGGACGCCCGGGGTGAAGGGGAGCTGGCTGGGCCGGATGCAGGCGCGAGCTGCTGCGGGGCACCTCCCCAAATTCCCCGCGACGCTCCTCTGCTGGGACTGACCATTAAACCTTCCCTTCGCAAATAACTTGCAGAAACCCCATTTGAAACGAGTCTGTGCTGCCCACGCCGCAGCAGCCCCGGCTTCTCCGAGCCCGGGGGGGTCCAAGGCATGGATGGACCATGGTCAGAGATGCCGGCGGGTAGTATTTCACTGGACAAAAGCCATGTGCTGACACCCGCACCTTCCTTTTGGGGAGGTTAAACCCACCTCCCTGCTCTGTGTGAGGGCGATCCTCAACAGCTCCAACTGCGGGTTTTTTCGGGGGGGGGGGGGTGTGCAGGAGATGATTCTGATGAGGAATGTTGATTAATCACAACAGAAACATTTACAGGAAGTGTGGAGCGATGTCAATGAGATTGCTTTGTGTTTTACTTGGTGGTTTTTATTCCAAAAATTTCTAATCAAAACCACATCTGAAGAGATCAACACTTTGCCTGCCCCCAGCCCCGTGCCCCGGCAGAGCCTCGGGGGCACCAGCAGAGGCAGGACCCCCCTGCTCCCCACGCTCTCTGCCCTGTGGGGCTGGCAGATCATGGGGGGCACAGCTGGCAGGGCAGCAGGGATGGGATGGGATGGGATGGGATGGGATGGCACAGGATGGGAGAGCACTCTTGTTTCTCACTTTGGAGCAGCAATTCCTGAAAAGAGTTAAGCCAAAACTAGCACATTCCTGTAAAAAAACCTTTGTTTTGACACATCAGCATTTTTCCAGAAAAAAAAAAAAAAACAACACAACAAAACCAACTCCTAACCTCTCCACTCGGCTGGAAAAGCCTGGTCCAGCTCCTGCTCCGAGCTGCCCTGCTCTGCTCTGCTCTCTCGAGAGCAGCGAGAGGCCGTGGCTGGGCTCGCCGGCTGGGACGGGTCCAGCAGCGTGTGCCGTAGGTGCTCGAGCGCAGGGCAGGACCCTCACGGAGGGGCAGCAGCTTTCAAGCACCCCCAGCTCTGCGGGCAGGCGGGTGCTGCTGGCATGAGCCCGTCCTCAGACGCGGGCAGGTCCGGTCCAAGCGCTCGCCTGCAGCACATGGCTGTCCGTGGCGAGGCTCTGCAGGACGAGCTTTTGGGTTAATTCAGTGGGATTCCTGCTCGACTTCTCTTGCAGAGTTGGCAGGCAGACCCTCACCCGTAAGCGCACACGGAGCAAGCCGCACGTGCACCTTTCCCCCCACGGTCTGCGCCGGGAATGGCCCCGTCGTCCCACTATTTACGCCTTGCTGGGACCGCTCCTCTCACGCCTCTTCATCTCTCTTCTTCCTCTCTCCTCCTGCCCCCCCTTTCTTGCTCTTTCTGACTGTGCATTCCCGGAGCAAGGGATTTCTTTCCCTGTCCCAGGGCTTTATTTACATATACATATTTACTTACCCACAAAACAAGGAAAATTGAGCAACGAATTTGGAAGAGGATGGTGATACGCAAGAGCTGCTTTTCCCTGAGCTGGAGCGCAGAGGCGGGCGGCTGGAGCCCCCGGCACGGAGCGAGGCACCGGCGGGAGGGATGGCATCCCCGGGGCCGGCGCGGCCAGCGCAGCCCGCGGCAGGAGGACACAGTCACCTAGCAACTGGTAAGCAAAGACTAACACTTCCTTGGGTGTCAACCATACCATGTCACAGATCTCTTTCCAAGGAAGTTTAAATTGGGGACGAGCAGGATTTGAAGAGAGAGAGAATGAGAGACACGAGCGTGAGTCAGCCCCTGGATAACCTTGAACGCATTAACAGATGGCTGGACCCAATGCGCGGTGTTTGCAAAAGCACCGCCGTTCCATCAGCAATCCTTGTTTTCTGCTGGGGGGGGAAGAAAAAAAGAAAAAAAAAGACTGTTAGAAGGAAGCGGCAAGGCCGGGGCGGAGGGGTGTCTGATTGCATTGCGGTTGCTGCCAGCATCTGTCAGTGCGTGGCTTTCAGGAATGTATATATATAAATAAATGCAGTGAAAAGGTCCCCAGTTCCAGTGAAAGGAAATGATTTCCTCCTCAAGTGATTATGGGCACCATTATGCAAATGGTAGCCAGGCCAACAAAGCAGCCTCGTGAGGAAAGGGGAGTGGAGCCAGCAAAAGTGGCTCCGGGATCTCCAGGAGGGGAGAGCAAGATATTGCCTGTGTAATGGCAACAGCCAGCGGCTGGCGGGGTGCTGCCCACGAGGGGCAGAGTCTGTGAGAGAAACTCCCACGGCACTTCTGATGGGTAAGAGTGATTTTCTTGACAGTGATGGGGAAAAAGAGAAGAGAAGAGAAGAGAAGAGAAGAGAAGAGAAGAGAAGAGAAGAGAAGAGAAGAGAAGAGAAGAGAAGAGAAGAGAAGAGAAGAGAAGAGAAGAGAAGAGAAGAGAAGAGAAGAGAAGAGAAGAGAAGAGAAGAGAAGAGAAGAGAAGAGAAGAGAAGAGAGAAGAGAAGAGAAGAGAAGAAGAGAAGAGAAGAGAAGAGAAGAGAAGAGAAGAGAAAGGAGAAAGGAAAGAGAAAAGGAAAAAAAGGAAAAAGGAAAAAGGAAAAGGGAAAAAAGAAGGAAAAGAAAAAATAAGTCCCCTGATCATTTCAGTACTCAAGCCCAAGCAAAGGCCTCTGCACCACCCTGGGTCTCCTCGGACGTACGCTCACGGATGGTTTCGGAGCCAAGGAGGCACGAGCCGGCTGGGACAGGGAGCAGCCCGGGATCTTCGCTGTGGAAGTCCAAGAGCTTTGATTCAGTTTGTGCCGTACAGGCTGGTCACCGCAGCTGATCAGGGCTGCCCAGCCCTCGTCTTGGACACGGCCGAAACTGCTGGAGCTGCGCCGGCCCCGCAGAGCTCAGCTGTGTTCCTTTCTTCTCCCCTTCGCAAGCATTTAGCAGTAGCAGACAAATAAACTGACATCAATCATCTGTGCATAGCAGCATGATCACCTTACGGGACTCATTTCCTCTCAAAATACACAAGTTTAATTTCTATTTGGCTTTCCTTAAATTTTAGTGTCTACTTTTGACATAAACATTTTAGTGTTCGGGGAGGGACAAAGTGGAAACGGGTGATAGGAGATACCACGGCGCTTTCGCTCCGGCTGCAGAGCAGGAGCATCCACGTCTTCACCCCTGGGCGAGTGGCAGACGCCTGGGGCTTGGGGACGTCCCGGGCGAGCAGCTCGGTTTGTAAGACCAGTGCCAGCTGCTGGGGTGGGCTGGGAGCCCCCGAGCCCCCCCGAACGTGCCCCTTTGTGGGTGCCGGAGGTGCTGCATCTGCAGGGCTGGCCGCAGCCGCGGGGCACATCCGAGGGCGTAGTCCTGGCTGGCAGTGCCTAGACTGGGGAGGCGGACGGGTGCCCATCTCTGCCAGTGCCATGAGCTTGCAGCAGGAGAGCGAATACCTGTTGGCTTTTCTTCAGCATTAAGCAAATCAGTTTGGCTCGTTATTTCTGCAAGACCTTTAAAAAACAATGGTCTCCCACTGCAAAAAGTCAGCCAAAGTGTGAGTCCCAGCAAATCCTCCTCAGGCACGGCAGGGTTAAGGCGGCTCTGCCTGCACGCAGCCCCCAGCGAGGCAGGTTCAGCTTCAGGGCAGGAGCCTGCCTGCTGTTGGGGTCCTCCAGCATCGCCCATGGAGGCATCGCTCTGCCCGCTGCTGGTGGTGGCAGAGGGGGCTCTGAACCCCAGGCTGGGGGGTTTCCCTGGGCAGGCACAGCACCTGCCCCATGGGACGCCCCAGCCAGGCTGCCGCATTGCTCCTGGTGGCAGCTCAGGGCAGGACTTGGTGGTGTCCCCTTGGGGACTTCTGCATGGCTCAGGGTTTGCTCCTTGGGACATCAAACCACTGAGGACCTCTCCAGGTCCCGCAGCTCCATAAGGGAGAAGCGTCGCTCCAGCAGCCCCAGCTGCCCAGCCTCGAGGAGCTGTGCGGAGCACCAGCCACCCCGAGGCTCGCCAAGGCTGACGTTGTGATTGATTTGTACGCGCACACTTACGCACAGCCCTGCCTCTCCATCACGCCGTACCACATGTGGCTACGGACGGTGGAAAACAGGTGCAGCGCGCTATCGAATCCATATGGTAACCGTTTAGTCCCACTTTGCTGCGGGATAAATTATGGCAGGAGCAAGGCAAGAGAGTCAGACCCAGCCAGGGCTGCTGGTTTGGAGGTTCTGCAAATGAACCTTTTCCAGCCCAAAACCTGGTCACACCCTGATCTGCTCCCGCTGTCATTTCAGGGATGTGATCTCCCTCAGCCCTGAGGGAAACACCAGCCTTCATCCTCATGACAAATATACTGTGCCTGTTGCCCAGAAGGTCCAGTCTTTGCTGGGAGCTGCTTCTGGGCGGGTGACACCACCCAGGCGGGTGCAGAAGGATAGGAGGCAGCACGGTTTGTGCATTTGTGCGGCAGCGCAGACCATCTCATGAGCTTCTCAGCCCGCTTTAGGTGTGAGGTCACACATGCGGTCTGTGGGGACCTCGCAGATGCACAAAACCCCACGGTGGGAAGAGGTGGGCTCCTTGCATCGGCTGCAAGGCGACCCCACCATGTGTGCTGCAGAGCGGACACTGCTTTGGCTTTCCCTTCTCACGTCTGCAGCACAGACCCTGGTTGCTCTGATCTCCCGCAGACCTGCTCCCGTGCATTTGTTGGCCAGTGAAATGACTGCCTGAAAGAGAAGTGATTTGTACCATGGCTTGCCTGGGAGAGGGAGATGAATCCTAAAGCCCGAGGAGACCTCCCTCCGGACGCCATCAATCCCTCTGTCAGGAGAAACTCTCTTGCTGGTGCTGCGGGAGTGAACGATGGACTGACCAGTGCCTGTCTGGTCACGGTTTGTAAATAAAGCACCCTGTCAACCAGGCTGTTGAAACCGATGGGCAGCACCAGGCTCGGGACAGATCATCCCTCCGAGCTATTAGCAGATTTAGGGATGGGGCTTGTTTCAGCACAACTCCTCATGCTGAACACCAGCGCAATAGCAAACATCATCCATCTCCACCAAACCATCTTGACCCTTCCTGAAAAGCCACCAGAATCCTGTTGTTCACATGTTCCTTCCTTCCCTCTTCCTTTGTATTATTACTTCCAGACTGGTTTGGGTCTTTTTAACCCCTGGGCTCATGGGCTTACCTTCGTCTCGGAGGAGTTTATGGGATAAGATACATGCCCTTGCCCTTTTCAGCCCAGAGAAAGCTCCTCATGACATGACAGAAATCCAAGAAATCAACAACTCAGGAGGTTTGTAGTAAGTCTGAATCCTTCCTAAACCCAGACACTCAACACGAAGAGGGGTCAGTGATCCCCAAGCTCCTTCCCCTCTGCCTCCTGCCATCCGTCTCTGGGTGGATGATGGGAAGCAGACGAGGCTCGCTTGGGACACCCAGCTGTTGCAAGGTATGCTCATGGCTCGTGTCTCTGGAGCAGGCGTCGGGCAGGACTGTGCTCCAGGCGCTCCTCGTGCAGGAAAGACAGACCTCCCACCCGGAGACCCCGGGAGCACTCCTGCACTCCCGCTTCCTCCCGTGTTCCTCTTCCCACTCCAGCCCGCGTGGAGCCCGGGGCGGCAGCAGCATCACGGGAGTGACCCTCCGTCCACGCAAGATCCATCTCATGCGCACACGCGTGTGCACTGCGCGTGTGTACGTCCCGGCAGGCACACGCGTGCCCGTGCAGGCAGGGTTCAAGCTGTCTCAAGGTGACCTTTTTGGAAGCCTCTCTGAGCCAGGACTCTGCCCCGGCTGGAAGGAAGGGCTCGGTAATGGCACTTAACCCTTCTAGCGGCTTCGCCGTGCTGACGTACTGCACGGCAGGGCCCTTGGGGCTGCCGGGGAACCAGACCAGCAGATGCATCCATCTTCCCTACTCCTAGCCTGCAGGTAAAATAAACACAGCTTCAAATACACCCATGCAATGTCTCTTTATTTGCTCCTGCAAATTCAGACTCTCACACTCTCCCTCTCTCTGTCACTCACACTTACTCCCTGTCTTCCCCGCCTTTGGCCTCACATCCCTCTCCTGCTTCTTTGCTTCCCAGCCGCCTGTTCCCCGCCTCTCCCCGGTGCGGCGGCAGCACCCCACGGAGCAGCCGGCGCGGTGGGGGTGCACGGCAGGAGCTGAGCCCCAGCTGGGGTGCGGAGAGGACGGAAACGCTGTGGAGCTGCCCAGGGAATCTGCTGCCAAGGCCCATAAATAAGAGAACCCTGTTTGCTTTCTCCTTGTCCGGCCCTGTGCAAATATTTACTGCCCCTGTGACCCGTGGAGGCAGCACAGGCAGCACAGGCAGCACAGGCAGCAGCGGATGGGAAGCAGCAGCTCTGCAAGGGGCCGCTGGTGTGGGAGGCATCTGCCTTACTCCGGCTCTGGGGATCTCCAGTCTTTGCACAACTGTAGCAATTAGCCGGGAGTATTAAAACCTCACTGGCTGGTTTGAGGACCTCATCCTGAGTCCGTCGGATTCTTTCCTAATGACTTTAGGCTGTGATTTTCCAGGGTGCAGGGTCTGGAGAGGAATGCCGGCGGGCTGATGAAGGAGCGCGGCACACAGAAGGGACACGCAGCCTCCGGCCACCCGCTCCCCGGCTCAGGAGCTGGGCAGCGCTGGCATCGGTAAGGCACGTTGGCTCTCCGCGCAGCCCCGGAGTTGTACCTGTAGTGATTCGCATCCCTTGTGCCACAGGGTGAGAGAAGTCTGTCAAAACCAATGTAATGCACTCCTAGCAGGAGATGTGCATCTAAGTCTCTGTCCGGGGAGGTTTTTCGGGTTTACCCAGGGCTCTGCACATCTGCAAGCATCTTCCCTTGCTTGCTCTCTCAGCCTGCACGTGTCTTTCCCTCCCTAAGTCACTCTGGGCATGTGTTTTCCCTCCTGCCCTGTTTGTTGGCTAGTGTTCTGCTTTTTAATTTAAAGATAAGCCTGCACATCTGCTCAGATTCACAGGGGAGTGCAGCAGCCCGTGGCCTCACGCACCCACGGAGAGCACTGCCAGCCCCCCAGACGGCAAGGGGCACATCACGCCTCCGAGCATCTCCCACCTTTTGAGATGAATGGGGCGAGGACGGAGCAGCAGGTCGGCCAGGAGAGCAGAACCGCGTGCCCAGTCGCTTTCCTGGCATCCCTCTGTGGTGGGTACGTAGCTCTGGGGCGATAGTGGGAAGGGAAAGTGTTAACTGCCTCCCTCTGGCTCAGGAATGCTGCAATCAACTGGCCCAACCGGGATTTGCTGGTGGGAGGGCTGGGCCAGCTGCAGGCCCTGTATTTATTGCAGGGAGGGGGCTGATGGCTGCTCTGGCTGTTGGTTGCCTTAGGGCTGGAGGTGGGCTCTTGGGCTGGGGATCAGTGTGGGCTCCTCTCTTCCTCTGGCCGGAGGAGCTCTGTCTGACTTGCTTTGCCTTTAGGTAAAGGTGTGCTTTTAGCTTGATTTTTCTGTCTAGCCCCACAGCTGGATTTCTTGGTGGATGAGCAGGGCCTGGATTCAGCTCTGGTGTTGACTGTGGTTCAGATGGTGCTGATGGAGGGATAGAGATGTCTTGCCTGCTCTTGGTCCTTCTTTCTTCTGACCTGCTGCATTACAGTATGTGTGTTTCCCTGTAATCTTCCCATGAGGTAGTTGGGAATGCATGGAAATATGTGATGTTCTCCTTGCCCTTTCTGTGTCCCCAGTGCTGGCAAGCTCCGCAACCAGCCAGACCTGTGGCTGAACAGATTCACTAACAGCTTTCTTTTGTAATATCTCTGCTTGGAGAAGTTAATTATCTCCAAATATTGAAAAGGGCAGATGGATTTTGTAGGATTTACTTGGCTGTGTAATTTTGGTGCCCCAGAGATGCTATTTGGTCTGGCTGCGATGAGTGACACATCATCACACCCGGGCGCAAATGTCACTTGAGTATATTACTTCCTCCCTCTCCTGTTATTTGCCCACCGGGGAGAACTGTCTCTTCCAGGCTGGCCCTGCTGTGCCGAGACTGCTAATGCTCTTGGCCAGCCCTCTCCGCGCCGTGTGCCGGCGTGGCTATCCGAGGACACCCCACAGGCAGCTCTGCAAACTTCCACGCTGTCTTTAATAGCCAAAGCCTGGGACTGGAAGGCAGAGCTGTGAATCGAGCGCTTCTGGCTCAAGCCGGCGTACAAATGTTAGGAAAAGCTTCGGAGCGCATCCTGCGTGTGGATGCAATGAGAGGCTGGTTGGTCCCTGGGGCTGATGAGGAGTCTTTGCTCCAGCTGGCTGGAAGATGGCTCTTCTCAGCCCCTCCTTCATCCCTCCCGTTCCTCAAACTTCTTCTCCAGGGGTTTCGGGGAAGTCTGTGCTAATGCTCTGGCAGAAAAACGAGGGGTGGGGTGCGAAGGCTTTCTTTCCCGGGGGTGTGTTCCCGCTCTCTGGATCTGGGGAGCGCTTGCTGCTGGAGCCAGGCTGGGCTCTCCTCTCCCTGCCCACCGCTTCGGCCGTAGCGGTGCAGGACCCAGCCGTTTGCAGTTGCCCAGCATGGGTTGCATTTAGGGACAGGGATTTTTTTTTTTGGTGTGATGCTCAGACCAGAGATAAGTCCTCCTCTATTTTTACGTCTCCTCCATCTCTTTGTGCTTTGTTTCAAGGAGCAGAAAGTTCAACGTGCCATTGCATTATCAGCATGCTCAGCCCAGAAACTAAATAGAGATGTTCCCAGTGAACTCACTTTAATCTCAGTTTGTTTGCCAAGCAAAGCAATCTCCCCATGCAGTTATGGCGCTCAGACGTTGTTGAGGTGGAGGTGACTCCTAAAAAGGAGACAGATGCATAGATTTTTTTTGTCTGCTTGGTTTTAATGCAGGAGGTGAACTTTAGGGGACCTTTGCAACACTCCACTTCTGTTTATAGGCAGAGGTTGACTTTTGTGTTTGGGGGATCTGGGTCAAATAGCTAAAGGGCCTGTCTTCGAGGGTTTACCAACTGTTGGAGTTGATTGAATGGGACTGGGGAGGGCAGTGACCACAATGCTTCCCTCCTAGCCTCCAGCTGGTTTGACTTGCAATGCAAATGTTTTCTCCTGTCACCTCTTAATGATCCTTTTTCCCCTTGCGGGTGTATAATTTCCCCTGGAAGTCTCCAGTGAATGGTTTCCATCACAGTTATTTGTCCCTTTCTTTTCAAGTCTACAGCAACTTCTACAGAACTGCAGACCTGGCGTGATTTGGGGTGGGAGTAGATTGAATCGCAGTATTTCACCTCTAGCTATCAAGCGAGCCTGCGTTACCTTCCGTGGGGCTGACAGCGAGGAGACATCAAACCTGCTGGAATATATAAAAGGAGCTGACAAGTGGCCCAGTTTGCAGGGAGCTTTCGCTCGGCAGCGTGTTCCGAGTGAGCAGCATCGCTCCCCAGGCCAGCGAGCGAGGGAGGCTTGGGATGGAGGAGGAGAAAGGAATGCTTGGCTCGCTGGAGCCAGGGAGGAAGGGGAGCGCAAACGCTCTTCTGGGGGATACTATTGGAAAGACATCATAGAGGAGGAGTTCATAAATCCACGGGGCTTCTCACGGCTGAGGCTCGATTCATCTGCACATCAAAGGAGACCAACAGCCCCTCGGTGAGGCTGCAGGAGTCAGGGGGAAGAAGGGGTGGCTGAAGCACCGGGCCCCGGCGCTTCAGCCCGAAACACACGGGCTTCGAAACGCCTGGCAGGCAGCGACGGAAGGCTTATCCCCCGCGGCCGGCGATGCGCAGCGTGTACCTGCGCGTGCGTGGGGTCTGCTCCAGGCCCCGGGTGGTGGGTGTTGTAGCACTGGCTGGAAAACACCGCTGGCACCGGTGTGCTTTGCACAGTGCTCTCTTGCTGCCTGTGCCGAGGTGCAAACCCAGCCTCGCTGGTGGCAGAGGCAGGGCTCTGGAGAAATGCCCGAGTCCCACCGAGCGACAACCGTGTGCCCGAGCTCTTGGCTCGGGTCTGCCGCCTCCTTAGCTGCAGGATCCTACCCCCGGGAACCGGGGGCTTGTGTACCGTCAGCTTAATGCAAAGGAGTCATCTGGATTTACGGAGCATATGGGGCACGGCTGAGCAAGGCACCGACCCTGGGCTGATGTGTCACTGTTCCCGTGTGTATTACACTGAATTATTAAGCATCAGAGCTGCTGTCTTCTCTATCCGCTGTGCGGGCAGAGCTGAGGTGCCCAGCCTTCTTCGCATTTTTCTCACCTTAAGCTAAGAAAACCCCTCTGCGTTGCCTAAGACCCTAAAACTGGTCGGTCTGAAGCTGTGCCTTGCTCAGCAGGGTCTGAGCTGTGCGAGGTGGCCTTTCTCCCAGGACACCCTTGGTGCTGCATCGGCTCAGGGATCTGCTTTGCTGCTCTCCAGCCGCCTCCCGTCCCCGGACGTCTGCCGTTGCCTCGCGGGACGCAGCGCCTGCCCGCGGCTCCGTTCCCACTGAAATGAAGTGGAACGGTTCGTCGCTGATGGGCTTCGGGCTCCTGCCTCCTCTCCCGTCTCGGGGCCGGTGTCAGGCCTGTCGATGGGATAGGGCAGCCTTGACAGGAGATAAAGCATGTGCCATGTTTATTGACCGCTGCTTCTGTGGGGGAACTCAACCTTTCCTCCCGGGGGACTGTACTGCTGATTGATACTTAGGCAGCCTCTCGCTGTGCATTTTTCTCCTCTCTGACAGTGTTTCGGGAGCAGGCGGTGTGGGCACGGGGAGCTGCTGAGCGAAATGTTTTTCCTGAGCCCCAGCCTGGGCACAGAAACCCCCGCTGGGTTTCTGAGAGGAAGGGGGAATCTTGTTTTCCTTGTGGAGGGAAATGAAAAGAGGGGTTTGTGCAGCGAGGTGTGGGTCCTGCAATGGGAATGGAGCCGCAGGGGCTGTGCGCTGTGTCTTCAGCACAGTCCTGCCAGTTAGGCAGGTCCGGACATACCGTGACACTTGTGCCAGGACCGGGTTTCCAACATCTCCATCTTTTTGGGACCTAGATCTAATAGGCCAGCAAAGACCCTTTGCTTCCATGGAGAATAGAGCTTAGTTTTTGTGTGGCTAGACCTTGAGAGGACAGCTTTGGGGGTACAGCAGGCTGCAGAGCGGCTTCCGTCCCGTTTCCCTAATTCCTGATGGGAAGAGCTGAGCAGGGGATGTGGCAGCTCTCAAGTGTCTCTGGTGTCCCCTTGCATCTCTCCCTGCTTCCATCAGATGGACAGGAAGGTATTCTCGCTCCTGCCAGACCACGATGTCCTATAATCCTACTGGGCTACAAGGCAGGGTGTGAACCTGGGGCTTAAATAACTTTGAGTGTTAATGATGGTTTATGATCCTTTAAAACCTTTGAGCCTCAAAGGCTCCCAGAGAATCTGACAAAGCGCAGCCCTTCTGCAGGGTTCACCTGGTTGCCAAAATACAGCCGGCTCTGGGATGGAGCGACACGGGGATTAGCGCACGTGCTCTGCGATGAGAGGAAAACAGCTGTCTCAACAGAGCAAGCTGCTAGGGGAATATTGGGAAGGATCTGCCTGAAATAGCCCTGGTCAGAGTTTGGGTCAAAGCATGAGAAACTCGTAAGCCCTCAAGGTGGTCCCTCCCACCGCACAGTAACCAGCAAAACACGCTGCGGCAGCAGGTGGGGACCCCGTGAGCCATCACTGATGTGATGGCTCCTGTCCTGGCCCCAGCCTTTGGGTGCAAAGCTGCCCAGAGCCACCAGAGCTCCGGCTGCCCCGTGGGCTGCAGCCAGATGCCGGAGCCCCTGGCAGGAGCTGAGCACATCTTCCAGCAGTTTTTCCTCTTCTCTCCTCTTAAACTTTCCTCAAGTAGAGAAAGCAGCGCTGGAGAAGGCTTTATAAATCAACCTGCTTTATTGCCATGCACTGTTAAACTACTGCTGCATTTCACCCTGGAGATGGCTGCATTTCAGTGCAGGATGAATTGATTTCTGTATACCAAAGGTCAAATCTTGAGCTTCCGACTTAGTTCTTACTTAGTCTGTACAAAGGCAAAATCCCCATTGAAGCAAGCGTGTGGATATCAGCCGCTCTATAAATAACAGAACTAAGTGAAAACTAAGCCAGGCTCTGAAGCTTGCAAAGTGCTTGGGGATCCTTGGAAATGGATGGTCCTGGGGTAACTTCCGATTTTAGCAGCAAAGGGAAGAACAGAGGCTCTGATCAGAGTGGGGAGGTTTTTTCTTTCTTGTTCAGCTCCTCTGCAGCCTGACTTCCTCTCTTTGACGGAGGAATCCCTGAGAAGTGCAGCCCTGCTCCGAGCCGTTTGGTCTGATCACCTCACAGGAGTTTTTTAGCGCTGGGAGGATTCAATCGGGAGGGAGTGCAGCAGGCAGATGAAACATCTGCCATTCGCGCTGCCCTCCGCATTCCCCTGCGCTTTGTTTCACCGTATCCAGCTCTTTCTCCAAGTTTGGCTCCCTTTGCCCCAAGGGAGGCAGTTAGCTTAATGAGCAAACGCTCCTCTGATTGTTCCTGGAGATGCAGGCAGTGCCCCGTCTCTGCTGCTGGCCTCGCGCGGATCCTGCCAGATAAATCACGCTGATTTAAAATTGATCGTTCTGGGATGTGGAAGAAAGTGGAGTGGGCGGATTTACCCCATTAGGGTGCATTGATCACCATTACTGCATGTAATCAGGGTTAATCTCGGGATTAATTGGGGGGGATTTGCTGATGGAAACGATCGGCAATTTGTGTTAGTTACTGCTCTATTCGCCTCTAATGGCTTAATCAGATTACAAATTAAAAGTGGCTTCTTCCAGAGAATCTCCCTGGACTTCAGCAGGAGCCAGAGCAAGGGAGAGGCACATCCAGAGCATATGGTTTGCAGCTCTGAGCTCAATTACCCAGACAGGAGGATGGATGGATGGATGGATGAAGAGCTGCGCAGCGCGGGGAGCCCTGGGCTGGGGCAGGGAGAGCACCCACGGGCTGCGTGGGCCTGGGTGCCTGCTCTGCCCTGGCTAACTGTGAGCTGGGAACACACAAATGCATGCAGGGAGTCGATATTAATGCGTTTTCTTTAAGGATTCCTTCGGGGAGGAAGAGTAGGAAAAAAAAACCCCAAGCCCAAAGAACCCTTGGTTTGACTTGTGCAAGGTATGTGATGCAGAGCTGGCGTGGGTGGTTCTGTGTGCTGGCACCAGCAGAAGCAGTGCTTGGGCCATTTTATCATGGGAAAACATTTTAGGAGGGAGCAGGAAGAGTTTAAACCTGGAGCCAACCATTAAACCAGTGATTCTGCAGCAAATAAATTAAGGCTGATGAGCTGAGACTGGTTAAACTAATGGTAGAAAGGGGTCCTGTCCTGGAAAGATTCATTGAGCAGGAGCTGAGCTGAAAGCATCTGAACTCTATTAGCTTCGTAGATGATAAAGCCAGAAGAGTCTGCCCATGAATATCTCAGCTGAAAGGATGCGGGAGAGGAGCCTTGCAGCAGTGGCAATCACCTGGGGATTCACCACCCACTGAACAGGCCATAACTGGGAGAAATTGGGAACAGTGAAGTCCTGTGAGAGGGCAAAGAAATATATCTTGTATTTGGAAGGGCTCTCCCATCAATTTACCTCAACAGATGGGGCTGGCTATAAGTGGGGAGGGCTCAGTTTCACCTCATTCCTGATCTGTGCTGATATCGATTGAGTTTTTGATATCTGACAGTCAGATATAAGGGCTGGAGATCTGTTTATTCAGCTATTTATAAAGACATTAGCAAACCTAAAGGAAAAAATGAAAGTGAATGTTTCATGTGGCTGCTGACAAGTGAGAGCAGTTTAATAAATCACTTGTAATAAACTACTTGTGCTGAGAAATGCCACTGACTTCTTTAATAAGCCATTCGTGAGGAAACAGGCAACACTTAAAGAACAAAATTCATTTGTGGGGCTTGTTGATGTGTTCTGACTGTTCCCTGTTGTAAATTACTCGCCAGGTATGTCTGTGTCGGTGTGCGCTACCCGGACGGTGTATAAATCTGTGGTTAAGTCTGTAACTCATGAGAAGGGCATCTCTGCCAGGAGCTGCTCCTCATCAATTAAGGGCTGAGCAGGATGGGGTAGCCCATTCCTCATTCCTGGTAAACCCTGCCCTCACTTTCCACGATGCCCTTATCCCCCATCCAGCTAGCAAAGATGAAGCCCTGTTCTAGGAAGGGCATCGGGATGCTGTGTATTTCTGCCCTGGCTCTAAAAAATACATCTCATTTAGGATTAGGTAATGCCACTCCCTGCTTTCAGCAAACCCAGCGGAGGTAGCTGCTGCTTGTCACTTTATCCAAGCTTTTGGAATGCGGCCGCTCGAGCTGTGGCAGGACCTGGGAGGCCAAAGGACTTAGAGTTGGGGAGGGAAGAGGTAAATTCCAAGGATGGATTTAAAAGAGTCTGAAAGGTGTGTTTAGACTAAGAGGAGGAGGCTGGGCAGCGGGTCTGCGAAGGTGCAGGTTACTGGTGCTGGTCTATCGGCAGAACCGAGCAGCAGCTCAGGCGCTGAAGCTTAAGGAGTTTCAGATGTTTTCTGGCAGCCCTCGAGCTGTCCTGCCTCCAAAATCCGGCAGGCAGCTGACGGAGGCGAGTGCTGCTATGGAGGGGCCGCAGCATCACGCTGCCTGCCCCACCAGAAAGCTCCGGAGAAAGCTGTCTGGCCTTGCTGTGCCTGTTACATCCAGGAGAAAAAGGAAAAAAAAAATTTTTCCCTCTTCTGACTTAGATTTGGGGATCTGCAGACTGGGCTTTGAAAGGGATGTGATGCTGGCTTTGGAGATGTCAGGCACTGTTCTGTCTATCCTAGAACACTCATATGAAAAGGTGAAAAAAACACTGTTCAAATAGAGGCAAAACTATCTGACCTGGCTTTGAACATTGCTTTTGTTGTCGTGTTCCTCAGGCTATGTGGCGTTTCAGGAAGGTTTTGCAAGGAATTGCAATGCTATAATCTTCTTGGGTTTACTGTGCTTTTCTTCATAAATGCAAACAGAAAAGGGAGGAGATGGTCAGTGACCATTCTTTATTTTTATCTCGACGCAAACTAAGGATCCCAGTGACACAATACCACAGGATCTGTGAAGATAGGTATTATTTCCTGGGTGAAAAAGTAGGCAGTTTTTTTTAAAAAAAAAAAGTCTACATGAAGGTGTTTTGTGGGTGTTTTTTTTTTTGCATCTACACCCTGACATATGGGGTGTATGAGAATCATACCTTTTTCTCCTCAAAGCATTGGCTCTGAGGAGACTCAGCTGTGTCTGAGCTGCTTTCCTCTGCCAGGTGCAATTCCTAAAACCCCTTGGCAAGAGTTGGTGGGGCTGCTCTGCTATTAGTTTTTTACTGTTGCTTTATTAAAAAGCTCCAGATACAGACAGGCTTGCTTTGGCCAGCGCTGTACTGGTGCCTCTGCTCACCCTGGCTGGTAAGCGGACCGTTTAAAGTTTAAATTGGGTGCTCCTGACTTTCCCACCCCTGTGCGTTTCCAAGTGATCCCGCCTGGATCTGCACCCACCTTGCTGCATGTCTACCCACATCCTCCTCCTGCAAATAGCTGACAGCTCCATGGTTTTAATCTTTTAATCTCTCTTGCAGCCAGGCAGGTAACTTGCCACCACACGCCGCGTGCTTGCTGCCAACCTCTGCCTGAAGACTCCTTGCCATGCCATTAAGCAAACCCACAGCAGCGTTCCTGGGGGGGCAGCTGGACATGACTCGCTCCCACGGAGAGGGTTTGCTGGATACTGGGAAAATCCCCACGACAGTGAAGTTTTCTCCTGCAAGTGGTCCCCAAGTCAGCCCTCGCAGCCTGAAGCATTGTGTATGTCAGGAGACTTTTCCAGGGCAGCCGCTTGGTCAGTGCATCTTCATGTCCAAGACCACCCCTTCTGATGCTGCAAGGTCCTCCTGAGCTGTTCAAGTGCTTTACCACCTCTCCCCTCCTCTGCCTCACAGCAGATTGTGGGGTTTGGGGGTTTTTTAAAGTGGTATAAGTGGGTGAAAAGCAGTCTTTCCTCCTGCTGTGGTTCCTGTAGTCACGGTGGATGGGGAGGAGCTGGGCTGGGGGTGGCTCGGCACCATCCTGCTGCCGGGGGATCACGTCCCCGACCGAGGGAGCCCTCAGCCACTGCTGGGCAGAGGAGCTGTGCCGCCTGCCCACTTAGTGGGTAAGCCACACATTTTTATGGCTGTGATTATCGCTTTTTCCCTTTTGGAGGATGTTTAAGAGAAAGCACTCGGGAAACAGTTTTGGTGCTTGGCAAGGCGACTGGAGACCCCATCTGTTGCTTCTTACGTTGCTAAGCTGCTCACTGCTTCCCGTGCCAGCCTGGTCTCTGTTAAATGGAGCCTCAGCAGGTCATGAGAGCCAAACGGCTCCTAAATTAGCTCAGACATTAATCAAGTCCCATTTGGATTAGTGCAGGGCGTCTACACCCTCACTCTCCCCTCCGTAAATTAAGCAGGTTTTATATCTTCAAGGTTTCTCTGGAATTGTGTCCTCTCCACCCCCTTCCCAATTGCCGGTGACAAGTACACGCAGCTGCATTGTTTGGCATGGGGAAGGGCTGGCGTGAAACGGGCTGTTCGGCACGCAGGCTTCGCCGCCGCGGTCCCACCCGAGAGCAGCAGCCCCCGAGCACGCTGCCGCGCGAGGGGTTTGATTCCATGCTTCTGCCGCTGGAGGTTCTGTTGGGCTTTTGGCTGGGGGAGGAGCCGTTTTCGCACCGCAGCCGGCGAGCCCTGCGGCGGGTACGCAGGGCTGGAAGGGACCCGCGGGCAGCACCTCCCCGCGTGGCGTGGGGGGAGGACACGGTGCGTATGTGACTGTCTCATGGCTGAGCGAGGAGCACCGGGATCCCCTCGGGTGCAGGATGGGTGGTGGGTGTAGATACCCCAGCCCCGCTCCCCAACGGCCTTTGCGGATGGCGGAGACCCCTTCTCGCCCGCGTCTCTCCTGCGGCAGCTCGTGGTGAGGGCCAGGGCTGGCACCCCCCAGCTGCCCCCCCCCCCCGCCACCCCCCCCAGCATCTCCCACTGCTCTGCAGGAGCAACCTCCTGCCTTGCAGCTTCGCCTGTCAGCCCTTCCTGGGTGTGTAGCCTAATTTCGGTTTAATCCCTCCTGTTTAATACCTACGTGTCTAGGGTTAGAAAGTGAGCTGTGGATTTGTGTGGGGATGTATGTGTTCGGTCTCTGACAAGTTTCAATAGCCAGTTAACTTATTTTAAGGGACAGATTTAGTAGTTCCTGGTCCTGATTGTTTTCACATCCCTCCCTTTACCTGATTAATTCTTAACCCATCTTTGTAATTAACTGTGAAAGACAGCAGCTGTCCCTCCTCTCCGAACAATCTTTTCACCATCAGGGAACAGCACTTGTGCTGGGATGAACAGGAAGTTTCTGGTAGCTGGAACTATAAAAAAATAATTTGATGCTTTTTTTATTACCTGGTTATGAGTGCCTGCTTTCACTGTATTGACTTAATAGGGTCCTAAACGGCCATGCATCCCTCCTCGGTGCAATCAGTGATGCTGTATCAGTATTGGTGTCTGCGCTTAATGGTGTTTGAAGAGTTTGAGTAGGATTGCAAAGCAAAACGATAACCCAGCCGAGGACTCTGGCAGCAGGGCCTGGGAAGGCGAGCGGCGCGGGATGATGCTTTTACGTGAATTTGCTGTTGTGCCTTGCTCATTTCCATTGATCGCCTCCGGGAAGTCGTGGCGATTCTAATCCAAATGTGCAAAATCTTCCCTTCAATATTTTCTTTTTAAAATTAAACTTATAATTTATGAAAATATGTTTGGACTGACAATGAAAAAGCAGAAGAGAGAGAACACGGTCACTTCAGCCTTCGGGTCTTCAAGCACTTGCAGTTCTACCTGTGTTTCCGATGGGCTGTTGCTCCGGACGAGCACCCTCAGGCGCTCCCTCTCCCCTTTGTCTGCATCTTTGCCCCTTAACAGCTAGTGAATCGGTGGCAGATTTGGAACAAAACCCTCAGCAGCCTAGAAGACTGGAAGATAATTAGGCTTTCACACCTTTTTATAAACGGGGCTGTTTGGGTGAAGAGAAAAAGGAAGGAGTTTCTGACTGCTCATAAAAGCTGTGGCCTGGCTTTACCCTCCCAGAGGAGCTGTAAAGGAGATGGGTGTTAGAAACGCCCAGCCAGGAGCAAAGGTTCTCTTCAAGGGTTAACTTTGTTCTTATATGCCAAAGACAGGAATGGAAGATTACCGTGTGGAGATTACCGTGGATTACAAGTGAATTTTCAGAGGGAGTAGAGCATCCCTCCATACAGTCTCACCTTGATGCCATCTTCTGAAGTTATTACTTTAGTAATAAAAACCACCTCCACGGTCACCAGCAGGACTGCTGTGGGCTAGGAGCACACCTGAAACCCTTTGAGTCCCTCCTAGGCCTGCAGCTTCCCTGCCTAGCTATGGAGGTCTCTTGCTGTGGCCAATGCTTGCACCAAAGCTGTAGCAAGCTGTTCAGCAAACCTCAGTGTCCTCTCATGGGGCTTTCCCTGAGGAGATGGTGTCTCAACATAACTTCACTGTCAGGAAGTTTTAACAATATTCAGCTTAAGTTTTCTTTTGTTCACATGATCCCCTTGCTCTTGGCAGCTTGTAGCATAAGCCTCCTTCCTCTGCAGTGTTTATGTACATAAGCTATTTGCAGGATGCTGTCATCTCTCCCCTTGGCTGCTGCTTGCTTCAAGTAGGCAGATGCTGCTCTTAAAAGATTCCTCCCTGGATTCCTCCAGCCTCTACATGATTATAGCCTCCTCTTAAACTCTTCTCAGTGTATCAGTATCTTTTCTAGCAATTACATGCTTAAAGAGCATGCAATATTCCCCTGTCTTAATACACCCTCTCCAGTCCAGTATAAACACACGGCAACATGTATACAGAAAACAACCCAAAAGCCTTGCTCTGAAAGCTTTCCACTCCATCCACAATTATCTCTCTTGGGGAGCGAATGAGAAAGAGCACATGCTGCAAGTGACAGGCTCTCGGCATCTCTCAGAGCACTCTTGGACCGCGTTCAACAGCTAATGGCAGTGACAGAGCAAGGACGTGCGCGGCAGTAGGACGGACTCGCCTTGCTGGCTCAGCCCTGGTCTGAAGCTGGAGGTTTTGTGTGAGCAGCCTTTCCAGAAGTGCAGCATGGAACAGGAAGGGATTTTTGTTTTAGAAGTCGGATTGCACTGTAGGAACACCTACCAAAGAAAAAAGTTCTCCCGAGAGTCCCCCCGTAACACCGAGGCTGTGGCTGCAGGTTGACAAGGCACCACTGCTTCCCTGCACTGTAGTTGGAGGGAACTCTGACACGGGGGTGTCCTGTGTGCTGGGCCAGAGAAAGCCAGATTTATAAATTAAAGACTTGGAGTTCAAGGTGTTTCCTGATGAGAGCTCTTCTTCCTGCTCCGCGCTGTCACCAGCCGTGTGTCAGAGGAGGCTTTTTGAAATAAGGTGGATGGCTGCCCTCCGGTAGCACTGGGTGACAGGGGGACTTGTTTTTGAAGACAGCCTATTTTCATCATTTTATCAGAAAAGAAGATAAGTGTGCGTGATACTTGATCTTTGCCATGGGTCTGCACGGGTCTAGGAGGGTTGCATCCCATGTGCTCATGGCCGGGACCGGTGAGTGCCAGTAATGTCCTTTGCTGAGCATGGGAAGGAGCCCAGCAGGTTCCTACTGAGCCTTCTCTATCTGCTGGTCTTTGGAGGAGGGCTGTGCAGCCTGCCAGGTCCATCGCAGCGGGCACGAGTCCTGCCGTACGGGGGAAATGGGGCTCAAAAGTGTCGCTGCTTGGTGCCGGGTGGGCCAATAACAGCCCCAAGTCCAAGGAGCAAATGCTCCTTTGGAATTGACGTCGGGGCAGGCTTGCAGTGTCCCCTCCGGGTCTGTGCGCGGTGGTGGTGGGTGGGCGACCCATGGGGCGGCCACCTGCCACCCACCCACCCGCTCAGGGATGCCTCACGGGGAGGACGCACCGTCCCCACACGCCTTTCACAGCACTGATTTCTTGCCCCAAGGAAGGGAAGGACAGTGTGGGGGGAAATACCCGGTGATGCTTGCAAACACCGGGGGCTTGCTGGTCTTCAGCAAGATAACGTTGTGGTTTACTGTGCGTTTTGGTTTCCTCTGAGACCTGAATCTTTCCCGATAAAGGGAAACTGAGCTCACAAGAATATAAAGTTCCCAGAAGGTGACCGGAGCACCAATCCTTCCCTCGCGCTCACGGCCAGCAGGTCCGGTCCTGCTCCCGTGGGGCCCTGCTGTGGCCGTGGAGCTTGGCAAGGCAGGGAGGGCTCGTGGGGTGCTCACAGCCCCCTCCCCTTCTCGACGGGCAGCAGTGGTAAATGTTTTTTCCAGGGTGGCAGTGCCGTACGGATGGAGACGAATGTCTGCAAAACCTCGTGGGATGTTCTGTGATGGCATCACTCGGGTTTCGCCAGCAAGAACGGGAACTTGGGGGGACCCCTTCCTCCTTTGGCACACACAAACAGCTCTCAGGCGAGTTTTTGTAGTAAAACACTTCCTTTTATATGGTATGCCTTCTTAATACAGTTTTTTAACCTATACCCTAAATTACAGTGTGATATGAAAGATAGATACTATCTGTTTTCGTTATACTATTCATTTTTTCCTATCAGATATTGGTTATTAAACCACACTGCTGTTGCAATGCAGAGACATTATTGCAGATGAGAGACCAGGCCTAAGCATTCCAAATGTCTGGCTAATTAGAAATGAAAATGGTTCCCAATAGGAGAACTGAAGGTGCAGGAGGGGAATTAAATCAGAGGGCGAAGGAGAGACTGTGTGACCGCACCGAGAGAGAGGGGTTGATCTTTTTATGCTCCTGCAAGTCTCTCCCCTTTGGAATAAGAAATACTTTCCCCTTTCACACACGTGCACAGGTGAGGTGCGGGGAAATGGGCTGCTGAGCGGTAAACGAAGGGTCTGCTAATTTTTGAGTCGAGTTGTTCACTTGACTTTGTAAGCAGAGTTTTCAGTGGCCTATTTTTTTTTTTATTTTTGAACGATTCACGCTGATCTAGGGAAAAAAAAATTGCTACAGAGGGCAAATCTCTCCCTCTCCCTCAACTTGTGCAATTAGGGAGGTTTTTATTCTGAGCCTTAGAAATGTGGGACCATCTGTATTGGCTCCAGCAGGTCTCATTCCCCAGCTCCTGTGCCTAATTGCACTTCCATTGGCAACTTAAGCAGTTGCTGCATGTGTTTCAAATGAACTCTCCACTTCAGGCTGGTTATGCTGATCACCTTTGTGTGATCGGCAATTAAAGCCCTTTTCAGCCGAGGGAGAATTATTGCCTGTTTTTCAGCTTGTATCTCCCTCTTCTAGCTTGCTCTGCCTTTTGCATTTTCTAATATTCCCTCAGTTCCTTATCTATTGCAAAAGCCCCGCCGTGGAGCCATTTGTCTCTTCCCTTGATGAGAACCATGCCTTTTGGGAGACCATCTGGGTTTCTCCCTGCCGAGCAGGACGGTCTCCAGTGTTGCAGCGGATCTGCCCGGTTTTTAGGTGCTTGCAGGGAATAAGGGAGGAGGTGAGCGGCGGGGAAGAAAAAAAAAGAGATTAAGAGAGCAAAGGAGGGTGAACTTAGCCCAGAGGTAAATCCATCCCCGGAGCTGCGGCGCAAACAGGAAATGATCTCTTAACACCGTGCACCTGCATCCCGGGGAAGAGCATCCAAAAGGGGCCCAAGCCGGCGGCGGCTCCGGAGGAATGGCGCTCGCGAGTCCAACTGCAGGGTTTTTTAAGACTCCTTGGCCAGCTCCAGTCCTCGCTCGGCTTCTGGTTCCTGCCTGCTTGTGCCTCTGCCAGATGCGCCCTCCCTTATCCTACAGTAAAGGAATCCGGCGCTGTTGAAAAGCACCGAGGTGGCAGCTCTGGGAGCCGGGGGCCCGCTGAGCGCCGGGACGCCGACGGCATCTCCGAGTGCCCCGCGCAGAAGCGCCGGTGCTTTTGGTGCCCGGTGCGAGACTGGCACTTACAGCGGTGCTGCTGACGGGCTTTTAGCAGCCAAATCTGGGCCGGAAGCGTCAAACCCGGGATCTTGCAGCTCTCCGGCCGCCCCGTGCCAAAGCTCCTCAGCGGGAAGAAACGTGTGCACGGGTGAAAAAGTGCTTATGCGGAGCCTGGGACGTGGAGCCTCCCTGGCTTAACCCCACGCAGCAACAGGGCGTAAGCGGCTGAGGCAGAGGAACGTCAACAGGACTGAAACCAGAGCAGGAGGGAAATCTCCTGCCCAGCCAGGAATCCGGTCGGGCCACCGGCAGGCGAGGTGGATGTCAGCATCCATGCTCTCATTAAAACCCGGATGAGGTTGACGGCGCGTCTGGCCGAGGTGCCTCCTGAAGCACAGGTCTTACCAGGTCTGCTGGCTCTTCCATTCAGGGGTGACACAAATTAAAGGATCCTTAAAGATCCAGCGCTGCGGGTTTCAGATCCTTGGAGCACCTGACGTGACCTGAAATGCCGGGAAGTTGCAAGTAAAATCGCGACAGAAAGAAGGCGATTCCCCGTAAAGCAGACTCGCCCGTTCAGAGGCAAATAGGCTCCCGTCTAATCGCAACTTTACCAGGGAATTTGTCTTTTCTTTACAGTACAGGCGGTGTCCGTAGGAAGCAGTGCCTGACCCCCGCCTTGCTCCCAGCACATCAAGCGCTCGAGGGATGAGACCACTCGCAAACCAGCGTCCTGCGCCGGCTCAGCGCCGTAAGTACGGGGCCGGGTCAGCGGTCCCAAATTCACTGCGCTCACCTCCCCACCCTGCAGATGTGGGGGAAGGAAGGGGTCAGAGCGCCTTTGGCAGCAGAGACCTAAAGCTTGGAAAAGCCTGAAAGAAATTGCCTGCAGCTGCTGCAGCAGCACGCTAAAACCCAAGCCATGACAGTACTTTTTGGATTCCAGTGGGATGGGAGAGGTGTTTTCTCCAGGCTCGCTTCCCCCTGCCCCGCGGGGGGTTATAACAAGGCGATTGTGGGATTTAAGTCCATGATGGTGGGATTAGGCGTTCCTCAGCTGAGACGGTTCCACATTCTTTCCCCCTGATTTGCCACTCGGTTCTCTCGTTCCCCCGACCAGAAACTGGCTCGCTCAGCTCCCTTCCAGAAGAGTTTACAGCACAGCCTCAGCCCGGCGTCCCTTCCTAGCATATGTGCCTTGATTTAATGCTTTGATTCGAAAGTTATTTTTTACAATAAGAGAAAGATGGTCCATGCCAAAAAAAGCAGTTTCATAAAATGCTGAACATGACTTGCATTCTGTAATTACAAACCTGAGAGACTTGGAGTAATTGACATTTTGGATGTATTGCAGAGTATCGTATTTAATCTTGAAAAGCAGGTTCCAGGCAAAGGAGGCAACTGCCAAGCCAAACTCAGACTCCTCGCCGGGTTCCTACCATAACTCATTTTCAAATCCATTCAGCACAGTCCTGAACCTAAATGTTTACGTTTTTGATTTACTAAGATAACATTCCTGGGTCACCGAAACTGTTTGTCAGGGAAGGTCTGGAAGAGACAGCAGGAATTAGTGATGCGCCGGCTCAAGCGGCAGGGATGTGTGAGGGGTGCTGGCGCTTTCTAGCGCTGCCTGGAGAATTGCGTCCGTCTCCCGCGGTCCGGGGGGGTGGCAGCGGCATCTCGCCATCGCCCCGGGGGTCTCGATGCGGGTCGTGGCGCTGCAAGAGCGAGTGTGCACCCCGTTTCGTAGCGGTGACGCCCGCAGCTAAACGCCGTAAGTGCGTGAGGTGTGAGCGGCGCGGAGAGGTCCGCTCCGGCTCCTGGGCGATGGGTTCGGTGCTGCCTGGATCTCCGTTCGTGAGTGTGTGAAATTGCATAAATGTGGGACTGGACGCAAATTAAATTTCACAGAAGTGTGACTCGGTGCATGTGTATTTTTGTCGGTGCATGACTTCAGTGCGTGTGTAATTTTATAAATGTGTGGGATGTGACTGATGCTCAGTAAATGCGTCTAAAGCGGGAGCAGCGTTGCGGAGGCAAGCCAAACGTTCAAGCTAACCCACGGGTTCTACTTTTTCCTTTGTCTACAAGTGTGGCTTCTGTAAAGTATCTGTCCCACATTATCGTGGTTTACAGCCCGGCTATAAACATTTGCTTCTGTTTGAAATACAACAAATATAAGCGGAAATCTGCTCTCTGCTTTATGTGTCCTGGTAAAGGATACCAGTTGAAGTTTTTAAAAAGGCCAGCCCTCTTCTTGCAAATAGAGTGTTTACATTGCTACAGATTTCAGTGGAGCGAATACTAATTTACAATGGCGCAAATGAAAAGAAAGCAGAAAACCCAGGAATGTAAGAGGGAATTATGCACCCCTGACCGTGGAAATGAAGATGCAGCCCTGGCACCGCAGCTCTTGGGAGCATCGGCGGAGCTACATTTATATCGGGCCAAGTCTTGAGTCGGTGACTCACGCTGGATGGAGCCAGACATTTGAACTAGTCGTCTTAAGAGTCTCCTAGCAGGGCTCCTGGGACCATCGGTGGCTTCTCATGAGCGAGGCTGGCAGCACCGCTGCCGGGCTGGGTTAAATTTGTTATAGCTGCTCCCAGGATGCAGCCAGGCTTAGGACGGTGCTGGACTTAGCGCTCCGCACGCGTGTTGGAAATACTGCCCTTTACCTCGGAGGGTTCCCAGCCCCGTCGGGGGAGCAGGGTACGGGCGGAAGGAGCTGCCCTTCCCCTTTCCTGGGGTGGGTTTTCCAGCAAGGCTGCCGGCCTAGTTTGGGGACGATTTGGGGGTCGAGGCTGGCATCGATTGAGGGGGTTATTATTTGCCCAGCTGCGCATCTTTATTCATAAATGTGCCTATTGTTCTTAACATTTTGCATGTCTCATTGTGAGAAGTGGGGTGGGGAGGGGGGGAAGCAATGGCCATGTCTCAGGGAGTTCGGCTTCTCTTTTATTTCGGCGGCGGCAGGCTGCAGCAGGAGCCCGTGGCTGTCAGGATGTTCACATCTGTTCCCGATTTGTGGACAATGGAGCACCATCCACTCGCTGCACGTGGACGATCTGTGACAACTTGACAGCCTGCCCAGGAATTCAGACCGAACGGTTACTATCCAAAGCGATCAGCGTCGTCTGATCCAGCGTTAGGGGGGTGGAAGTCATCATTTCAAAGGGAGGGAAATAAAAGGCAAGTTGCCTCTTTTTTTGGCGTTTGTGACGAGTGGCATTAGAGTCTCCCCTCATCTGGCGAGAGGGCTGTTTGGGAGCGGGAGCAGCAGGAGCTGATATGCTTCGAAGCGGGGCAGGGTGCTGGTCTGGGACGTTCCCCTGCCCTCCCCTCCCGTCTGGTCTTTAAATCTCACCTCGCCCCTGGAGCAGCCACAGCGCTGTGGGCAGCTCTGCCGAGCCCTGCGCCCTGCCTGCGCGCTGCCCATGGCTGGGGAGGCAGCGAGGGGCTCTCCTCCTCGTCCTCGTCCTCCTCCTCCTCCTCCTCCTCCTCCTTTTCAGGTGCCCTCTCCTGGCCCCGTGCCCTCTGGGGTCGGGGCTCAGGCACCCCCGGGTCCTGTGACGGGAGGTGACGTGGGCGGGAGCGGCTTCATCCTCTCCAGCTCCGGAAGACAGGATCTGCTCCTGCTCCCAGCTGTCCTGCAGGACAGAGCCCTCCATCTTCCCCGGATCACCATCGCACGCAGGAGCGATGCGGCGAGGGAGCGGGTGACGGGCTCCTGAGATGGGTCTGTGCCCCCTCGACCCCTCCGTTGGCTTGGGGCATCCTCCCACCTCTGCACTGTGCGCTGTCACCCCTTCCCCTTATGGACCACCCCGGTGCCGGCGCGGCGCACGGACGGCCGCAGCCGGGAGAAGGGGAACGCCTGGATGAGAGCGGGGCAGAGAAGACGACCTCTCTGCTAGGACGTGCTCCGAGGCTGCCCTCCCGCTCCGCGGCACGCGCGCCGCGCCGCTTCCTTCGGTGCAGCAAATGGGTGTAAGTAGGTCTGAGCAAGTCTGACAAAATGCAAGGGACCTAAATTACATTACCTTGCACACCAGCTCTGAATCTGACCTTGGGGATTAATTAGATAAACAACCATCTTGTACAGTACCTTATATAAATGTACAAGCGAGGCACCATTAAGGATTACGTTGTCACTAACCTAAGCCCTTAGTGATTTAATTAGACAATTAGAGGGTGCTTGGGAATGCTCTCGTAGTAACCAGAGATATTAACACCATTTGTATCTATATTTAATGGCGTTGCAGAAGGGATTTTAATTATTCTGAGTCTTGCTTGTCTTTAAACTTCCGACGAGGAAATTCTCTTCTGACTTTAGCAGTCTCTCGCAGGCGCTGTCGCAGGCATTGTGTTGGGCAGGTCCCAGGGCCAAAACCCTTTTTCGTTATAAACCCGTGTGGCTCCTTGGCAGGCGGCTTGTTCATCGGGATGGCATGGAGCGTGCCGATCCCATGGGAGGAGCAGGAACCAGCCCCGGGCTTGCTGGCATCTGAGCAGCGGTAAGTAACGCAGACCGTCCCTCGGGGTAACGCCTGTGCAGACGGAAAGGTTCGTGCGACGGTGCTTAGGACGGTAAAATCGATGGTAGGTTCAATAACTGTACGTGGAAGAGTGATCGGTGCCTTCCCCGGTCCTCGGCGCGCTGTAAAAGAGCAGGATGTTTATCGGCGCGGTAAGCGAGGTGCTCGATAGCCTCCGACGGGTAAAGCAAACCCCGTCCTTGCTCGGGCCCTCGGCAGCGTCCAAATCACCGGTGGCTGTGCGGCAGCTTAGTAGTATCAAATAAAATCTGGCGACGAGGGAGAGCCTTCAGCTCGCATCGGCTGCAACCTAATTTAGGGTATGAACTGGAATCCCTGCAGGAGGCAGGTCTTTGTCTCGGCACCGGCTAGCGCTCAAGCCCCTTCTTCATCGATACCAGCCAAGCGCCCTTTCTTCCCGCTTTCCTAAAGACGCCATTCTTGCAGTCTCTCGGCCAATAATTGTATTTTCACTGTATTATCAGCCCCAGTAATACAATTAAGCCTAAATAATATAGGTGAAGTGGAGAATAATTTGATTTGCTAACTAATGTTTGAGTCAAGTAGATTTTTCCCCCCCCCCCCCCGGTTTCATGAATCCTCAGCTGACTAAACCCACAACCGTTCTTCCACTCCCCGTCCTCTAGTGAAATGTGGATACAGAGGAATGATTCGCCAGAGGGATGGATCCAGACTTCTGAAAAGCGAGAGGATGTTTGCTTTGGTTTTATGCGTGGAAGGGGTGGGATCCCCTTGGGAACGCTCTATGAGGCAGTGAATGGGATGCCCTCAGCTAATCAAAGACAATGAGGAAAAAGTGGGGTCAATGATCCGTTCAATGAAAGCATAAGGCAAATGATACATTGAGCAGTTCCAGAAAGCGGTAATTTGACAACAGTCTGCTGCAGTGAGCCATCTGGCCCGAGGAGAGAGTGGGAGCACCAGTCGGCAAGATGGGCACCTCTGGGATGGGGGGGTGAACCTCTGGGGGCTTCGGACACGGCTCGTGCTCTGCACGGGGCCTCGCTCCACAGGTACGCACACCGCCGAGGCCTCGGAGCTAAACGGGAGAGGCACTGCTGGCCTCTAAACGTATGGAAAAAAATCTCCTTTGGAGCCTGAAGAGTAGATGCTCGTGTGTGACCTGGTTTTCCAGGAGCTGATTAACTGGATGTGGGCTTAGTGAGCTGATATAGAGGGATATTGCACATAGTTATTCGGGGTCAGGACTTTGGCATGTTGTGTTACTCTTTTCCATTTGCAAAGGGCAAAAATATGAGAGCGGAGCTTGAAAAACCTGTGTAAATAAGAAATAAGAAAGGAAAAATAAAACTGCAGGGAACAGCTTCCTCTCGTGTGCTCCGCTCTGCCTTTTTTAGGCAAATCTGCCGCTCACCCTCACAACCTCCAAGCTCTCCCTAAGCCCGAGTGTCTCAGCAAGCCAGGAACCAGTTCATGCTCAGGCTACCACCTGGGGATGATCCAATTTCCATGGCGTGGGGGATCCCTTTATAAAAGTAATCTGCAGCAGTCGCCAGGTTATGCCAGCTTATGCTCTGGGGAGGGCTACAGTGAAATAGTTTACAAATTCTTTTTATTCCTTGTTTACTAAAAGATGCTAAGGTTTGGTTTTGAAGGAAAAAAAGCAAAGGTATGTGGCCTTGAGAGGATGCTTGAAGTTCAGAGCCCTGCCTGCTGTGAGCAGTGACTGATAGCCCATTTATTTGGAAAGGCTAATGCTGGTCCAGGCCAGGTCCTCCTGGACAGATGAGCTTCCAGCAGCAGCAAGCAGTGGTTAGGTGATGGTGGGGAAATGCCAGGATACTTTATTCAAAGCAGGTCTGCTCTCCAGGCTGCCAGATGAGGAAGGAAATTGGAAAAATAGTCTTTCATGTGGGTTTTGGTCCTTGTTGCAAGGAGTCAGGATTAACCGTCCTGGTGGAAAAGGGCCGTGGGAGCAGCCTCTTGCAAGGTCCCTGAGCTCTCCTACCGGGGGTCTGGACAGAGGCAGGAGGGGGGCTCTCAGGCGTGTTTTCCAGTGCTCCCAGTGCCCCTGGAAGGGCTGGTGTGTGGGTGGGCGGGGTCCCTCTGCCAGACCTGCTTTTCCATGTGCTGCTGCCTTCCAGACCTCGACCAGACCCTGAGCTTCGTGGGTCTCGGCCGCAAAAGCAGCTGCAGCCCCTCTG
This sequence comes from Phaethon aethereus, assembly GCF_964289735.1. Classification (NCBI taxonomy): domain Eukaryota; kingdom Metazoa; phylum Chordata; class Aves; order Phaethontiformes; family Phaethontidae; genus Phaethon; species Phaethon aethereus. The sequence continues at coordinate 23,800,289 of NC_138586.1, forward strand.
CTGAAGAGGGCACAGGCACTCCTGAAGTCTCCGAGAGACCTGGGTGCTCTGGCTGCGTCGACAGCCCCAGGGTACTGGCCCATGGCCATCTGCCGTGGTGCTGGTGTCCCCACGGCCAGCTCACCCCACTGGTGAGGAAAGCCCAGGCTCTGTACGAACACAGCTGAGCACGTTCCCAGAGCAGATGGATGCAGCCACCTTGCTCAGCAGGACAAGAAATCTCAGCTGCGTGTGGATGGGCTGAGGTGTGGAAGGGGCCTCAGAGCCAAAGGAAGGGCTCTAGCCTACTTTGTTCACTGATGTAGGTGCACGTGAGGGTGGTGTGTCCAGCTGAACATCTGCTTTGGATTCAAAGTGGCGCTGAGGGCTCTTCTGTCTCTTATTCTAGACTAAAAAATGATGTGTGTTCCCCTTCATCCCACCGTAACTGTGGAAATGCCCCATAGCAGCATGGGGAGGGAATGAATTTCAAACTGAGGTGGGATGGGGAGGTTTTACAGCAGCACGCTCGTTCCTGCCTGAGATGGAGAGCTCTTGCACAGCTCTCGAGAGTCCTGGCCGTTGCAGCAGAGACGGAGGGTGTCTAACACCGGGCTTGGATGATGGATAGTGAAGAGAACGAGGAGGAAAGGCTTGCTTGGTGAAATCAACAGTTCATCGACTCAGCAGATGGTGCCAAGGCACAGAACTCCAGGTTTGCGCTTGGCATCAGAGGCCAGCGCTGGGAACCTGAGCTACTGCTGAGCAAATCCTGCTCCTGATCATGACGGAGCACTCAAAGCAACTCTCGCCCAAATGATGCACAGGGCGCATTAGGTGAGGGTGCTGGCTGACAAAGTGCCCATCTGAGCAAACACTGGTTCTGCTGAACGCGCTTCAGCGATTCGATGTTTGAGGCTGTTACATGGGAGCCTGGAGAACGCGATCTCATTACAAATATCGACCTGGATGGTTGCACTGGGATTACAGCTCTGCAGCATGGAGGCAGAAACTGGCTGCTTTTATTTACACATGCACTGATATTAATTCTCTCTCTTCTCCCTCCAGGCTGGAGCTGCTCTTCCCAGCCGTTGCTCTTGGTGTTTCGTAGTTGGCCAGTGGCCCGAGGTCTCAGCCGTCCGCCGCAGCTCTCACCTGCAGAACCCGGTGCCCCGCGCAGCAGTGCCAGGCTTGGAAGGTTTCTGAAGGAGCAGAGCCCTGGGGCTCTGCAGCTGGGGACCGTGCCCCAACAGCCCTGGGGGACGGCTCTGCCAGCTGGGGACATCGGGAAACCTCACCAGCTGCATGTCACTGCTGTCCTGCGTTCGTCCTCATGGTAAGCAGGCGAGGCTGACGGGCGCTGCGGAACAGCGCAGTGCAGCAGGGTCCCGGGGCTGTCCAGGGCTCAGCGATGTGATGGTCGAAGGAGCCACCATCCCCTGGTCCTTCCCCAGGTGCAGAAGGTGTGGGTCGTGCGATGGCCAAAGGTCTGCATGGTTCCCCAGCCCTGGTAGCTCTTGTCTGGGGGCTCCGGGTAGGCTGGAGGGGGAGTGTGGAGCTTTGCCCATGCTGCACTCCAAGCAAAGGGGCCGGAGGCACCAGCAAGGTTTGTCTTCCCCTGAAGCATTGTCCTCCAGCCAGGAACAAACTTCTCCCTCCATGGCAGACTTTGTCCCTTCCATCTTTCTCTTGGCAGCTAAGTTGTTAATAAGCTTCCTTTTGCTATGATTCCATCTAAATTACTGTTTTAAAACAACTACAGATGTGCTAAATTGGCTCAGCATAATAGGATGAGATGGAGAATAAAGGTTCCCCCAGTGGGCTGTCGCCAGCACAGGTAATTTATTACCTGGGTGGCTAATTATATGCTTCTCAGCTTTCTAGGGTGAAAACATCTTGATATTTCCTAGTTAAGGAGCCCTGACACAAGTGAAATGACCAGACATGTGAATAGGAAACATGGTGATTAAGTACCTGAGAGATGAAGAATGCAAAGGAAAAGGCATTCTGCAGCCAGAAAAAATGAACTGTGTGATTTCCCCCAGCACCTTGGGGGAGCGGGGAAGGGCTGGACCGCTCCTCACTCCGGCCAATTCAGGCACTTTGTGCATGAAAACTGCAGCTAACTGAATTCCAAGCTGGGGGGAAAAAAAAAAGCCTTCTGTAAATGAGAGAGAAGAAACTGTTTCATGAGTTCTGCATGTGCGCTCGTGAGCTTTGGGGGCTGATGGGGAAGAGAAAGACCCGTAGTCCTCCCTTCTGCCCGGGGCTGGCTGCACCTCATCTCAAGGTGCAGCCCCCAGCCCCACAGATGGGTGCTACTCCACCCCACCGGGCAGCCAGGGGCGACCCAGGATGAGAAGCTCCGCCATGGCCACCGTCCCCGCCGCGGCTCAGCCACCGACAGCTCCCCATGACCCTGCTGCCTTCAGGAAACACCCGCTTTTCTCACTCGTGTTCCAAGAAGTGAAGGTAAGAAACATATATCCATTATCCTCTCATTCGTTATTTGCTTGATAAAACGTAATGTTTGCTTAGTTAATGTGCTTGAGACAAGGTATCTTATAAAATACACAGTCTGTCAAACACGGTAAAATGGGCCAATTTTCACAGTACTTAAAATCTATGGTGTGAGGCAAATCCCATCTAGAAGAAAGATGCCTCGCTGAACCCCTTGTGTCAGCCCGTGGCCTCCAGCCACAGCAGAGGAGCCAGGCGGTCCTGGGTCGTTTATGGAGGATTCCCAACAGAAAAGTGAAATAAAACCTTGGTAATGAGTGGTTTTTGAGTTTTTTTTTTCCCGAGACAAGATGGGGTGGTCGGCTTGGCCAGGGCCAGCCCCTGGGCTGGGTGGGCTGAGGCTTTGCTGCCAGCCGGGTGGCCGGTCCCTTGCACGGGTTTCGGAGGCCGCTCGCGGTGCAGCTGTGGTGCCCGACCAGGTCCCGTGGCTGGTGGGGAGGGGGCTGAGGTCCGCCTGCCCCCAGGAGCACCCCAGCTCGCCCAAGGAAATGGCCCCGGGGTCAGCACAGCGCCCAGGGGACAAGGACAGCACTGGGCGAGCACAAGCGCAGGCAGATGCTTCTCGTGGAAGTCGTGCGAGGTTCCTGGAGCTCCCCCATCTTTACGACAGCAGCAGGGACCGGGACGAGGCCGCCTGGGAAGGGTCCCCAGCTGGTCCCTGGCGCTCTGCAGCCGTGGAGCAGCACCACCAGCTTTATTCTCCTGGCACCCTCCATCTCGGGTGCTGCAGTGGGGATGGACGGGGCTGGGTGAAGCCTTGCTCTGGTTGTAGCCGGGGGGTGGATGCAGCTGCAGCGGTGCCCGAGGTGTAGGTCCCAGCGACTGTCACCGCCTCCCCTTGGGACTCTGGCCAAGCTTTTTCCAGCAATCCTCGGTTTTGGCCTGAGCTGGGGGGCGGCGGTGATTTACGGTTTGCCCTGCCCCGTAGCTCCTAAAGCAGGCGGGGAAGAGGAGGTCTCCGGCACGGCAGAGTGTTCGCGATAAAAGGGAGAACCAGCAAACGGGGGTTTGCAGTATGAAAGGGGCCTCGTTCTCACGGATGCAAGGGAAGGACGAGTACCTGTGTCTTTGGACTCCGCAGTATCTCCCAAAGCTCTGGGTTTATGCTGCTTTATCCTTCAACTTCTTCCTTAATGAGAAATTAATTAGCCTTGTAGTTCCTTCCTGGGAACTCGTAAACACGCAGCAGTGGTGCCTGTCACTCCCCCCCAGCCCGGTCCCGGATCCCACCCCCCTTCCCTGCCCTGTAGTCCAAGATATCTGACAAAAACACTCGAGAACAAAGCTGCCCGGCTAATTCAGGGAGTTATCAGGAAGCCTGGAGCAGAGCTGAGATAATAGCCCTTAAATAGCAGCCTGATTGCTCAGCGCCCGCGCATAGCTCCCTGCCACCCCGGGGCGAGCGGAGAGGGGCTCCGGGCCACCGGGACCCCCAGGGCCAGGAAGCGGCCGAGGTGGGGATGTCCTGATGGGGATGCTAGCCGGGGGGTGGTGTTGCTGGCTCCCTGGCTTTGCATTTGGAAAACAAAAATAAAGGGCAGGCGCTGCTCGCTGGGGTGTCCTCCCGCCGCGCCGCGGCAGCTCCCGAGGGTCGGCGAGCGCCGGGAGCGGCAGGTCTGCAGCTCTCACCCAAAGCTCTCTTATGCCCCGTTTATGGCACGGCCGGTGCCGTGTCAAGGGACTGCTTTGTAGCCTTAATGCTCAAAAGCCAAACTTTACTGCTGACACATTTTTTTTTCCCTGGCACAGTTAGTTAACCACACAGGAGTTTCCTATCCTGGAGTACAAGCAGTTTCCGCAGCGAGGAGGTACGGTGGCAAGGGAAATCTTCTGAGAAGGCGAATGTCAAACCTTTCTCCTCTGATGCTCGGATGATGGGACCAACAGGACTACTGTTTTTTTCTTCATTTCCTTGTGGAGGAAATGTACTATTCCAAATGTGACTTGTATCTACTTCAGAAATGAGTCATTACTTTGCATATAAACTAAACGCTGGAGCATAATCATAAATAAAACTGGCTTCATAAACTGGAAATTAAATATATCCCGTCCTCATTTGCAATGCACCATGATTCATACTGTTGCTTCCTAGTTTAGTTTTTATTTTAAACCAGGTTTTGAAGCCTTGTAGGGCTCTGCGCTGTTCATCCATGCTGTAGTTTTGATTTGTCCTGTGATATTGCTTGAGGAACTTTGTTTGCCTGTATGTTTGATCTTAATAACAAATTAAACCCCTCACGTGCCTTCTCCTTTTGCTGCGTCCTTGCGGGGCTGGTGGCGGTGACAGGCGTGAAGGCACTGGGCTGGGGTCTGTTGAACATCTGCATTTCACCAGGTCACCTCCATCTCCACCGAAGGCTGCAAAAGCACTGCCCGGAGCAGGCGAGGAGAAGCCAAAGCTAAAATCCAGAGGGCACAGGTCGGTGCTCATGCACGTCTGACACGCTCCCTGCTGAAAGCGCTGGACCCTATTTCTTTTCCCCAAGCCCCTCTCTCCCCTGCTTCCCCGCAGCAGCAGGAGTGTTTGAGCAGAGAAGCTGTGAGCTCTTCTGTGAGCTACAGGTGCTTGATCTTATCAAATCCTTTTTTTTTTTCCAGAACAGTTTCCAGCCGGATCAGTTCCCCAGCCTGGCTCACAAGGAGCACCGGGACAAGTACCTGAGACAGCAGTGCTGCCGCGGTGGATCTGAAGGAGACCGTAAGGAACATCCGTGGACTCCGCTGCCCAGAGCACCATCATCGGCTGCCCTGGGCTTCCCTCCTGCCTTGGGCATCACCTCCAGAAGCATAAATCCATTTACGCGTATGGAGAGAGGGTGAGAAAGTGCCCTGTGCCTCCTGCTCCCCTAGCCTCTTCCTCAGCACCAAAGGGAGCTGGATACTGGATTAGACCCCAAAAAACTATCACATGCCCACCCTGCCTGATCTGTCCTGAGAGCCAGGGTTGGGATGGATTTTGCATTTCAAGTTGGAGCTGGCTGAGGCTTGGAGCTGGCTGACCGGCTGAAAAGCACCGTGTTTTTTAGCACAGAGCCTGCTGCCCATCTGTCCCCCATCTGAGCCCCGAGGCCGCGGTGACGCTGCAGGGTGAGACCCGGCATGGAGCCCGGGCCCCGTGCTCCGGAGGAGCCCGGCAGCGGGCCGCGTCCCTGCTGCATTGTTACCACCGGAGGAATCGGGATATTTTGGCTCCTAATCCTCCCCCAGCCGCCCCCGGCTCCTGGGTGTCTGGCCTTGGCTGCAGAGCTCTTGGTTAACAGCAGCTCTGGAAGGCTCGCTGGGTGAGGAGGTCAGCACAGGCATCTAGGGTCGCTTTAGGGTTACCCTGCTCTTCATTTAGGCAAGAAAAAATAAGCCTGCCTCTCTCTTCCCCTGGGGTCTGAGGAGGCAGGGGTAGGGAAGAAGGGGCTGAGCGCGCCTGCGAACGGCTGGTGTCTTTTTGCAGGGTGGGATGTCCCCCTCTGCCGCAGGACGCACGGGTTTGGGCTGAGGCTGCGTGCCCCGGGAAGACCAAGGTTGCTTTCCCGCGGCGCGCGGAGCCTCGGTGCCCGCCGGGGCATGAGCTGGGGGTGCCCCCCATCTACCCTTGTTCTTGTCCTTTATTTTTTCGCACATGCCCCGTCTTAGCAGTAGAAAGGGGTAGTTTGACCTGGGAGGCAGAAGGTGCCATAAGTCCAGGAGCTACTTAAATCCATGTATTTGCTGCTGCTTGTGCTGTTTCCCGTGCCGTACCCTAAACCACGAAGCACTGGATTCATTTATTCCTTAAAGCTGAGCCAACTGAGACCAGATCCTCCCTGTGATTTCCACTGTGTCAAGAAACCTCAGAGACCTCGGTGCATCGTGCTCCAAATCTCATTCTTAAGTTAAATACCTGCAGTTGCCTGTTTTGGCAGAGTTCAGCTGCTCGACCAGCTTGCTGCGAAACCAGGCTGGAGCAAGTAAACCAGGAACGTTAACTATTTTTCCAGCTGCCTGTAGCTCATGAACTGTAAAACACACACTGTTACACCTCCACGCCTTGCCAAGGAGGTGCCAGTGACACTGGGGTGGGTTGGTTGTTTTTTTCTTTTAAAAGATGGTTTCTAAAAATTGGAGGAAATCCCTGATGGGGTGATTCTGCTGCAGGAGCCTGTATCTGTGGCTGTTGGCAGGGACGAGGCTCCACCGGTGTTCCCCGAGCTGGGTGGCTGTGACTCCATCCCAGAGGGAGGACGAGGCAAGCGAGATCTTTCCCACCAGCGGCTCCATCTGGTGCCTCTCGGGGGCCGTGGGTCTTCAGATGGGGAGGTGGAACACCCCGGATCTTGGACTCGGAGCCAGATCTCCCATCTGTCAGAGCCCACTCTCCCCTGCAGCAGCACTGCAGGTGCCCAAGGATCCCAGAAGCAGTCGACGCCAGCCAGGAGCTGAACCCCGCTTTTTGGTGGGAAGGCACGTTAGCTGCCTGGCCAGTCTGAAATCAATTTGTGTCTATCTTTGAACCTGATTCCTCTCTAAGCCTGTTTTGGCTCTGTTTGTTTGGAATAGACCCGATCCTAAAGGGAAAAGCAGGCAAACCAGACTAAACATCAAATATTAAATAGCAACTGCTAATATGACAGCCATTAAACACAAGCGCTCTCCTGCCTCCGTAGCAGCTGGAAGCTGGGCTGCACACCCACCTCTGGATCCCGGCGCTACCGAAATCGAAGTCAGGCTGCACGTGTATATATCAAATTGCTGGAACGAAGAAGAAATCCAGTTTCCTGCTGCCAATCTTTCTGGCATTCAATCTTCCCCGTCTGCTTCTAGCTGAGGGAGGAGGAGACGATGCACTTTCTGCGATGCGGGGAAAGGGAAGCGCGCAGCTGCCCGGCTCGCTGTCTCTGCAGTGATGGGCAGGGTGGCTTCTCCCCCTGTCCTGCTGGGAAATTAAATCTTATTTCGTTTTGGGATGAATCCAAGAGGCTTTGAAGTCCTGGGTGGGATCTGCTGGCCAGGCAAAGCCTTTTCTCCCTCTCTTCTCTCTCTCTCCCTCCCAGAATTTCAAAGCCGCGGCACTGGGATAAATCAAGGAAGAGGGCTCCTGTGGCACCCGGGCTGGGGCCACGGGCTTGCCCAGCTGCGCTGGGGACCGCAGGCACCGGGAGGCCGTAGTGGAGGAAATACCCCACAGCAGCGTGAAAGAGAAAACCTCAGCCGCTGCCCTTCACTCGCATCTCGGCTGTCTCTTACGCTTCTCTACGGGTGAAATTTCAGGAGAAACTGGGCAAACGTCAATGTCCAAGGTTCCCCCATGGGTCTGCCCGGGGTGGGGACGGCGAAGGAATGAGAGACATCCCGACTGCATCCCTGAGCAAGATCCCCTGTCACGTTGTCAGCGGGCGCTTGCCGTCATGGTACGGCGTGGCCCTGGGTCCTTCTCTTTATCTGCCATGCTCCTCCTCTTTCCTTGAGCCACTTCTTTATCACATTTTGAGCATACCTTCCACTTGACTTAACACTAACACATGTACAGTCGACATTTCAGTAATGCCTTACAAATTAGCTAGGGCTGATTGAGAGATTATCTGCGGCTCCCAGCCTCTTCCCTGGCCCCCACCCCTCTCATCGTGCAGGCTGAAGTGGGGGCTCCGTCCCGGGGAAGGGAGCTGGGGCCCCCTCCCGGTGCGCCCGGCCGGCTGCCGGGAGCTCCCCATCCCGCGCTCCAGACTCCGCGGTGAGTTTCTGGGAAGCATCCTTTTCCCCTTCCTCCTCTTCTTTCCCCTCTCTCTAGCTGAAGGGCTTCTTCAGGCATTGCAGCGAGGCTGCCTCTGCTCGGCACGACATGGCAGCCCGCCGGGGCTTTGTGGGGGAACCAGCGTGCCGGCTCTGTGCCCGGGGCCGCTGCGGAGGCGAGGGCGGCTTCCCATGTCCTCCGTGCCAGCAGACGGAGAGCCCGTCCCTAGAAAGTGGCCCTTGCTGGCACAAGAAGCAGGCAGCACTCGAGGGACGGCTGACCTGTGCCGTGGCCGCAGGAGCAGAGACCCTGAACGGAGAGGTTTAAAGTCCTCCTGGAGGCGTTCCTGTCATCCAGCAATTTCCCTAGACACATGTCGTTACGGATTTCTTTGTTCTGAGCTTTTACATTTCCTGCAGCCCTCCTGAGTTCCTGAGCACTGGCCGTTGAGTACTTGCAGTGCCAGAGCCCTGTTTCTGTGTCACTTAGCACTGGGAAGTGCTCTGCGGGTGCCTTTCTAGGCAAGGGCACGTGAAAAATGAGGATATGTTTTGTGGTGTTCCAGTGCAGAGGGACCCTGCACCAATCACACAATTATTAGGGCTGGAAGGAACCTCTACCAGCTCACCAGCTCCGTTTTATCCCCCGCGTCAGGCAGGTAAACCATCCTTGTCAGATGTGCCTTATCCTTGAATATCTCTGGGGAAAGCAATTCAACAATCTCCCTGAGCAGCACGTTCCACCATCTGAAATCTAGTTAGAGTTATAAAGGTTTCCCTGATGTTCAATTTTCTCTACCGCAACATAACACCATTGTCACTAGTTCGAGCTCCTTGATGGCTCTTTCTCCCCTAAGGCCCCATTTGGAAGAGACAGGATGCCGCTAGACGGACTGACCGACAGCTCGGCTACAACTCCGCTTCAGCCAATTCCTTGAACGCGGGGTAAGGTAGGCAGAGTTTATGGGATCACGTCAAGGTTTAAAAGGCCTTAGGCAATGCCCAAATGTGCTCTCATGAAACGAGCTGGGTTGCGGAGCTGGTGCCCTGGCTGCCTCTCCCACCCGGCTCGGGGGAACGAGGGATGAAGTGACTCCCCGTGGGGGGCGGGTGGGCACGCGGAGGGTCGCCGGGCTCGGCTGGGCGCAGGGAAGAGCGGCAGTGGAGAAATGAGGTCTCCAGGGTTTGAGGGTGCTTCCTGGGGGTCCCTCCCTTCCCCCCTGCACCATTTCACAGCACCCTGACCCCGGGTCATCCCCCTCTCCTGGTACCCAGGGACCGGCGTGGGTGGCATGTGCAAGGCACGAGCACCCACACCCTGCCCGGGCAGCGGGGGATTTGCTAGACCCCAGCTCTCTCCCCTCAAAACCTCCTTTTCCCACCCTCCCCAGCCCTGCCTCGCCCCAGGGTGGTGGCGCAGGAGGGGAGGGACGGGCAGGGGCTGGCAGGAGCGGAGGCAGCGGGCAGGTGGCAGGGCTGCATCTCCCGTGGGAAGGCATCGCATGTGTCAGACGAGCCGTGAGAGCGTCTGGGCAACGAGCATCAGCGCACAGACCGGAGAGAGAAGACTGGAATGTAAAAAGGAAACGAGTACATGGAAATTCAAAACTCTCCCCAGATGAAAAACAGAGAGGAGAGGGTTTTTTTGGCAAATGAAGTTGCAAAGACAAGTTTCTGATTTTCTTCCTCATGTCGAACTTTGCAAATCGCACCAAGCTCTAGTCGCACGACTGCATCCTACGTCTTCTGCTGAACCCCGCGTGCGTCAGCCTGGAAGAAGCCACCACTCTCCCACCGCCACCAGCAGTCCCAGCAGGATCTGCTCCTCTTCCTGCTCCATCAGGCCAAGCCGCTCCGTTGGGGCACCGGTGGTCCCTCGGTCCTGCTGGAGGCAAGGCCTCACACCCCTTGGGTTGCTCATGGGTGTTCCCGGTCGCTGTTGTGACCTTGTCTTCCCAGCTGCCTTTTATTTCTGCTGCACCCTGGCCTCCTGCTCCCCGTCATCGTGCTGGTAATTCTTCTACCCCCCTTTTGCTTTCAGCATTGCGGCTTCTCTCCAGCTCCTTCAGCAGTAGCTGGTGGGCGACCTCCCTCTTCCCCAGTCCCCCGCAGCGCTGGCTGTCACAGCTACCCCCTCATCCCATGGGCCATGGGGCTCACCAGGAGGTGGGAAGAGTTTCAAGCGTCACAAGATGGGGCTGCAACCTCTTCCGTTGGGTCTCCATGGCCGGCTGAGATGAGACCAAGCCGGCAGGCGGGGGTAGCAGGTCTCTCTCTTGATTTCCCGTGCCAGCCGAGAGAGAACGGCCGCGGGCGGCACCGCCAGGAGCAGCAGGAGAAGTCGGCGCTCGCGGGACGGGCGGGTGGGAGATGCTCCCCGAGCACGTGGGAAGCCACCGCTCACCTGAACGGCTCGCTTGTCCCGTTCAGCAAGTCTGCGCTTCGGAGCCTTCCCTCGCCGTGAATTGTCTGCAGAGTGTGATTTTAATTAAAGTAATTATTCAACAATATTTTTTTTTCTTACTGAGTGATTGTAGCAAGTAACTTTTATCCATTCAGCGCCCATTTGAAAGCAATTTACCTCAAGAATTTGGCAGTTGAAATTCAAGCAGCTTTACTGGGCGAGTAAGTCACGCTGCATGTTTCCGCGTTGCCTGTGGATGAACGCGACTTGTTGAGTGAGGTTAGTAGCGCATATATTTGTGCTTATCGACTTGAAATGTGTTTCCTATGGATATTCTGTAATATTTACTTAAATCTAGCTGTTTCTGCTAAGGCTCCTTGGCAGCAAGCACAATTACACAAATTTTCATGGCTAACAAAGACAAAACAGGACACTGGGCAGGGTCTGAACTGATTGTTTGAGGACTTGAGTACATGCAATATTTGTTTTGTGGTATTTATCTAATTTAGTTTACAATGTGGGAAATTATTTATTTTTAAAGCATGCCCCCCCAACCTTGTAAAGCTTGTGGTTCTATCCGGGATTCAAGTTACAAACTTTTGCTGTTTTGCTTTAGCCATGATTTTTTTATAAAAGTGTGGTTAGACTATTTTTACTTTAGAAAAAGAGTTGGTTTTCTCCCTTTTTTGCTGATAAATTGCAAATGGATGAAGGAAATTTGCTCAGACTTTCCCCGCAGACATTCTCCTTTGGGCGGAGATTAAACATGGGGAATTTCAGTCTAAAATGCAAATGCTTTGGACATTTATGAGAGTGGGAAAACAGGGGCCAATTATGAGAACCGCTCTGCAAATTTATAGGGGTGCTACCGGCCGCCAGTAGCACCCTGGGGAGCGCTGGGGGCTGCGGCTCCCGGGGGGCTCGGGAGCAGCTTGCCGGGCCAGCAGCCTGCCTTCATCCTCCTGGTGGCACCCAGGCTGGCCGGGGCGATGCCGAGCCCCGCGTCCTGCGGATGGAGAGCTGCGCTGCCGCAGCAGGATCTGCTCCCCTGGGTTATTTAACGTCTGCTGGCCGCCAAGCCCAGGAGGGCAGCGGACCTGCGGGACGCTGGGAGCCCCTCCAGCCCCGCGGAGGGGAGTTGGGGGGCTGCTTGGGAGTCGGCGGCTGCGCAGCAGGGACACGGGTCGCTCGGTCAGCGGGTGAGATGCAGCTGCAATTCGGGCATCGCGTCTGGGCGCCCTTAGGAGGGGGGATGCGGTTCGCAGCTCGGTGCTGACGGGCTGCCTGGTGCTGGCGGCTAAGCGAGAACTTAAAAGTGACTCTTAAAACTCTCCCAGCTTGATGGGGGATGAAAAAACCCCAGCCCGGTTTTCTTTCCCCTCCCTCTCGCTCCTGTGCTTAGACCTGGACAGGACAGGACACCTCGCTCAGGTCACCTCGCTGCCCGCTGCCCCGCGCGGGGTGGGCGGCCGGGACGCGGCCTCTGCCGGGACGGGGCTGTCCCCGCTCTCCCCGCCAGGAGCGGCCACGTCGGTGCTGGGCGCCGGGGAGGGCGCGGGGTGGCCGCTGGCGCCTGCGCGGAGCCCTAGGGTGCCGTGACGGGTGTAGGAAGGCGTCGGAGGGGGCTTGCGATGGGAGCTCCTCCGGGGAAATCCCTGCAGGGTCTGACAGCAGATTTGCACTGTGAAAAAAACGTACATCTCCTGCTGAGAGCTCAATTTTCATAGGAGATAGTCAGATGTGACCCACGTAACAGAGTGATATTTTTACAGGATGTTTTTTCTTCCTCTTTCTTTTTTTTTTTTTTTAATTTGCTCCTCTCTCTCGATTTCCATTCAGCATCTTCGGCGGTTCCCGACGGTTGTATTTTGACAAGGATCCTCAAACCACTTGTAAACGCTTCCCAGCGAGCACAAGGTGGAAACCACGGCATCTACCTCCAGTGATTGACACGGCTTCAGGATGAAGTAGGTCGATCCCAGAGCCGGGCTGCCTGCTGCTGGGGGGGCTGGACTCGCTTAGTGCCATCCCGGAGGTTATCGGAGGGAGGTGAGCGGGAGAGGGGAAAGCGGAAAACAGGAGGAGGGGATGTAACAGGGCAGAAATTGTGCAGGTATCCACCAGGCATCGGTGGAAAAGCGTGGGAGCAGGGAGTGTCGGAAGATAACGCCAGCAAAGCTGCGAGGGCAAGTCTCTTCCACCCACGGGCTCTCTTAAGCCCTCGCCTGTCAATCAGCCTCTTATTTACATGAATACTAAATCCACTTGCAGCTTCTTTAAATAAAACAAGAACACGCACCTTCCTGTAGCGAAACATATTATAGCAGTTTGTCACAGCATCATCCCATAGGTATTAATTCCCAAATCATTTTATGACATGTTTTATCATAAGTTATTAAAGAAGGTAGCTGCATTGGGCAATCATTTGATAAACCGAGCCATAATTTAACACGCTCCTCTGTCATATTAGTGAGGAACAAGATTTATTTTCTCAGCGCAACTTTAATTATGGATAACACAAGCAGGGGATTGAGTCGGCTGAATCCTTAAGGTTAATGATGTCTCCTGCGGAGCACCTTGGGGTAAGGCACGGGATCTTCCCAGAGCTGCTGACTCACCTGCGGTTGGCGTGCCTGGCTCCAGGTATGCAACCTGACCTTGAGTTTTGGGCCTCGAAAAGGTGGTTGTGCTCCTCTAGTGAGATTTAGGGCATTCCTCACGCTTTGCCAAGGTTGGCTAGCCACCCGGCTGCCGTCCCCCCGGGGAAGCCGAGTGCTTCTGCCACCCCGGCCGCTGCACAGGCAGCAGGAGGGACTTTCCCAACTGGGCAAGAGCGTGACCCTAAATCCACGCTTAGCTGGATAACCAGAAGTCACCTGACATTTGGTTCCCCTGAAATCTGGTCACTCCGAGGCGCATCAGACTGCGCAAACCGGGAAAACCTGTGCTCTGACAAAGACCACAGAAGAAGTTTGTTTTCACCTGGGGCTTCCTCAGTGCCCATCGCTCTTTGCTACAGAGAGCAGCAGCAAGCTTGCTGCAGACCTGGTTCTCCCCGAGACCGGAGCCCGTCCCCGAGCCTTGGCTCTTCACAGTTGCTTTTAGCACTTCCACTGCAGCTGCGAATTCCCCGGGATCTCTGCGAACCAGAGGGACCGCCACTGCTCTCTCAAGACCCTGCTCTTCAGCCTCAGGTGGCTCTTAGAGGACTCAGAAATCACGGGGAAATCGGCACAGCAGCGTGGATATCGGCTCCCGCAGCCTGTACTCCCTCAGGGCAGAGCCGGCCGTGACCCCGGCCCCTTGGGGTGCTGGCACAGAGCACCAGGGAGGCAGAAAAGCCCGAGGAAATGACCCAGGGGCTTCCGAAAAAGCTGAATGTCTCCTCCCATTGCGGGGGTTAATGACCCTCCTGGCGAATATCACTGTTAGGCTGGGAACTTGTTGGAAATCCTTGCGTTCCCCCAATTGCTGCTGCGTTCTTGCTCTTTTTCATATATTTATGTTTGGCTCTGAAATCGTCTTTTAATTTCTGCCCCTTCGTTCTCGTGTCTCTCCGCCTCAGCCCTGTGCTGGCTCTCCTGGCTCCGGCCGCGGAGGGTGCAGGGAGAGGAGCGCAGTGGGGTCACCCTCTGTGCACGGAGGGTTTCCCGGCTGCTGTGGGGCTGGTGTGGGGCTGGCACCGGGCTGCCTGCGGGCAGTGGCATCCCCAGGGGCCGCTCAGCGTGGGGGGCACGCTCCGTGCCGGCCTCTGCCCCTTTACGAGAGCCTGGAGGGTCTCGGGGCTGCCTGCGGCTCCTCGCCCGCACGCCAGCGAGACGCGGAGGTGTCCGTGCGGCTCTTGGGATGGGGGATGCGGAATCCAGGCCCCCGGACTGCCTGAGGACCCTGCCTCACTGCCGTCTCACCGGGGAGAGCTGCAGGTGCGGTTTGCAGCCCCACTGCAAAGGGCTGCGGGAAGGCTGTCCCCGGGGGGGGCTGGTGTCCGGGGGTGCCGCGGGAGCGGGACAGCGAGGGGCTGGGATGCTCCGGGACCGCTGCAGGCTGCGGAGAGGAACCAGCCCGTGCTCTGCAGACAGATGCATCCCGCTGCTTCTTCTCTGCCACTGCCACGCCAAGCTTCCATCCTTCATAATAACAAATAGGGGGAAAAAAATTAAATCCCTTAGTAAACTCTGAATTACTGAGCAGTTCGGGGCAGGGAGGGAGGAAGGAGTGCGGAAGGGAGGAGATGCTCAAACACATCAGGCTGATGTCATTGCTTTTAGTCAGGAGCAGGAGAAACACAACCCAGTTCTATTCCCCCCCAACAGAACAAAGGGGAAAGTCTCCAAGGAGAGATTAAAAAAAGTGAAACAAAAAACCCCCACAAAATGAGAGAGGAGAAGGAGGAGAGGAAAAAAGAAAAGAAGAAAGAAATGAAAAAAAGAAAAAAAATCATCCCCCTGAAGTGTCCCCTCCGTTGTGTGTAACAGCTTCTCTCTTCCCCCACTTCCCCAGCACCAGTTGGGCTCACAGAGCCATAAAATAAGGGTTTGAGGCGTGTTCAATCGATTATTCCTCCTAATGCACTGTTTTTGGAGACAGGTAATTCATTTCAGACTCTACATGTCTACATGCAATCCCCCCCTCCCCAATCCCCTTCTTTTTCTTTCTTCCCTTTTCAGTTTACAGAGCTTTATTTACCCCTTTGCCCCCACTCCCCCCTCTCAAGTCCCCCCCGACACAAGCCTTTCCCAGCGAAAGGTGCAGCCATTCCCACAGTGAAACCCAAGGCAGGTAATGACTTTCTCACCCCATCCATACTGCTCCAGAAACGGCTGCCGCCCCAGCTGCATCCTTTTATTTTGGAGAGACAAGGGGGAGGGGGGAAGTGCCAGCCCCCTCTATTTCCAAGGCCTCCCCATAAAAAAAAGGGAAAAAGATATAAAGGGAGCAAGTGTTTGCAGAGATAGGGTTTCCATCAGGCGGAGGGGTCGGGGAAGCGGGGGCTGTTGGGGGTCCGGGAAGGAGCGGGTTCCCGAGCTCCCGCCGTGCGCTCCGAGGGCTGGCCTGGGGGTCCGCAGGCGGGCAGGAAGGCTGCCGGCTCCGGGGGAAGGAGGAGCTGCCCTGGGTTCGCCCCCGAGGCTGGCCACTTGCCCCGGCTTGCAAAGCCCAGGCGCCGAGGTCTGGAATCGCCGCGCTGGGCGCAGCTCAGCCCCGGAGCCCGCGCGTCGCCCGCGCAGCCCAGCTCCAGCCGCCGTGCCAGGCTTTTGTTCTGGCTGCTCTCCCCTGCCCTTGGGACAGCAACACCTTCCAACTGGTGTCTGGAAGGGGGAGAACCAGGTTTACGGCTCGGCAGCTGAAGAGCAGCCAGCGCCAAGGTTCGCAGGCGACCTGCTTGGGGCCAGCCATTCCCATCCAAGGGGGCTGCAGCCGAGCCGGAGGACCGGTGCCGGCGGCAGCCCCGCTCATGCCGTGCTGAGGCTGCTCTCCACCCCGCACCGAGCCCCCGAGCCTCTGCTCTGGCGGGGCAACGTCCGACGGCTGTTCCCCGTCCCGGGGCGAGCAGCCTGGTCCCGAGGGCAGGCTGGGGCCAGAAGCTCCAGCGAGCAGTGGCGGTGACCGGAGACACCGTTCCTCGGCCCCAGACCTCCATCGCTCCCCCTAAATGATCCCGGCAGAGCCCCGGAGGTGTGATTGCTGGCGAGCAGAGCTGAAGGGCTGTGGTATATGATTTACCAGACTACGCCTGGGCGCACCTTCCTCCAGAGGGGTTTTTGTCCTAGTGCGCGCTGGCATCCCGGGAAAAGAGAAGATGACCCGTCGCTAACAGCTTTGCTGTTTAAAGCCCAGGCAGGCCTCCTGGAATGGAAGGTTTTTTTACTCCTTGGCTTAGAATTTGCCTCTCCAAACCAGGGGGGAGTTTGGGAGAGCACTGCTGAGACCCCAGGGAGGGCAGCGCTGAGGATGCTCCACGGCGCATGCAGCCTGGCCCCCGTGCAGACGGTGCTCCCGCCCCAGCGTGGGGTAGCCTTGGGGGGCTCGGGCAGCCCTGGGGGGCTCGGACACCCTCCTCGACTCCCCTTCGCACCCCCAGGGACGTGAAAACGGCCACTTTGTGCAGGGAGGTGAAAGTGTCGGCTGTAGCAGGAGCTTATCGAAACCGAGCCCTCGGCTTTAGCAAGGCTGCCGGCGCAGGCGGGCAGGCTGGGCGGCTGTTGCTTACAGCTGGGGGGAGTGGGAGGGTTTTTAATCTCATAAAGAAAAAGGCATTGTGATGGGAAATAATAAATATCAGGGAACAGGGAAGGAAGAGGGAGGGGGATGTTATTGAAAAAAGTAAACTCTGCTACCCAGCCAGCCCAGCGCTGCTGGGGCTCGTCGGTGAAACCCTAATCCTGGTCTGCCCAAAGGATCACCCCTGTCCAAAACGGAGGTGAAGTCCACTTGGCTTTGGGGTGCTACCGGCACCCCTTGTGCCCCAGGGACACCTCCTGGCCAGAGCGGCAGGGATGGGCAGGGACCAGCCCCCTTGTCCTCGGCTGTAGAGTTTGCTGTGCTTTTTGCTGTGCTGCGCTCCCTGGGATTGGGAGAACAAATCACCCCCTGAAAATCCCTTTGCGTGGCCAGAGTCCTCCCTTTTTCCCTTCCAGCTGCACCGAGCCGCTTCCGAGACCTCTCCGCACCCGTCGCAGACCCCCCACGCCGCGCATCCCTCCCACCCCTCTCGCCTCCTCTCCCCAGGGACCCCCCACGCACCCACACCTCATCTCTTGCCGTTGGCCTTATTTTTCACTGTGCTCCTTGTTTATGAGAGCTTCTGTCTTCCTGAGGATCCCAGCGCCGGCGTGGCAGGCGGGCTCGCCACGGTGGGAAGGGGCATCAGAGGAACCCCTCTCCCCAGGGGAGGCTGGGCAGCCGTCTGACACCTTCTCCTGTCTCCCAGATCAAGAAACTCTCCCCTGGAACCTCTCCAGGGCTCAGACCTCTCTTCTCACTCTTCCTTACCCCGCTCCTGCACACGAAGGCTCTGGTACGCCGACGTGCCGGGAGGTGCTCGCTCTTCCCCCGGCCCCGCAGGCTGAGTGCCTGTGACCTGGTTTTAAGCGCGGGGGTGGCTTCCCCTCTGCACCTTGGAGGCTGAAAAAAATGGAGAAGACCCTTGCATTAAAACAGCAGGTGCACATGCTGTCAGCCCGTGGCTCCTGGGCTGCAAACCGAAGCACGAGCGTGTTTGCTAACCAGGGAATTCAGGGGGCAGCCGGAATATTTTGATCATGAAGCCTTAAATATGTTTTCTGATGTTTTGGAGCGGGGACAGAGCCCATCCGTGCTCCCTCCCCGCCCCGGCTACTCCCACCGCCTGTCCTCCTCCAAATGACTCCGCCAGGATCAAAGCCTGCCCGCCTGAACCTTTTCCATATGCCCGGCTCCTCTCCGATGGGCCCCTCAGCCAGGTGGCTTTTCCCAGCCTCCACAGACTATCGCAGACCTCCCACTTCTAAAAGAAACGCAATAAAGCCGGGCCAGAGAAGCAATTAGAAAGCAGCTCCCTCGTCACACCTTCTCCTGGGCTGTCCTAGAAAAGAGTGATGGAACCCAGCAAGTGTGGCATGGGGCTCAGCATTTGGGTGGCCGCCACCCAGCTGGGCTGTGCCATCCCTCCGCCGGCATGCCACACCACGGGGCACATCCTTGCCACCACGGGTGACGTGGGTATTTGCAGTGGTGGAGCTTTTTTGGCCGTGAAAGGTTTTTCGGCAGAGCCTGGGGCACGTCCCCGTTTGGACACGTCCCCCACAAGAGCCACCCAGCTTCACCAAGCTCCATCCCACCTCCACGCTCTGGCAGCCGAGCCGTCCCCAGCACGCCGGCCAGGGGCTTTGGCTCACGCCACTTGGCATTTCATCCGGAGCTTGGTAAATATACGACCGTGCATCAGGCGCTTGCAAGACAAACCATCTCGTTGGGAATTTGGAGGAGAACAACAGAAATGATTAAGCGGCTGAAGGGATTGACTTATGAAGAGAGATTAAAAGAGCTAAATCTGCCTAGCTGGGCTAGCCGACATCCATGGCAAGATATGATAACTATCTACAAGTATATGAAGGACATAAATCACAGCTCGGGGGATTTGTGTGGGGCAACCTTGGGAGATTAACTGGGAGGAACCGACATAAGTAGAACACAGGAAGGAAAAAAAACCCCCATCTAGACAAGATCTGGTGAGGACTCCTGGGCTGGAGAAGGAGGATCTGCTGGGAAAGGCAGGAGCTCCTTGCTGAAGCCTCCTCGGCCTCAGGAGCAGCGCGCAGGGAGAGCTCCTGCAGCGAGGGGGGAAGCGGGGCTAGCTGGGACTGGGATACTTGCGGCCCCCGCCTTCCGGAAAAGGCCTGGAAAGCTGAGCTGGGAATTTGGCAACGAAGGGGGTTCATGCCTGTGCCAGTAAAATATGGCCCCGATAAGGAGAGCCCCATGTTTCTTGGACAGCTGTTGGGAATGCTGTGCCTCCTCCCGGGAGGGGTGGCACGGGCTTGCTGAAGGTGTCTCATTTGCTGCGATCTGCCCCAACGCAAAAGGAAACATGGATGGTGGAAACTAAGCTTCCCGCGGCCAGGTGCTGCGTTCAAGACGTGGGGCACGACGGAAGTTGAGCATGTTAAAAGGTTTGTTCAAATTTTCCGTGGTTCAGCCTACACTAAAACCTGGTTCATCCCCACGGATCCTTCTCACGTGCAGACCTGGAAGCCTGGGGGAGCAGATGTGGGGCAGCTCCATGGGTCGCACAGGACCACGGCAGGGAGCATTGCGTCTCTGGCCGACGAGTCCCAGGTTAATCTGTAGCAGCCGGACAAGCACGTTACGGAGGTGACGGCAGCGCTGCCTTCGCCCCGGGAGCCTGGCAGGGCTGGAAGGAGCGGCGGGTAAAGCTGGGGCGGTTTTGCAAGGCTGGGTGGCAACTTGGCTTTGAACGGCCTCGCGTCTCTGCTGCTCGGGAGCCATCGGAGCTGCTGACGGGTTTCCTGATGGACTCTGCAAGACGGCTTGTGCGCTCCTGAAACAACAGCGTCTCAGCTCTGCCTGAGGCAAATTCCCACACAGTTAAACAAGGATGCTGAGGAAGGAGCTGGCACCCTCTGATGCAGCCCCTGAGGAAAAAGGGAATATTTCTGAAAGCTTCTGAGGATGCCTGGCTCCTGCACACGGCTACTTTTGATTAGGTTTTAAAAATATTTAATCTGCACAATTTTACAACAGGGATTCAGCTTTATTCCTGCAGTAATCCCTCCTGCCTGGTGTGTGGGTGAGCTGCGGCATCCCTGTCACCGAAGATGCCTGTCCCTGTCCTCCCCACACTCCCGCACCACGGACATCTGGCAGGTCCACGTGTGACGACCACTGGAGGAGGAGGCGTGGGTCTGGTTCTGCCCAAGGCAACGTGCCGGTCACGCTCAGCATTTGCCATCTTCGAGCCAAGGTGCCAGTCCCACACGAGCTGTAACGAGTGGAAACTCCCTTCCATCGGCAGCGAAATCCGGACTGGTGTCGAGCAAAGAGAATAATTCACACTGCATAATTCACTCAAGACTTTTCTACTCCCAGCAGTTCATAATTCCTCGTGTGAAGCCGTGTGTGCATTTACTGAAATAAGGAGAGCTCTGCGGGTTCCCTGCGACTGCGTCGCCAGGTGCTTTTCCATTTGCCAACGGGACGAGTCAATAAATGCTGATATGCGCCTCCAAAACCTGGCTCCTGCGAGGACTGGAGCGGGGACAGACTGGTCTCCGCCTAACCAGTTTATTTTCACTAACGTTTTTATTTCCTCTAACATCTGTATATAACAAAAGCGAGAAAGAGGCAAAGGAAAGCTGCCCAGCAGTGCTGAGAAAAATGAATTTCCTATTCCCCACACGGAGCCGGGCTTCGGCCCGGGCTGCAGCACCTCCTCCGCAGTGGCCCGTGCGATGGCTCTGTCCGGCTGCTTGTTCCCCTCTCGCCACCCCACACGGTCCCACGTCCCCGGCTCTCGGCCACCAGCCCGGCTCCGCGGCCAGGCCAGCGCAGCTCTTCAAACGGTAATTTCCCGCGAGGAGCTCCCAGGTCTCTCATTTCTCTTCTCCGCAGCCCGGCCCTTGGCTCGCACTTGCAAATGACAAATTACGCTTTTGCCTCTAATTCCAGCTTCCCTGGCATCCTCTGCGGAGCGCCGCGGGCTCTCTGCAGCCAGCGGGAGGTAGGCTTTTCCTCTTCTCTCTGCTCTCTCCCCCCGCCTTAATTGCGGCCCAACATGGGCTCTCGAGGTGTATTAAACATACAAATTATTCCGCAAAGCCTCACGACGCGCCAGTTACCAAGGCCTCTAATGGGAAACGACAGCGCAAGCAGAGAAGCCGGGGACGTCAAAGCGTCGTCCGAAATCGCTCTGGCAAACCCGGTCGTTCCGCAGGCGCGGTGCGCGGGGCCGGGCCCCCCCGCGGCCGCGGCGTCGCCCCCGGCGAGGTCCCGGCGTGCCGGACCGGGGCGTCGCGCCGGGACCTGCGGAGGACGAGAGGCTCTGGGCGAAAGGCTCCCCCGGCTGCACCTGCGATACCGCACGCGCGCCTGGAACGGTGCTGATGGGTTGGAGAGAGTTCAGAGGAGACCAGCAAGGTACTCAGGGGGCTGGAGGGCACGGTTTATACGGCAAGTTTGGAAGGGCTGCGTCACGGCAACAATAATAAGAGCTCACAGCGCACGGTGTTTTTCATCTGTGCGCTCAGACGAAGCTAACGCGTACTACGCCCGACCGCATTAACCACACCTCGCGCGGCCAGCCCACGGCGGGCGCGACGCGAGACCCCTCCGCGGGTCTCCGTGGAGCCGAAACGCCGAGGAGGGAGGGGGCTGTTGAGGTTGGCCCAAGGGGCTGTGGTGAGTCGTAGAAAGGCACGGAATGAGAAAAGGAAAAGGTAGGCTGAGCATCAGGGAAATTTTGCCGGCAGGGCAGCGCAGTGAGCGGGGGACTGTTGCCATCCTGGAGCAGGAGGGACAGCCCGGTGCGTCCTGACGGGGGTTTCCAGGAGGAGGGGTCCCCTCGGGGGATGCTGCTTTGGGATGGCTGGCCGGCTGCGGGTCCCGGGGGCTGCTGGTTGGAGACGGGCAAGGTTTGGGTCTTGCTGGGTGTGTGCTGGATATTCAGAGAAGGTGCCTGTGACGGTGCGAACGTTAAGCCGAGGTCTAGGCACCCGCTTCACGCTCAGCTGCAGGGGTGGGTGCCGGGGCTGTGGTCGGTCACGTCCCCGAGCCCCAGCCCTCCTCCTCCGTGCAGTGCAGCCCCCAGCCCGCCTCGTCCCCGCCGGCCGGCCGGCCTGCCCCAGCGCCTGCCTCCCCTCTGCGGCGCGGGCAGCGGGAGCCCGCGGGCAAGGACTGATTGCTCTGCGCCAAGGAGGGAGACGAAGCCCAACGGTCTAAATATAGGCCAGCCCAACAAAGGCGAAGGCGGTGGGAGGGGTAGGTGTCCATAGGGAAAATTTGCTCTCCGTGGCCCAGCGATGGGCAGTTGCTTTGCCGGCAACCGTGGAAGTGGACGCGGAAAGTTCCTACCAACAATATTCCAACAAAGCAGAGGGAAATTAAAAAAAAAAAAAAAAGAAAAAAGCCTCATTTTACAAGGCCTCTTGTTTCCAGCTGCGCAGAGGACTGCGGGGGGAAGATAAATGTGGATCCAGCCAGAGAGGACCAGGGCACGGCTCAGGTCTGCAGGAAGATTTAGAGCCTTGAAGTCCAAAGGCAGGGCTTGAGTATTGCATAAGGAAACAAAAATCTCGGGGAGTGGATATTGCATTAAACATTGTGTTCTAATAAGTGTTTTATGCTTTAGAGGAGGAGAGAGAACAGTGAAATCCCCCGTAAGAGCTAATTACTGCAAATTCCTTTTCAATAAAACAAGACAAAAAAAAAATCCTCTCTTAATGGAAAAATCCATTTAAGGCTCAGATGAGGTAACTGCGGTTCACGTCCTCGTCGCGTCGTTAGTGGAAGTCAAACAGGCTTTCCTCCCGGCTTGGCAAGACCAGCCCAGCCTCCTCCGAGGGAGCTGCAGGTGTGAAGCGGAGGTGTTGGGGTGCGGGTCTGCAGCGGGAAGGCAATCCCTGGGGACCAAAATCCCTGCGAAAAGGCTTTCTAGTGCTCATGGGAGAGGCGATGCCGAAAGTCAGGGTGAACCCCTTTTTTTTTGACTGTGGCAGGATGCAGGCAGGGATTAGGAGAAGAGCAGGGGCTTGCAGCCGTACCCCTCCGGGGTCCAGGATGGCTCGTCTCAGGACCTGGCGGTCCCCGTGGCGTCTCGCCGGCCATGTCAGACGTGGTGCTGCGCCGCCGGCGAGGTGCGGTCGCGAGCACCGGCACCTGGAAGGGACGGCGGGAGCTCCCCACCCTGCGCTGCCTGCGTCCCCCGGCCCCGGCCAGCCAGGCGTCCCGAGAGCCCCGTGTGACCTCCATCGCCTCTCGCAGTCCGATCCAATTAAAATAAAATAAAGAATTGAATTAGGAGTGGATGTGCCTCCGTCCCTGATACTCCGTATTTCCCTGCGATTTGAAATGGGGCCAGTTTGGTGGATTTCTTGCACATGGGAGCAATATATTGAATTACATGTATATCCAGTGCTTAGGAGAGATACATTTCTTTTCCACATGTTCATGCAGCTGCGTGACCCCAGGAAACCCAACAGTGGGGTCTGTCTTCGGAGACAAATAGGGATTGTTTTGTGTGTGTGTAAATGCTCCCCCCGCCGCTCTCCCCAGCCCCTGTGCCTGTGTGTATGGGGGGGCATTACTCCCCACCGAACACGTTCATATCCCACTGAAGCCAAACAGCATAAACACAGGATATTTATTCACCGCAAACCCACAGGGTGGAAATGCAGCTTTGGAGGGGGCTCGGCAGCCCCCCGGCCAGGAGACCTGCCTGCTGCCTGCCCTTGGCCGCCTGGGGAAGGGGGGGAGGCTGCCGGTGGGAGCTGCTGGAGACACAGCCACAGCCAGGCAGGGCTGCCAGGTATTTCTCTGCACCACCTTGACCCGCAGGCTGGGCGGGCAGAGGGGAGAGCGGGGCTGCGGGGTGCTCGGGACGCTCGCTGGCAGCGGTACCCCTCAGCCCTCCCTCGGCATAGGCTGTCTGCCCGCATCCTCGGCTGGGAGCGCAGCTTCGGCTCCGCACCCGTGTCCCGTGGGGACCGGCCGGCACAGCCCGTGGGCGCAGCACCCAGCCTGGTGGAAAAGGAAGAAACGCACGTTGTATAAATCAACTTGGGGGTGACTGTGGTGCGTCTCAGCTGCTGGCAGTCAAAGGGACCTGTCCTTTTCATCCCCCATGCTGTCTCTCAGCATCCCACAGGCCGTCCTGCGAGGAAGGAGGCTTTGTTGATACGACCTGGGGCTTGTGCGAAAATAAAAGCAGAGGGTGGAATGGATTTCTTTCTTCTTCTTTTTTTTTTTATTTTACAGAAAAATGTAGGGTAAAGAAAAATGTTTGTAGGGTAGAAACCTGTTTGATGTGGAGCATTGCTACCCGAACATGTCAGTCCCAAACAGCATGCCCGGCTGCTTGCCAAAATCTGGATCTGTAATGGGTCTCTAGCATCTTTGCAAGCCCACTTCCTGAGCACTGGCTTGACGCAAAGCCCACGGCTGGTACTTGAACCTCCCGGGAAACCAAACACTGCCGGACTCCAGCGTCGGCTCCGGGGTGATGCGAGGTCGAGGATCACATGTGCCCTCGGGTCCTGTTCCCAGCTCCCTGGAGGCACCGAGCTCCGGCTAAAGCTCCTTAGCCCTGCGGCAACCTAACGCAGCCACCCCGCACTCCCGGCATCCCTGGCCGCCCAGTGAGCCCCAGGCAGGCTGCTGCGGTCCCCGGTCGGGCTGTGGGGCGACGCAGGGCGAGGAGGGGAGGTAACAGGGCGGCGTGGGCGAGGGAGCTGATGCTGCTCAGCAGCCCCGGGGCCGGCCTGAGGCTAATGGGATTAGCTGCCGAGCTTTGCCGAGCTGCCGGAGGAGGAGCCTCGCCAACCGCGCCGTCCCTGGCACAGCGCTCGTAGCGCTTGTCTATAAATAGGAGTTTCAAAGCAAGGCAATTCATCATGGTGCATGCTACTGTCTGGATGGGCTTACACCGGTTTAACAGCGTGGATGTGAGTCCAGCACCTACTGCAAGATTTACAAGTCCAGCCTACACAGACAGACGCGAGTTTAAGGCTCCTTTCAAGTGTCACTCTCAGGATGCTGAGCGAGTTTGGGTTATTCTGGTTTATTGGGTTACCACACACCAGCTGAGCCGTGCTAAGCAACCGTGTGCGCGTGCCGGGCCCGCTGCAGCTGGGCAAAGGCACCGGTATGAGCCACCAGCACAGTTTACCTGCTTGATCCAGCGCTCGCAGCAGGCTCAGAGTCCGCACAGGATTACTTGTCATCGTCAAGCTGATGAGCAGTAATAGTCTAAGCAGCAACAGCTTGCAGAGATCCACCCTGCCCTCTCTAAACCCAGACAGCTGTCTGTGAGGACCTGACCCTCTGTAAGTCACAACCCTTTCTCCAAACCCTGCACCCCACCAATATTCATGTTTTGGTTTTTTTTCCTAAGGAAAAGGTCAGTCCCTGGCCCTAACCAAAGCAGGGGCAGCATCTTCTCCGCTCAGCATTTCGCCGCTGCCTGCAGGACCATCTTTGCCCCTAAGAGGATCAGAAGCCCGTCCTGCAAAATGTCCTTATTGCACCAGGCAAAGCATCTCGCATGTGGCCCGGCCGCGCCTGCGTGCCGGGGCAGGTACCCCACACCGCACGGGACTCTCCAGCAGTATTGTCCCCCTCCGTGTGTTACCCACACGTGAGCTGGCTGCTCTGTGTGTGCGTGTGTGTGTTTTGGGGAGGTGAGAGACCTCCTGCCTGGCCGCTGCGACGGGCCGGGCTTGGGGGAGCCCGGTGGGCTGCGCTCGGACGGGAGCTTCTCCCTCCGGCCGGGCTGGTGGAAGCCGTGCGGGGCCCATCCTGGTGGGAAGCCACGTTTGGCCGATGGTACAGGGAGGGCCATATTGGTTTCAGTCTGTTCTGCAAAACACTAACCAGCATGTGCAATCTGTGAACCCCCTGCTTGACGAGAAATGCTAATTGTGTGCGAAGGACCTGCCAACAGCCCGCAGTATTCAGCGTGAAGGGGGTTTATTAGTATTATTACTATTGTTCTGGCAGCTGCAGAACCGCCAGCCTGTTTCGCCGGGGCGAGCGCGGCTCTGCCTGCCAGGCGCTCGGAGAGGGACGGGACCGGGGCTCTCCGGCCGCCTGCAGCCCCTTGCTCCCCCCGGGAGGGATCCTGCCCGCTCCCCCCTTGCCTGCGCTGTTGGAAGGGGAGGGCGAACGGAGAAACGGGGGCAGGATTTCTTTGCCGAGCCCCGAAGCGGCGGCAGCCGTGCCTGCGCGCCACCAGAAGAGACTCATTCCATTCCCAGTGAGCCAACCGAGCTGAAAAAAGCTGAAGAGGGAGAAACGATGACTCTGGCTTGACTTAAAAGCAGAGCAAAAGCCCCACGTGGTGCGCAAACATGGTGGCTCGCCTGGTTTTTGCAGGAGAAAATCAAGGCTGTGTTTTGCAAAATCATCCTGACTTCTCACCCGTGGCCTGGAAAAAGCAGGAACGTTGATGGATTCAGTGTTTTTCTTTCTCTTCTGGCCTTGCTAATTTGCAGGAAAGAAACCAGATAAAGTTTGATAACTTTGAAACAGAAAGAGAGAGAGAAGTGGTCCCAGGCAGCCGGCTCCTGATACTCCCCCTCCTGTTGCAGAGAATAAATGAAGTGCTCTTCATTCCCCGCTCGTCTGCCACCCTCCGCTGAGTCTGTCATGGGCTCATCTGTGTATAAATTAGCTGTTCACAGTAATGCCGTGTAAAATTATTTCTGTCAACCTTTTATCTGACCAGTTTATCTCGTCAGCTTGTCAGTCTTAATTCTGCAACCTCTCCGTCCTCTCCCCGGCAGAAGCCACCTGAGCTGCCCCGGCTCCCTCGGAGCAGGCACCGAGCCCTCCTGGGCCGGGGGTGCTGAGCGTCCCCGGTACCCCCGGTGTATTTAGCAGGGTGGCAAACACTTGCCCAGGCAGCCGCGCCTGAAGACCACTGGTGCAGCCGGCCAAACGGCTTACAACAAGCCTGTCTGCTGGCAAGACGAAACGGAGCGGCACAAAGACTGCCATTTTCAGGCCGCTATTTATTGTTCGGATTCAGGCAATGACATTTATCGGGATTGGCACGCGGTAGGTGACCCACTGCTCAGAGTCTGAGACGGGCTGGTCACATCAGTTACGTGGTATTTTCCCCTGACAGTAACGTTTTTGCGTTCTGGCTTCTGCTGCGAAGGCTTATGGAAAAAGCATTTCACATCTATTGTCTGGGACTCTCTGCGCGCGCTTGCATGAGCGCTGCTGGAAAGAGAACCCAAAAGGGATGCAGCTGGAATATATTAATTAGAAATTCCGAATGAATAGTCACCCAAGTCCTTTTACCACCTTGTTTCAGCTCTGCACGTCCCACAACTTTCGCTGCAGATGGGAGGTCCCGTGGGAGGAAGGCACGTGCTCCCTGCAGCCGCTGCGAAGCCCGGGATGCGGGACGCGGCTCCCAGCCAGGCTGCCGAGCGCCCCGAGGGATGGCCGCCCCACACCCTGCGCCGCCGCGTCCTGCAGAGCAACACCACGTCCAAACCCCCGCCCTCACCCACGGCAGCTTCCCCGAGGCTTTCGTCCCACCTTCCTAATGCCTTCTGCCTGCCCAGCGCACCCTCTCCCCCCAGCATCCTTCCCTCGCCCTCTCTCCCAGCTTCTCTGGGCTTCTCCGCTACTGCAGGGGAGGAAATACGCCTTTATTCTGGAGAAAGAGAGGGACGGACCTCTCTACTCCCCGGCGGTGCCACTCGTGCTCTGCCATCCTGCTGGGCACCTGCGTGGCTCTGCGGTGTCCCAGCCTGCTCCCGCGGCCGGACGTGCCACCCCAACCTGCGCATCCATGGCCGAGGATCCGTCCTCAGACCGGCAGCCTCCTGCCTCCCTCCCACACTCCACTGTGCTTTGACTTTTAGCAGTTAGTTGTGACTACTGGTTCCCCACATTGTTATCTGTTCTCTTTCGCTCAAAGAAATATTGTGGGTTGTAATTCTGTCTGCTACATCTTGTGAATATTTCTGGACTCTGAAGTTTCCTGGCTCCAGATGTTCTGGCCAGACCAGAGGAAAAAAACCAAAAAACCTCAGCATTAATAAAAACCTTTTGAAAATAAAAAGTCGTATTGCGCAGTAGTGACATCATATCCGTGAAATATGACCTGATGATGTCACAGCTGTGAAATGAAGGATGATTGTCTCTTTTTGGCAAATGCCGGCTGTTTGGGCCAGACCTGTTAAATAAATGCACATGTACTATAAATACGTATATTAAACCCAGAAGTTGCAAACGCTGCCTTGTGGTCACCTGGGTCAAGAAACCTGACGGGGGAGAGCTGGCGATGGGGTGGGCGCTGCAAAGACTCGGGAGCGAGTTTCTCCCCCCGCCCCGTACGCAGACGCCGAGGGGCTGACCGGCCGCCTTAGGGTTTCCCCTTGCTCTCCTCCGAGCGCGCGCCCCCGGTCGCTGCTGGGGACGGACGTCCGTCCGTCTGAGCCGGGGCGGCGGGTGGACGGCTCTGTGCTGAAACATCCCGGGGGACCACTGCGGCTCCGACGGTGCTACTGCTCGGTGGAGCCAGCGCCGGTCACCCTGCCGGAGCCAACCATCCCTACCCCGTAACGCACACGGACGCCCGCGCCAGGCATCGTTGGAAAATACTCCCCTTTCCGAACCCCTGGCAAACGAGTCACCCCTCAAAGCCTAGAGGTTCGGTTACCATCCTCATTACCTTAACAAGATTGGCTGCAAACGTTACTGCCTTGGCTATCTTCTCTTACACAATATATTTAAGCTATTTGAAGCAACAGTCTATAAAATATCTGCATCGAATTGCCCAGCTTTCGTAATCTTGAAACTACCTGGCGCTGCAGTGATGCAGTATCCATTACATGTGCGCTTTCCTCGTCCGCACATATATTTTACATGTGTGTGCAATCCTCTTTATGAAGAAACATGTTGCCATGCCATGGAAAAGGTCTATTTTTTCCATATGGGCTGCGCTGACAGTGTCAAGCCTTTAGTTTAAGCTCACAGCATGCTTTTTTAATTTGTCCTTTCCTCTTTCCCTTTTAGTCCCATTGTTCGCAGAGAAGTTTGTACTATTAAGAATGTGCAAAGCAGGAGGGTGCTGTCTGCCGAGGTGTCGATAATTGATACCCCGAGTGATGTAATGCTATCTGGGAATTTAATAATGTTCTTGCTTGATTAAAACAGGAAATTCCTTCCTTCCTTCCTTCCTTCCTTCCTTCCTTCCTTCCTTCCTTCCTTCCTTCCTTCCTTCCTTCCTTCCTTCCTTCCTTCCTTCCTTCCTTCCTTCCTTCCTTCCTTCCTTCCTTCCTTCCTTCCTTCCTTCCTTCCTTCCTTCCTTCCTTCCTTCCTTCCTTCCTTCCTTCCTTCCTTCCTTCCTTCCTTCCTTCCGATGGGATGGGTTTTGATGGGACATATCTATTACAAACGTTGGGGGGGGAAAAAAATCGCCTTTGAGTTTGCCAGGAGGATTTTGGTTTGATACTCTGAAAATGAAAATTTCTTGGGTCTTCCCACTTAACACGGATTTATGTTTTCAAGAATATGACAATCATAAGAAAAAAATGGAAGGAGGAAAGGCAAAGATTGAAGCAGAGATGAAAAGTTGGGACCAACCTGTACCAATGTTGTTTTCCTTTACTTAGGTCAATGTCTTTGGCAGCTTTAATCAGAAATAAAAGATTTGATCACGCAGGGAGATGGAACATCAACTTCAAAAACACAGCACAAGAGGTGGATGCAAGTACCAGTGTGCTGGGATGCCTCGGCAATTGAAAGGGTGAGAGGAGGCAGCACCACCGCCGGAAGAAATGAAATTTCCCAACCAGCGTTGGGAAATCTTCTAGGCAACGTGAAGGAGCCTTCGAAAGGCAGGCGTTTACTTCTAGACTGTACAAAACGGGATAAACCAGGCAGAAGAACAGAGCAATTATACCCCAAAAAGCCTCCTGCACCTTGCAGCCTGCGCACTCCCGCAGCAGACAGGCAGGGTCAGCCCTTGGTCTGGAGAGCGAGGAAGGGGGGATTCGTCGGCTCCCCCTTCCCCAAGATATTTGGCAGAGTCGGGGTAGGAAACTCAGCTGCATTCATTCCCCGCAGACACGGTGGCCGGCAGCCAGCTGCAGACATGTGGCACGGGGAATGGGAACAGCGGTCGGGAACCCCAACCAGCGCCGGCCTCGGCCAAAGCGGCGATGGGGCCATTGTCTGCGGCGGCTGGTGCTCGCGCTGCGGCAGGCTGCAAACCTGCAGAAATCCGCTTTTTCCCCGCGCCCCGGCATTTGTATATTATAACAAGAGCCTGAAAGGAGCTCAGAAATACCCCACGGGCTCCCTTTCTCGGGCTATTTCTGTGCGTTGCATCCAGTCGGAGGCAGAAAAAGGCCGTGTGGTGAACCTGTCCACATAAGGCTTCCCGATACCCCCAGCACACCCGTGCCCACCCGCACGGGTGGAGAAGCGGCTGCAGCACCCAGCGAGGGTCCCACAGCACCTGGGGAGCGATGGGGAGCTCTTCTGCCAGCGGCTGCTCTTCCCATTACGAACTGGACTGGAACCTGGACAAATTATTTCCCTGAGCTGGAGAAATGCATTTCTTTTTGCAGCGGGAACGCGGGGCTCCAGCTGCCTGCCCAAGTGAAGCTCAGGAGGGGTGCAGGGACGGGCTGGGGAGCCAGCGGCGGAGCTCCCCACATCGGCTCTGACCAGGAACCTCTTGTTCATGCACAGAAAAAAGGCATTTGCTTGAATGATGTCCTGGGAGTTTATTTTCCAGGCTTGACTCATTCACTGGAAGGAAAGCGGGGTGTCTGAAACCAGGGGACCTTTTGCAGGTTTCAGAAGGAAAAAATCCATCCATCAGTCAATCCATCGGTCACCTCAGTGCCCAGGTATCATGGAGCAGAAAGAGAGGGATGGGGAGCAAAGGGAAGCAGGTAAGGGGCTTCCCCAAGGACGCCTGTGCCTGCCGATGCCCAGGGCATACGTACCCTGCAAGCGGCACGTGGCTGGGCATGACGGGGCAGGAGCGGAGGCAGCCTGAGCCCGGGCAGCAGAGGGGCTTTTGCTGTCAGCACGGCACCTTGATGTCTGAACACTGCTGTTAATTAGCATATATTGGTCTATAATTGCACCAGCGAAGTCAGAGCAGGAGTGACCTCACCACCGGCTAATTCTTGACAAAGAAGGAGAATCTAGGGGCACCTGGAGCACAGCTCGGTGCTGCAGCCCTTTCCCAGCCATGATTAATCCCTGGGAAATGTTCTGTGGTCAGCCCATTACCACTCAAATCTGTGGATGAAAATGAATCAGAGCAGTGTATGACTGTGGGAAAATTGTCACCAAACTTGGATGGTTTTGCTTTGTTTCACCACAAAATTATTAACGAAGCATTGAAATGGAGATGGATCTTTGACTGTAACCTGACATTAACCCCTTAGCGGACCCAGCTGGGCTGCTAGTAGCTGTGTTCACGGGAGAGCAGTTCTGCACTTCAGCTCTTGGCCGTGTGGAAATTCTTTAAATCAAGACAGAGGGACTGAGCTGTGAGTTTTACTGATGATGGCTGCCCCGTCTGGGTGTCTGCCTTGGCTGAACTCCTCTCCCAGCCTGCTCCGAGCGCTGCGCAAAGCCTGGTGCGGATTCTCCATCTTCCTCCCGCATCCCTGCCACGCTTCTTCTCTGGCCTCCTCGGGCAGCGGGTTTTCTCCTCCTGGAGGTCTGTGAGTGGGAGCTTCCTTGCGGGGTCCCGAGGTCCCTGCCGTTCCCTCCAGCCCCGGGGAAGCACCTCCTTCAGCTCCGAGACCCTGGCGTGCCATCTATGGGGTGGCTGTTCCGAGAGCATCCTTCTCAGGCCTGGACCACACCGTGAATCGGGACGTATAATGAGATTCTTGGCAACGTGTCTGCCTCTTACAAACGCCTTCTGGAGCGGCTTGCCAGACAGATCCACAAGTGCAGCCTCCCTCCGCCGCTCGAAAATGAAAGAGGGCTTTGTGAAGCCACCACAACCAAATCTCTCTTCTGGAGGGGCAGGCAGCAGCAGGCAGCCTGAACGTAAAGCCCTGCTCGTGCCACAGAGCCTCGGCAGACCGCGAAGGGAGCAGGGGCAGAGAGGCAGGGGCTGCAGCGGAGATGGGACACGCGGGAGGGTGGAGAAGGGAGAGGCGTGCGGGCTGTGGCGTGAGGAAGACACGATGGCGAGAGGCAGCGTAATGACGCACGGGGCTGTAGGAGGACGGCGGCAGAGGGGCCGGGCGGCACGGCGCAGGGCGCGCGGCAGAAGGTTTGCGTGGAGCTCGCCCAGCAGCCCTGAGAGCTCCCGCGCCTGGGCTGAGATGCAAGAGCCAGGGCAGTAAACCTGTTTCTGCCTTACAGCCGGTGCCTCAGAGACCGGCGTGAGTTGGGCTCCTCGGCAGGGCGAGGGGACGGTGCAGCGACGAGGCAGGGCAGCGCACCGCCGGCTTGCTCCGAGCAGGCTCGGCTCGGCTCCAGCCCCTGGGCTGCCGGAGGAGGCAGCCGGCTGGACCAGCCACCCTCGCCCCTCGCAGAGCCTGGCCAGCCGAGAGGCTGGGGAGAAACAGCAGGTACAGGAGAATCCGCGTGAAACCAGGCTCCTGGTGCCGGGGAAAGAGCCGCAGCGCTGCGTCTGCCCGGAGCAGCCTGCTCGGGGAGCTCGGTGCACAGAGGGAATTTAATTCAGTAACTGATTTTTCATACACGTATGTATATGAAAAAATGTTTGAGGTAGAAAGAGGCAGAAGTGTGCGTGCGTAGCCTCGACTCTGAAATTTCATCTCAAAGCAAGAGTATATACATACATATTTTGAAGTGCATTCATTTAAAATAATAAAAAAGAGCCCTGAAAAGGGAGCAAATTCTTTGGCTAATAGGATCCACAGGGAAACTAAAAGAACGTAACAGCTCTGCAGCAAAGCCTGCACAGCACCTTCATGCAGAGGAGCGCTGAAGCAGGAGCGTGGGGTTTGGTGGGGAGGGGAAGGGAAAGGGAGGGGGGGAAGGAGAGGAATGAGGTCTCGGAAACTGTAAGTGCCTGAAAAATGATGTCAGGTGCGACAGGGTTACCCGAGGTGCTGCCGTGTCATGTCATCCCGGGGACAGCAGCGGTCGACTCACCCTGACAGGTTCTCGCTGCCTTTGTGCTCGTAGCTCGCCGTCGCCATCAATCCCAATTCACGGGGAAGGGAGACGCGTCGTTCGCCTATTGTGCCATTAGCGAGCAGGGATAATCGGCAGCAATATTGCAAACGCGCTCGTCCCCGTGGCAGAGCCCGGCCAGGCAGAGGGGGGCGGATGGGGGATCGTAAGACGAGAAATAAAATAAAGTGGTTTTAATTTTTTAGGGAACCAGAGCATTTCTGTGGGTGAGAATGGGGCTGGAATGCGTTAGTAATCCAATACGGTGCCAGGCCTGCTGCTGCGGTGCTGCGCCCCGGCGCTGCTAGGGAGCACGTGGGAAAAAAACCCGAGGCTTTTCAGAGAGGAGCGTACGTCTCCCCAGCTGCACGGCACACACGCGTGAAGAAAGTCGGGCGAGGTTTCCTAAACTTCTGTTCAAAATGGGCTGTGATAGCTAGCTGTTGTATTTGTAACACCTCCTGTTGCACTTCGTGGTTTAAATCGATTTCAACGTACTGGATTTTAACTGTGATCCCACTGCTGTTTGTACTCCTCCTCACTGAGTTTATTCTCTCTCTTTATGTATATATACATACACACGTTTATATTTATAGACCGATGTGATACACACAGTTGTGGTTACCGTACCAGACACACTGCTGACTGAAATGTTATTGTTTAAAACGTGCAGTATAATGCTGGATGGGCTGACAGTCTCCAAGCGCCAGTGGCTGAGAGGCAGCACCTTTCCTCGGCAATACCGGCTCCCGAAGAAGAGGGAAGAGGCGACCACCAGCTCCTCCCTGCAGGAGCTCCGTCTCAGCCGTGACCGCCGTGCAAAGCCCCGGGAGACCCCCGGACGGCTCACCAGGTGAATTTTTCCGATGGATGCGGCCATTTCAGCAGCTCTGTGCAGAACACCCCGGAGCAGCAGTGTCCTGCAGCCCAGGCTACGCTCACCAGCCCATTCGACGCGTCCGAAATGCATCGAGGGAGCACGTGTTCAAGCACCCACACGGCGCTGGGGAGCGACGCAGCGACGTGCCTGGCTGGCTGTGCCTACGGAACGGGATCAGGGCGCGCTCCCCTGCTCCGGATGCGCAGTCCAGCTGCGCCCACGGGCGCGCCGGAGCGAGACGGTGCTTTGCACCGGCACGATGCAGTGGGTACCACCACACACGGGCATCTGCAGAATAACAGCCTTCCCGGCCTCACCCGGCTGCGGGGAGAGAAAACCCTGCAACGCTCATAAGAAATTCTTAGTTGCATTGAAGAAAATCGTGCAAATATTTAGACAGACGCCTGACCTCAAACCAGAAGAGCAAATTGCGTATCCCATGCTGAACAGGAGACTGCCCTGCTCCCTGCTCGCCTTCTGAGGCCGAGGCAGAGGTGTGCCGGCGACGTGGTGGGATCTGCAGCACCATTTCCAGCCTTCCTGCACCGCCACTTTGGTAGCTGTCACCTGTATTAAACTTGTCACAGCAAAAAATGAATATATATAAAGCACTGAGGTGGGCTGTAACCATCCTGGTCTTGGCAAGATAAAGGCCACAAAGTAGATTAGATGAAACGGAGCTCTTCTAGAACAAGCTTAATTTTTGACTGGGTTTGAAGCCAATTGATGTGATGTGGTTCTGCTTTCTCGTTATCACTGGTACCGCGATTACAGCCTTGCTTGCAAAGCCCTCAGCCCAGCTCTGAACAAGACCTAGTCACCTCCCCCACAAATTTAACATTTCCTTTCTCCATCAGTTTCTATCTCAAGAACAAAATTGGCCAGAGCTGCTCTAAAGAGAGGAAATCCTGAGACCTTAGGCTATGTTTGTACGTGGAAATCGATCTCCTGGTCTGGAACTGTGATTCATCCACACTACGGAGGAGTAAAACCAGTATTTTGTACCCAATTAACACAGGAAAATCCTGGTCAAGATTGGGGTTTTGCATTTTCCTGTCATCCAAGTCTCTGTAAAGCCAGAGGCTTGGCCTGTCATGTTCTTTGCAAGCTAGGAGGAAAATCAAGCTGGAGCATGGTGTATTCTGCAGGGCACGTCGCTTGGAGAGACGGCATCCGTCCTCACCCTGTGGCAGAGCACACCCGTCTCCAGGAGGTCTCCATATCCTTCTGGAAGAGGACATGCCTTACTTGTGGTCATTGTTCAACCAACACGCTTTAATGAGGTCTTCTGGAAGAAG
Organism: Phaethon aethereus; assembly: GCF_964289735.1. Taxonomy (NCBI): domain Eukaryota; kingdom Metazoa; phylum Chordata; class Aves; order Phaethontiformes; family Phaethontidae; genus Phaethon; species Phaethon aethereus. The sequence continues at coordinate 23,835,423 of NC_138586.1, forward strand.
ACAGATTTCTCTCAGGAGACGGGATATGCAGGACCGTGCCTCTGCTTATCCATTCGGAACTGGAAACCGAACTGTGCTGGAGCATGGCGCGCGTCCCCTTCGGAGAGCAGCGTCAGCCTACAGACAGAAGTCCCCAGCTGACGCAGCACAGCCATCCCCCCGTGCCGGATCCGCCACAGCCGAGCCAGCCGGCAGAGCAGATCTGCGTTACGGAGTTTATTGTCTCAGCACAACAGACTAAAAATGGATTCTGCAGACACAGCAATAAAGGAACAGCCATTTCCCCCACTCATTAGTTTAGGTTGTAATTACAGTTATGTTGTTGGTTTAGGATCACTATAAACCAGGCCTTGCAAGAGTACACATGGAGACAGCAGTAATTTAAAGAAGCCAAAATCAGGCCACTTCCATTCTCATCCGAATACTGTGCAGTCTTGTCTTAGCACCGCAGCCCTGCGATGGAGAGCTCTGCTCCCAGTTCTGCTCTCTTCTCTCCTGGTTTTACAGAATCCTGCATGGTGCAGATCACAACCATCTCCACATCTCCTTCTTTCTCTCATGCTCTCGTCGAGCATAAAATATTTGTGTGATTAGGCTGCCCAGTGCCCCAGCGAGAGGTTGCACAAGGTAGGTACAAACCCAGCAATCGATGATTTGCTCCTTTCCAGAATTTGACAAAAGTATTATCTTCCTCCAGTGGTTGCAGTTGGACTGGCTGATGGAGACTGCGGACCTGACCGGAGAGGAAACCTTCGGTTAAATCCCGCAGGGTGTAGAGAGACCTGCCTGAGCTCATTCTCCTGCCAAATTAAAACACACGGCACCGGAGCAGAAGTGGCACGTCCCACACAGCTGGGACGTAACCCAGGCACGGCTGTAGCTTGGATGGCAGCTCTGAGAGCATCCCGGTTTCCCTGGGCTCGGTCTGTGCTGTGTCACTGGCCCCTTCAGCTATGGGAACGCGTTACACGGTGGTGATGTGGGCTGCGACATGCCGGGTGTGATCTTTGGTGTTAGATCTGGGCTGTCGAGAATCTCTGCAAGAACATCCCTTTGTGGCATGCCATCAGGAGGCTATGAGGGAGATGGCCAAGCTACCGTCCGGAGCACACAGCCAATCCCAAATAAATCCCTTGGTTTGCCTTCTCCATTCTCACTTTCCTCCATGAGTTCCTCGAGGAGTTGAGCAGATCTGCCTGTGGAGCACAGCACTGCATTCGAGTGTGAGCTTTGGGGGTGGGTGCAGGTCTTTCGCCCCAGGGCCCCCGCTCTGAGGTGCTGCATTGCCAGAACCATCCCTTCCATCTCTCCTTTATCGCCGACCATGTTGTCTGGCACAGTTGGAGTCGCTGCTCTGTTTATTTGGGCATTTTTGGGATTGGGGGAGGGGGTTGAGGGTATAATTTTCAGCAGTCTGTGACAGTGTAATTAGGTAAATATAAATGAAAGAAAAACATGCTCTTGAAGTCCAGGGACTTTCACATATTTTCCCTGTTATTCCATCTCACTGGAAAAATAAAAGCTACTCAGCATGAACATTTATTAGCAATTAGTATCTGGGGCACTTGGGACCTCCTGGGACAACGAGGTAAGTAAAGCTTCCCACAGCCTTCTCCCTGCATTTTGCCACCCTGTGCTCCTTTCTGGTCCCAGCCCTGCCTGTCCGTGACAGGACATTGTACATTTGTGAGGCTGGGACCCGAGGCATCAACAGCGTCAGATAACTCAGAGCAAAGCCCGGGCTGCAGTCTGCCAGGCCAAAACCTCCAGAGCATCCTCACCCTTACCCAGAGTCAGTTAATCCACAAATGAAGCAAATCCCCTTAAGGGGAAAAAAAGAAAAAAAAACCAGTATCATGTGAAACCACCATAAAAGGGCAATAAAAAGATCTAGATCAGCAGCCCAGCAGTCTGCACCTTCACGATGGCATCGCTGTGATTCTCTGCCCATCTAGACACATACGGAGTGGCTCCTTTGAAATCGAAGCCTTTGCACATATATTGAAGACAGAATCTGCTGGCTTAGTTTAAGCTCAAGTGATAGACTTGGACGCATGTTAATGCAAGGGTTAGGAATGAACCTTGCCATCAGGATGAGGAGTGTTTCCAGGATGCTGTTTGTCACTGAAAGAAGGCAGGTCTTGACAGGGGGAAAATTTAAAGCTTTCCCCACGATGCCAGGCGCCCGAGGAGCCGGGCGTCATGGAGGTGTCAAGAGCAGGAACTGGTACTGGCTCGCTCACTGCCTCACCTGCCCAAAGAACAAGACAAATACGAGGATAGACAGGCCTAATATCCTTGCAGAGGCTACTGATGTTATTATTCTTATACTTTTTTTTTTTAACCTTGCTGGCACAAAGTCTTGGCTTCCCCTCATGAAATGAAGAGATTCAGTATAGGTAAACTTTATGCATAAGGTCCCCGAGAAACCCTCATCTTACAAAGGAAGCGCTCAGAACCCTGATTACGTATCCCAGCATTTTACAAAATATGCAAAATAGAAGAAAAATCACAAAAACCCGTATTCCTTGATGACCTTGTTTTAAACCTGCTATCTAATAGTAGCCGCAAATGAGGCTGGCTGCTGAGGGAGATCAGAGGCACTTTCAAAGTTTTACAGAATGTCTTTGGAGGGTCATAGTGAAGGTAAAATTGAGTATTAGGAGAGAAGTACTTGCTTCTACAGACAATGAAATGAGAACAGAAAAAAAAGTAAAGATCAGATTGACTTGTCACCACATGTAATTGTAACTGCACACTCCTCGAGCGCTCCGAGGGCTGTACGGACACTAATGGGCAGGCTGCCGCCGGTGGGAAACTGCACCACAGCTGAAGGGCCAGCCCTGCCACAAACAGGGCCGCTCTGGCGCACAACAGCGTGTGCTTCAGGGCTCGGCGACACTGAGCCTTTCAGAGCTGGGCCAGGTGAGGAACCACAGAGCCCCTTTCCTCTGCTCCAGCCACCACGGCCCCTTCCCTGGTCCTCCTGGCCCTTGCTGCCTGGCTTGCTGGCCTTCAGCTCTGTAAGCTGGTAGTTCATGTTTGCAGGATGTGTTCTTGCCACTGTAGTTTGTGCCGCCCTGAAGAGCCAAACACGGTAAGCCTCAAGGCAGCGTTTCAGTTGGACGTTTTTGTCGTGCTGGGAGCCTCAAAGCTTGTCAGTTGTGCAGCCAAACTGGAACCTTGCTGCTCTCAGGAGAGCCAAGCCTGGGTTTGTTCTCCTGATGAAGAGTGAGACGGGAGAGGACCAGAACTGAGGCAGAGCTGGGCTCCCTCCTCCTGCTCCTGCTGGGAGAAGGGGAAGGTTGGGGTGACAGTGACCAGCACCCAGCTCCTTCCTCTCCAGTGTGGAGAGCCACCCTGTTCCACCTTGAATCAGGACCCCCGGGTCAGAACACAGTGCCCAAGGGCTGGATTTGCCCCAGAGAGTTCACAGTCAAACCAGGCTGACGCTGTAACCTCCCACCACCCACCTGCCCAGCCCGAAGCTGCATTCCACCCCCGGACTGCAGCGGGGACGGGCAGGTCCCAGCCCAACCTGCTGCCACCACCACCTGAAGCCCTTGAACATGACTGCTGGTTTTCAATCTTAAATTCTAGCTTCCAACCAAGTAAATAATGGTACATGTCACATTTATTTACTGCCTCCAATAATTCGTTGCTGGCCCTTTTGGTTTGGACGCAAGTGACTTTTTAATATATATTTTCTCACACTGGTGACACATAATAAAGTAATCATGTAATTACTGCAGCCATAAATTTGTCACCTTGGTACGTAATTTTTATGACTTAGAACAAGAAAAGAAAAGTGTGTCTCCTTTTCTGCAGTGATGTGGTTTGTGGTCACAGGCACTTTAAGGATTGGGTTAGTTTGTGTCATTCTCCTGATTCAGGCTCTTAGGGTTTGTTTGTACTTTGATCGAGCCTTTCCTCAGCTGCCTGCTCAGTGATATTCAAACATTTTCAGAATTTTACCCCTCTGCAAGTCTCAAAATCCCCATCTGGGAAGGCGGGCACCGAAGACCGAGGCATGGAAGAGTCAACAGCCTCCTGATGGCAGCTGGTACACCCAGGAGCAATGCAGGCAGGAGGGCTGGGCTCCGGGCGCGCAGCCAGCGCACACCCCGCTTTTCCTGGGAAAAGGGGCATCAGAGTAACGGACTGGTAAAAAATCAGTACTGAAAGGGACCCCAAGCAGCCGCACCCTGGGAGAGAATCATCCATTCCCTGCCATTGCTGACAGACGTTTGCCCTCTCCTTGAAGCGGCACAATGACGGAGAAGCCAACATTTCTCTGAAAAACATAACCTGGAATTTCACTGTCTTCACAGGGAAGAAGATTTCCCTCTTCTCTAGGATTTATAGTTCTTGCTGCGACTCTCCCAGCTGCTCCCAAACCCATCATGCAGAACTGTGGCAACATTTTCAGTTTTCAGAAAACTCCGAGAGTTTGGAATTTGTTATCTACCTCTGATTTACACAAGTACTGCAAATAGCTTGCTTTTTAAAAAGCGACTTTTCATAGTGACCTTATTTCATTATGCTATTGTAACAAAACACATTTCAAGTGATGAAGCTACAAATAAAAAGAGAATACTAATATTCGTTTTGACAAATCAGATTGGAAATTTCCAGCCGAGCTGCACTGCTTCATTAGGACTATTTTTGTTTGATCTGCAAATTAAATTATTCTTTTTGCAAAGGTTTTATTTTGGAGTTTTCCAGGAGGCAAATATTTCACTAGAATTTTCTTAATCACTTGTAGCCCTGTGTCAGCAGGGTTGATTTCAATGCCTTAATGCTAGGTATATGTCTGAGCGCTCCATGGCATCGGAGCAGCAGTTTTCAGTTTCCTCCTGTTCTTTTTTCCATCTCAACACAACAGATCCCTGTAATTCAAGGAACTATGAATTCAAGGAACTGGGTTCAATGTGCTGCCAATCTGCATCCAAATAGCTGGTAACAGGGAATTCTTCCCATTTCAACACACTCCATATGGAAGTCCCAAAGTATTTGAGAGATGCAAGTTGTGAGTTATGCTCTGGGATGCAGATCTGTGGGCAAACCAAAGTACAGAGCAGGTACGTAACTCACCCCAGTTTAACGCTAGAAGCCAGGAGTAGAGCTGGACTCAGTAGCTAGAAACCTCTGCACTTAAGCAGAAGCTTTCAGATCTTTTCAATTTTCAGTTTTCCCTGGTGGACAGAAGGATACTGCTGGGGATTCCTGTATCACATCTCTCCATACGCATTTCTTAGTCACCTTTTGAGGACCTCCAACAAACAGGTCATGACCCCACCGGGGATCTAACGGCCCTCCGGGGCAAAATGCCTCTCCCCAGGGGGGATTTGCCACCAATTCTGGATGATTGCCGCAGATGAGAGAAAATCAGATAAGAAGAGACTTTCCTTGTCCACCAGGATAAATTCCCTGCCACAGCAGGAAAGGGGGTAATTGTGATTACACTGCTCCTGAAAGCCACTCAGACAGTGATCCCTTGAAAGACAGGTTCACACGTTTTGCCCTGTCATAGTCAGAGGCTCTTCCTGACAAGCTAGTTGCTGCTGCTACTCAAGAAGCATGTTTTATTCATGCCAAAGAGTGTTCTTTTGGCCGCGTCAACATCAAGCAAATGCAGCACAGAGTGGGCCAGTTGGGTTCATCCCAGGAAATCATTTATCTCCCTTAGGGAAGTGCTGTGCAATGCCCTTATGCCCTCACTGATATTTAATGGTGCAAGCCTGATGCTTAGGCACCGTCCCTGCGCTGAAGTTGTCTTGCTTCTGTGTTTAAGGCAACAATCGCTAGCGTTTGCAAAGGCTGAGGGGAAGGATTTGTTTAATGCAGCCCCAAGCCCCTGCCCTAATGGGTTGTTAATCCATACCCAGTGCATCAAATTTGCCAGCTGACTCCCTGGGGTCCCCAACGTGCCTCCATCCTCCAGACGTTTGCTGGCAGCCTGTGGTTTCCTGGGATCCCCTAGGGAAACAGAACAGTGACTGTAATAATAACCCCCACGCAGCCCCCTCCCTCCTGACCCAAAAGCAGTTGGCAGCCAAAGTGATATGCACATTACTGGATTTATATGAAGTGCTGCTGAGCAAGAAAGATTTGAGGGGGTTTAGCAGCTAGATGGGACCGAGAGATGATCTCAGTGCATTGGCTTGTGCTGCAAAGAAGGGCGAGAGCTTTAAAGTAACAGAACAGGAGAAGCCTGCAGAGAGTGGAGGTGCCCCTTCCCGTCCCCGCGGGACAGCCAGCACACCCAAGCCACTGCCAGAGCCGCAGCAGGACCGTGACCGTGTGAGGCAGCTGAATGTGCGCTACCCAGAAGTGGCCTTACCTGACAAGACTGATAGTAAATGATGCAAATCCCAAATGATGCTTATACCCCAGGTCTGCCCAGTACAGGGGCAGAGCGAGAAACCTGGTTCTGTTTTCTCATGTAGACTCCCATCATGCTACAGTGGTGGAAAAAGCAAGGGCATCCTGAACATGAAAGAGGGATGTATCCATCCATCAGGCTTGTACCTGATCAAGCATGGAAGGATGTCTGACTGCTGGAGTTCACTGGCTCCTTGGTGATGTTTAGAGCAGACGCTCTGTGTTAATTTGCCCTGTAATAGCAGGGTGAATTTCTGTGCATCTGCAGGCTCTGATAATGCTGGCCAGAGACAGACTTCACCCACGGGCACGGCGTGCTTTGCCTGCACACAGACCACTTAGATGCCGACCGGGAGCACCTCCTTCTCGCAGCCGACAGGCAGCTCTGCCGATAGCCAAAAACTCGCAGCAACAGCCTGTCGCACCCCACCCCCTCCCTGCTGGGTGCTGTGCTGCGGCCCCCTCCCTGCTTCCCCAGGTCAGGGTTTTCTTCCCAAGCCTCAGCTGTATTTCTGTTTGGAGCTGCAATACCCTTCACACCATCTCAGGGTGCCTCTTGGGTAAAATCAGTCTGGAGCTCAGCTCAGGGCATCTGAACAAAGCAAACTAGCACCTACTAGAAAGGAAGTTAAGAGCACCCACTAAACCCCAACCAAGCGATCAAGTCTCAACAGGAGACTTAAATCACGTTCATCAGGGGTGAGGAGCTGTGGGATTAACCCCTTTGGCTGCTCCTCACCCCCTTCAGACAGAAAAGCTTTTAATAGGTCAGCAGATAAAAAAGCAGCAGTGAAAACATTCCTTATCTCCCCTGCCATGCCTGGGCTCTGTAATACAACTGATTCCTGCGATGTGCAGACCTACTCAAACAAGTTTATCTTCATTCGAGGAACAGTCATACAGTGAGATTGCAATGTAATTACCTTCTCACAAACCCTAACTGGAAATCTTCACATCCAGTCATTAGCTTTAAGACAGGCAGACAGGCAATTATATCTGAATAAATGACTGAGAAATGAATCCAGGAGACTCTCAGCCCCGATTCAACCTCCAGTTCACAATCTTTGCTGCAGCAGCAAGCTGTCCATCAGGCCTACCTGTACCTGGCACGATCCTTTGCTGGCTCCACACCAGTCGTCCTGGCCATCCCAAGACTCCCATAGGTGACCCAAGATCTCTCTCCCTGCGATCCTGGTGTGGGCAAGCTACCTGCCTGCCTCCTCCATGGTCTGGGATGGACCTGGGAAACCTTGGCAAGGCCTGGCCCAAGGCTCCAGTGCCTTCCGAGTATTTCACTCTTGGCTGAACTCCTCCTTCACCTTTTCCCTTCCTCTCTTTTCTCAGTAGGTTTATAAGCCTCGATGCTGAATGTGTGAAGTCTCCCAAACAGGTGAGCAATAAAACGTCCAAGACCTCATTGCAGGGGACGCAGCAGCACTACAGTCTAGTGGTTAGAGCACGCAGGCAGCAAGCCAGGACACTTGGCATCAATGCCTGGCTCCAGCATGAACTTGCTCAGTGGCCCTGGGAAAGTGGCAGTGGGGAGCGGGCTTTCCACAGGAACTGGGTGTCCCTCCACGCGGTCCTTCAGTGGGGGTCAGCTTTTCTGAAGGGTCCAGCATCCGCTAGCACCCACAGTGGCACAGAAAGTCCCCCAGATGGTTAGGAACAGCCCTCCCTCCACTGGGGTCATCAACCTTCCTCTTCCTCGCTCCCCTGTAAGACTGAAGCAACACAGCTGGCTGGCTTCCAAGTCTTTCCCAATGAGGGCGGGTGAGTTTCACTGAATATATTTCCCAGCCATGCTCTTTCTGAAAGCTATTTTTAAAAGCCAAATGCAACACTCTCTCCCCCTAGACCCCTCTAAAGGCTCTGCATTTAATTGTCCTCCTGTGGGTGGAGCATTACCATCTACCTACAAGAGAAAGGGCAGGCGCAGTATGGCACCACCAGCCACCTCATGGTACCCAAAATATAGATTCAGGGGCTGCTGTCTGGTACTCACCAGGTCTGCATTCTTGCTCCCCTCCCTCCATTTTACCATCAAGATGGATATTTTATCTCGTGTGATTATTTACTTAACAAAACACAGGTATTTGCAGCCCAGAGGGTATTCCCCACTGGGAGGCTGGAATAACAGTTTTGCACTGCACAGCACATCAGGCTTTGAGAGTACTGACAGCATCCTTTACAGGGGGAGATGGCGGTGTTGGGGAGGAGGAGGAGGAGCCGAAGCAGCTGAAGAGGTTGTTTGATTGTTTCCTGGTTGTGAAAAAAGTCAGCTGGTTATGGAGAGAGAAGAGGAGGAGGGAGAAGGCAGGGAAGGTGTGGGGGAGGGGGTGGGTGGCCCGCTGATGATGGGAACGACACTTCTGGCACCAGCTTTGTACATATGGAAGCCTGGATTCCTGGCGAGCTGGGGCTGTGGGTGGCCAGGTCTCCCTTATCTCCCGTGGGAGGGTGCTTCCTGGATGCAGTGCCTCCTCCCACCCCCAAATGAAACAGCTACAACTCTCCCTTTGTCTTCTGCAGAAACCTTGAATTAACGTCTTGTTATGATGCACAGGGGAAGGAGCCTCGCTGCGTGCGCTCCTTCTCTGTGCTGGCAAATTCATTTGGCTGTGGAAAGTCCCAGCAAGGGCTGCAGCTCTGCTCGCTGCTGGGTGACAGGCAGCCAGGACCCTTCCCTCTGCTTTTCAGAGCCCCTTCCCTGCCCTGGCAGCAACTGAGCTGGAGTAACAGGCACTCTCAAACCCAGGGAGATCAAAACCAGATGATGAAGATACATGCCCCGTACAAGCAGTCCCGGTGCCAGGCCTGAGGAACCGCCGTGAACCCACTCTCCGCAAGCAGGGAATAGTGCTCCGAGCTCCCAGCCGACCTCACCGAAAGCTAAACTCTCAAACAACCTGAATTCAGCACTATGGAATTGAGTCACAGAATCATAGAATCTTTGGGTTGGAAGGGACCTTTCAAGGCCATCCAGTCCAACCCCCCTGCAGTGAGCAGAAACATCTTCAACTAGAGCAGGTTGCTCAGAACCCCGTCCAGCCTGAGCTGGGATGTTTCCAGGGATGGAGCATCCACCACCCCTCTGGGCAACCTGGGCCAGGGTTTCACCACCCTCACTGTGAAAAATTTCTTTATCTAGTCTAAATCTACCCTGTTTTAGTTTAAAACCATTACCCCTTGTCCTATCGCTACAGGCTCTGCTAAAAAGTCTGTCCCCATCTTTCTTATAAGCCTCCTTTAAGCACTGGCAGGCTGCAATAAGGTCTCCCCAAAGCCACCTATTCTCCAGGTTGAACTCCCCCAGCTCTCCCAGTCTGTCCTCACAGCAGAGCTGTCCCAGCCCTGAGCATATTTGTAGCCTCCTCTGGCCCCTCTCCAACAGCTCCATGTCTGTCCTGTGCTGAGGGCTCCAGAGCTGGACGCAGCACTGCAGGGGGGGCTCACCAGAGTGGAGTAGAGGGGCAGAATCTCCTCCCTTGCCCTGCTGGCCACGCGGCTTTGGGTGCAGCCCAGGACACGGTTAGCGTTCTGGGCTGCGAGTGCACACTGCCGGCTCATGTGCAGGTTTTCATCCAGCAGTACCTGCAAGTCCTTCTCTATGGGGCTGCTCTCCATCCCTTCATCCCCCAGCCTGTGCTGATACCCGGGGGTTGCCCCAACCCAGGTGCAGGACCCTGCACATGGCCTTGTTGAACCTCATGAGGTTCACATGGGCCCGTTCCTCAAGCTCATCCAGGTCCCTCCGGATGGCATCCCATCCCTCAGGCACGTCAGACACACCACTCAGCTTCGTGTCATCTGCAACCTTGCTGAGGGTGCACTCGATCCCACTCTGTCACCGATGATGGTATTAAATAGTACTGGTCCCAGTATGGACCCCTGAGGGACACTGCTCATCACCGATCTCCATCTGGACATTAAGCTGTTGACCACTACCCTCTGGATGTGACCATCCAACCAATTCCTCATCCACTCAACAGTCCACCCATCAAATCCATCCCTCTCCAACTGACAGAGAAGGATGTTGTCAGGGAGCATGTCACAGGCCCTACAGAATTCCAGATAGATGACATTGGTAGCTCTCCCCTTGTCCACTGATGTGGTCACTCCATCATAGAAAGCCACTAGGTTGGTCAGGCAGGATTTGCCCTTGACGAAGCCATGCTGGCTGTCTCGAATCACCTCCCTGTCCTCCACGTGCCTTAGCACAGCTCTAGGAGGATCTGTTCCATGATCTTCCCAGGCAGAGAGGTGAAGCTGACAGGTCGGCAGTTCCCAGGGTTCTCCCTGCTGCCCTTTTTAAAAATAGGTGCAATGTTACTCTTTTTCCAGTCTCCAGGGATTTAACCTGACTGCCAGGACTTTTCCAATATCATGGAGAGCGGCTTGGCAACTACATCAGCCAATTCCCTCAGGACCCTGCGATGCATCTCCTCAGGTCCCATCGACTTGTGTATGTTCAGGTTCCTCAGGCGGCCTCGGACCTGATCTCTTACTGTGCTCCTCCAGTCCCCACCCTGCAGGCCGTCCCCTCGGGAGGTGTGGCAGGAGAGACGGAGGAGCCCAGGCTGGGAGGGCACGGCCTTAAGAGGAGGCGCTGGGCTTGTCCTCGGGCAAGAGGGCGGCTGTGAGCGGGCCGGTGCTGCCGGGGGCTGGTGGGGGCGCGGAAAGGAGGCTGCAGCCGCACGACTCCTCTGCGGCACCACGATCCTCGCGTCACGTTGTGTCGCGTTACGTCACGTCACATCACAGCCCGGCCCCGCATCGCCCAGAACGTCAGGCAGATAGTCGGCGGCTGTCACGTGCCTCCCGTCCTGCCCGCTGATTGGCTGCGTGGCCTATATAAGCCGCGTCCCGGCAGAAGGTGCTAGAAGGCGCCTCCTGGCTTAGGGGTGGCGGGCGGCGGAGTGGGGAGCTGATAGGCAGAGTTAGGGGTTTTTAAGCATGCTTAGCTTGGCGTTTTTTTTCTTGGACCACACAGGCCTTCCCTGAGGCATCATTCCTAGCAAAATTAGACCACTGCGAGATTTATTGGCTGAGGGGAGAGCTGGAGTTCAGTTCTCTGTCATCAGGTTCATACGCAGTAACTCCAGGCGGGTGCACGGCCTGGGCCCACGTCCCCATCCCCGCTGTGCGAGGGGCGGGCAGGCGCGCTCAGGGCCTGCCTGCCCTTGCCCTTTGTCTGGCGGGGGGTGTGGCTGGGTTGTGCTCGTGCCCACAAGCAGGTTTTGAGGCCGCTTGTGCCCCCTGGGAGGGGGTGCTGGTGTGAGACACTCCCCCCCCCCCACCCCCGGCGGGGCCAGGTGAGGTGGAAACCAGGGGGGTGGCAGAGCAGGGGCAGGGGTGTTTCCTGTGGAGAGATATCCCTGTGGATTTGACGGGGAATAACTTGACCCGTAGGGAGATGTTGCACAGGCCTGAAGCAGCCTGCCTCTGAAAGGGCAAGTATAAACCCCTGGGGGACAAAAGCGTGTAGTGCCGGGTCTTCGGAATGTGGGAAGGGACTTCGTAGCCTTGGTCCTTCAGCCAGGAAGGCTGTTCCCAGCCTCAGCAGTGGTGGCCCGTGGGGCTGCTGTGGGGAATGGCAGAAGGTCTGTCAGGATCCAGCCGAGCCTCTGGGCTTGGCATGGGAGGAGCAATGGAGAAGAGCCCCTGGGAAGGTCATAGTGTTTTATATCATCAAAGCCTCACTGTGACCAGACACAAGCCTGAAAGAGAAAAGTTTATCTTCACAGGCAGTGTCAGGCTTTGGAAAGTATGGGGTTGTGGGCTGTGTGTTAGAGTCTAACCACCTACAGGGAAGAGTAGATGATGATTTCAGGCTCAGTCTGGTTTTTCCCAGCCTGAAAATGTCTGGTGTGGCTTCAGAGTGATCAGAGAGCGTGGCATCATGCTGCAGCACAACCATCAACGGTACCCTGCTACCTTGAGCTTCACCCAGCGTCTTTTCATCCCCTTTACTTATGTTCCCTACGCCGCAGCACGTGTAGGTTTGTGGAGTAGCTGCAGCTAGAGGGACGTATCTGCAGACCTCTCTGCACCTGGACACCAAAAAGTGCCGATAATCCCATGGGAGCTTTCACTCTCTCCCCTTGCCACCAGCAACTGATGGCTTCACAGACCAAACAGGCACGCACATCGCCTTTCAGGCCACTCAGCTGTGTGTCTGGACACAAAACACTCCCATATGAAGGCCGTCCTCCAGAACTGACTCAGAAAGCGAGCTGGTCTCCTGCTGCTCCTCTACAGGAGCCTAAGCAGGAGGAGATGGAAGATGGCTCTGTTCCCTGGGGCTTCTTTTGGCACAGGTAGCGCTCAGCACAGCTCAGGAGCATTGATTTTAGCACACCACTGACTTGACAAGCCGCTTGCCAGAGGGTTTGGACTGGCTCGTCGGGGACCACCTTCCTTCTCCCACGCATTAACGTTGTGTCTAGCCCTCTGCTTTCCATGCACCGCACTGCACTGCTGCCTTCCAGCATGCTCCCAGCGCAGGCGGCTGAAGCATGTCTTCGGTACCCTTGGGCGACTGAGAAATACAGTCTTGCAAATATTGCATTGCAAATGTCAGTCTTATTTGCAATACAATAATGTTTTGAGACATTGAGGTCATTATGTATTAACCTGGCAATGACACTGTTTAATCTTCCCAAGAGGTTGGAATCAAAGAGAAAACATATCGAGCTCATTCCCAGGAGTGTCCCCTGCATTTGTGGTTTTATAATCAGAAGAATGTAGCCTATGTTTGTACTTTGCTAGGTTAGGAAAGGGCCTTTCTTAGTCGTTTGTTTATTCAGAGGTTAATGCATTAGCTGTAAGGAACCTGCCAGCAAGGGCACAGAACAGGAGCTCTTTTTCTGTCCATGATGGCTGACCTGTCAAAACACTGGTGGTTCAGGTTAGCACCCAGAAATGCAGTTCAGTGCTTTTTTTCTGGTTACTTGAACATCTTCCACTGAATAAACAGGCTGGAAGAGCCTGGTGTACAGTCTTGTGTCGCTTCTGTATGCCCACTTCTGGACAGAATAGCAAAATGCAGGTGCGGTCCTCATCATTTAAAGTAACTCTCATCATGGTCCTTGCCAGAGGGTGGATGAGGCTTTGGTGGTTTCATGGTTGTTTATTCCACGCTTACTTGCCTGTGGTCCCCCCCATGCCAGCTCTCAGTTGACTGCAATGGCAATTTTTGTTTGGTTCTGTCAGGATTTGATTTGACATCTTCTTCCAATTCAGCATCTTTTGTATGTTATCGAGGCCCAAGCTTAAGTACCAAGGGCATTGACTGCCCCATTACTACGTCCCAGAGTTATCTATCATGCTTTCAGTGCACCCCTTGATCTCTTCAAGAAATGTGACTGCTCCACTCTAGGAATTTTTAGGAATTTCTTGCTAATTGTTTCTTAGCATGGAATTTTTTTAGTGATGCTGTCCCTGACGGTGAGCACAGGGGAGGTCTTAGGTCTAAGGACAGGTCTTAGAATCTAGTCACAAAATCACTATGGAAACAACCGTCATGTATTTAGATGTTTCCATCCACCACTGAGCTGCGGTGGATGAACTTCTCTTGAAGTTTGTAATGGAGGATAGAGTAGGTTCCTTCTACAGTGCCTCCAGCTAGGCAGGAGCCTGCCTGCTGTGTCCTGAGGGGCTGCGGGTGGGTGCTGTGTGCAGACAGGCCCTGTGGTGTGTGAACTGGACTGCATGGGTGTCTGCTCCACCTGCTGCTCAATAGTAACATGCGCTTGAAAGAGGAAAAAAACCCGAACAAGTGACATATCCAATTGTTTGCCCAGACCTGGGAAGCACTGAGATGGTGGTCACAGTCCTGCTGCAGAGGCTAAGGCCTCCTCATCTCTGTTCCCAGGCTGTCGATGCTACAACTCCGACTGTCCTTGCATTTTGCTTTTCTTTCCTCAGAAGCTGTCAAGGCACCAAACTTTTGTACAAGAGTTGGTTACAGAGGGGCATCAGGTCCTAACGTATCTAACCTGAACTACACCCATAGTCATGGCAGAAGGCAAGCTGTCTTTCCTCTGTTCTCTTACATATAATATAGCAAATAAAAGCTTGGAAATTACTGTTGAGATAAGAAAGGCCTTCAACATGACTCTGCCTGTGTCTGCAAATTCAGGCTAAATTAGCCATCTCCTAAAGGAGACTGTACCAATATTAAATGGATGTAGGGCATGATCTTTGTCAGCTTTTCTGATGCCCTTTGATGGTCATCTTCTGTAAGCTCATGCCTGTTCTTTAAGGCACGAATGGAAATGATTCTGATCCCATCCTCCACATAAAATACCGAGAGGACTCCTCTGGCTAATGTGATTACAGAGGAGACCAAACAGGGAGATGGACTCTGGAGAGACAAAGCTCTTGGTTAAACAACATAGATGTCTCAAATATTTGCCAACACTTGTGAACGCAAATATTTACGCCAGCAGCAAGAGCCAAGGCATATTTTTACTTCAAGATGTATTAAATGTTTCCTTGAGCGTGCAGAATTCGGAAAGAGCTCTTATATCACTCGCTGGCTCATTTTCCAGGCCACTGAATGCACTCACTTATTTGGCAAATCTTGCCATTAACAGGTTTTTCTCATCTGATTTTACTGACTTTCCTGCTTTCCCTGAGAATCTTGTGCAGGGAGGGAGAACGAATGCATTTTTTTTTTCCCTCCAGCAAGCAAAACAGCATATCAGATTGCAAAATCTCACTGCCAAAGTTGGTTATTTGTGGTCCTCCATATTTCTTGTGACCTGCTTTTTGGTGTTGCAGGAGGGGAAGGCTGCGAGCAAGGTCACAAGTCCAAGGCAACACAGGGACCTCGTAAAAGCCTTGAGCCTAATGAGTTTGCTGGAGCTACAGCCCAGTCCTTGGCACGTTCCAGAGGCCCTGGGCTGGAGTGACACACCTGAACTTGGGAGGTGGCTGCTGGCCAGTGTGTACAAACCAAACTGTCCAATTTCCAGAGGGATGGCCAGCCTGTAATTGTGGCCCCATGATAAATGGCACCTTTTTTTTGGAGGTATGCCTTCACAGGTGGAGAACCACCAGCAGTACTACTGCTGCTAGTATCATTGCTCCTAGGCTTCTTCGTGGCCCAAGGAATGCCTCTGATGCTAGGACGCCGCAGGAGAGAGCTCTGATCTTTCTCAGACAGCTGCATTCCCCTTATAAAACAGTATATTGTGCTAACAATAAATGTGAGGCTTATTTACAGTCTCAAACACTGGCAGACTCAAAAGGGGAAGCGGCAGGCAGTTCCCTCACAGAGAATCATGGGGGATTAATCAGTAGCAATAAAACTTCAGTCAGTCTGTTCCCCCAGATCAAAGGGGATTAAGCGAGGCACTGGTCAGTCAAACTTCAGTCGAGGAACAAGGATGCTCGTTTCGAATCCATGTTGCATGCCCATCAGAACAGAAACTAAGGGGCAAATTAAGTCTTGGTATGGTGCAATGCCATGGACAATTATGAAAGGGAGAATATTGTGAATGAATAAAAATCATAATCCTTTTCCAAGCTATTTGGCTTGTATAAACTTAATAAAAGCTGCACAGATGTTTTTTTGTGTGGGTAATAGAGGGCAGATGAGGTTGGCCTTCCTCTGCAAAGACAAAGGGAGCCAAAATGGTGCCTCTGAAGCCCCGAGATGAAGCAGTTCATCCTGCTGGTCGGGGAGCAGTAGATATCCTGGGTCTGGAACCAATGGACCCAGAAATTCTCTGCAAAGAAGTACCTTAACACACAGGCAGTGGGAAAAATCCTGTGTGAAATTCTTCTAGTAGAAGCTCAGTGGCAAAGCTCTAATGGGCAGACTGGGCGAGGGCTGAGGGACAGCAGGAGACACAGAAGGACATTTTGCAGGGGCACAGCAAAGCCGGTTGCGTGGCCAAGACGGAAAATGGGGAAGGGACTGTTCTGACCCAGGGAAAGGTGAACAGAAATTTGTGGATGCTGAGGATTAGAGGTGGAAGGGGTGTGGTGAGGCCTGGGACCAAAAAGCGTTAATAGGGACAGATGGAGGAAGCTTGCCTAACATCTTCCCACTCTTTGGCTGTCTCCGTCTGGCACTGTCGGCCCTTTGCCTAACAACATAATTCATATTGGCACTCAAATTCACACCCACATATCTACAGGGGAGAGCACAGCCCTGACCTGCACTTCCAGTGTGGTTCATCATGTGTGTTGTTTCTGCACCTCAAAGAATGACTGGAACAAGGTACTCCCTTGGTGTCATGCATTTCCACACTATGCACTTAATTAACCCTTTTCGTGCATGGCTGAGAACCAAGATATAAATAAAGCAGTGAACAGAAGATACCAGGGTAAATTAGTGGGACGTCTCTATGGTCCACTGCCTGGGAAAGACGAGGGAGGAACGGACACACGGCGCTAGCTTTTGGGCTGTGAAGCTCTCTGGTACCGTAACACCCACAACTGAGTCAGGGTTATGACAGCCAGTGTCGCTTCTCAGACACTTGGGTATTTCAGAAGCGGCTTCCCTTGGACCCAGGCATGTTTGAATGCATTCTTACAGTGTTTTTATCGTCTTCATACTGTTTTGTGGTTAAAACCAAGCTATGTTTCCTGGAGAGTGGCCCTTTTCCAACCTTGGGGATGGAAACGCGGGTCGCTATACTATGTTCCTTCCTGCCTTTGGCAACAGAAAACGGAGATGCTCGGAGGAAACAATACAGAGAAACTTTTCACATCAGTGAGACACACGCAAAGTATTTTTGGCAGCATGGTGTGGGAATTTGGCATAGGCTGTTGCTCATAAGCTCTAGACTCCCTTGTCTACAGCAACAAGTGGCACCTACATCTATTATGTCTGGAGTGTTCATGGGTCCTAAAAAGGAGGGTCTCGTAAGAGGCTGATAAAGGAAATAACGGTGCTCCAAGATATTTTCTTTAAGGAAGAGTCCTTCTGAGTCCCTAAAAACTGTTAACTCTAGGGGATGTGGATGTTGTCCATGGTTTTGTTGGCATAGCACTAGTTTCTTGTGCTTCCTGGAAAGACATGGCTCTTTCACACCCAAAAGGGACTACAGCAAACCATGTGCTATCCCGGTTTGTTGAAGCATCTGAGGAGACAGCCCTTGCTGTGGCTATTGCTGCATTTGGAGATTCCTTTGCATCAGCGTGCAGCAGCTTCTTGCGGCATTCTCCAGGGGCCATGATTTCAAATGAAAACAACAGTCAAGAGGAGCCAGAGCTCAGTCCTTGCACCAGAACAGCAAGGTCCATAAATTAACATCTCTATTGTTTTCTCCTTGATTTTGGAAGTAAAACTGAAGCGTATGGACCCTACTCCTTTCTTCACCCAGAGGAGTGATAAAGAAAGGATTATTCCCGCCAAAAACATCAGTCCTTGATGGTTCTTATTTAATGTAGGAAAAGGGAATAAACCAAATATCCAGTTCCCTGTCTCTAGTTCAAGATACACCTTCAAATCTGAAAACTCGGGAATCTCTGGCAGGGTTTCTTTTTTTGCTAGAAAAACAAACAAAAAATGTTGTTTTCTGGCCAAAAAGCCCAAGCTGTTCATTTCTTCTCTCTCTCTGTTTTTCCCTTTCCTTCTTTTGTTCTAGGGCTGTTTCTGAGCAGCTAGGCGAGGAGGACACGCTGTATAAACATGGTACCAGCGGGGTGTTTGGAATGCTTCTTGCTCCGGACCTCCTCCCCACAGCGGAGGAGGCTGGTGGGGTGGGGGAGTCTGGGTCATGGAGCAGAGGGCAGGGAGAAGACAGCTTCTCTTTTCTGCTTGCGTGTCCAAATCTTCCCAGCTGAGGAGAGGAACTGGTGTATGCTGGTCCTTTTATTTAGCATTCTCTCCTCTGCTTCCCCTTTCATCCCCATGTGTCAAACAGCTTGTAGGCTGTATTTCAGGGGGCCAAGGAATTTGAACTACAGGCCCAAATACCTCAAGCATCTTTTGATACACAGATTCTTGAAGCAAAGTTCAGTGGTGCCTAGAGCCAGCACCCTGGTGGCTTGTAGCTCAGAAGGAGAGTCTGGGGTGTGAGACGGTCCTCAGCAATTTTTAGATGAATGAGTAAGTGAAAAAGAGTGGGAGTCTTTCTTGGGGGATGCAGGCACCACTTCAGTCCGAACTCACGCAGAGCTTCTTGGTTTCTTGAAGGCGCTTGGCCAGGGAGGGAGAAGCTTTCTCAGGAGGTATGAGAGTCCAAGAGGGAGTCCCTGCGGATGGCCCTGCTCTGGAGAGTGAGGGGGGATCATGCCAAATGGTGACGCAGTCCCTGGAGTTTGGTTTGCGAGCCATGTCTCCCTGCCTGGGACCCTCTGCCGAGTCACGCTTCCCCTGCAGTAGATCCATAACTGGAGCTGTGGGAGGTCCAGTAGCGCCCTTCCATGAGGAGCTTTTCACTGCTTCATGCAGAAACGGGACATCACATCACTCTGCAAGGATGTCCTTTACTAATGGAGAAGTTGAGGCACAGGAAATGGTGGGGCTTGTCAGAGGCAGAGGGTGTAGAAACAGGAGTCCTGCTTCCCAGCCATCACTTTCGCCTTCAGGGTAATTACAGTTTCGGCATGACAGTTTGGCCATTCCTGTGAAAACTTGGCCCGGCAATGAAGCAAAACATGACTGTGCCGCTAGGTATTTCAGACATTTCTGCATCTGGTTTGATGAAAGAGCAGCAACATCAGCCCTCTCTGTGGATGAACTTCAGCATGTCAAATTACTGTTGATGGCTAAAGATGGAGTATAGCATTCTGGGAAATGCAGTCTCCATGGGCCATGCCTTGGTACTGTGGAGGACCAAGGCTACATTATGTTTGTTCAACACAAATTTAGATCCTCCCTTGGTTTCCCAGTAAGTGGCTTCTCACAGGGAATAATGGTCCCAATGAAAGCCCATTGAAGTCAATGGGAGTCTTTCTGTTGACGTCAATAAGTTTGGACCTGGTCCCATGCATACGGCCCTCCTGCTGAAGAGAAATGAGCAGCAAATCTTCTATGTCTGCATGAGGTATTCTGTTGCATCATTCATTGTCTATAACCACAATTCAGCTGTTTTTATATTGCTAAACTGACAACTGGAAGCATTTAAAAGGGAGGGAGGAGAAAGGTTTAGCCATGCCCTCTCTGCCCAGGGACATGGCTGTTACTATGACACAACCTGACCACAGGGAGGTCTTGTGGTCAGTGCCTTTAGCAGAGCTGAGCTCCTTCTTTGCAGAAGACCTTTGCTTCTCCCTGGGGTTCAGTAGTGGTAGTGTGCCTGGGAAGAGCGAGTTAAAACGCCCGGTCCCTCCATCCTCGGGGCGTAAGGCATTGTTAGGGACTGAGAGAGGACTATGGGTTGCAGTTGCGGCGGCTCTAAATGTTCCCTCCCAGAGTGAAACTCATTGCTTCTGCGGAGTTGCTGCAAAACCAACGACTGCTATGGTGCATATTTTCAGTATCTTCCAAGAGCTCGGGGATTGACAGCCTTTTGGTATGACATACTGGGTGGTGCCAGCCTTTCCCAAATTAACAAGCTCTTGAGAACCAGCCTTTGAAGAAGGCAAGATGCTGCCCATCAGCTGATCAGTGAAATCGGTCTGTGTGCATGGCTGTGGCTCCAGGATCCCGCTGAGTTTAAAACTCAGTGAGACCCGAGGGCTGCTGCCTTCTGCAGGGACCTTCCCTCACGTGCGGTGGCTCCTGGCTGCCAGCCCTGCCTCAGCTCTGCTGGGTGCCGTTCTCCATGCTCTCGCGTGCCATCCTCCACACCCGTTGGTGGCTGGCTTCTGCTGCAAAGCACTGAAATCCTTCCAAAGCAAACAGAACACAAAGGCAGAGGCCATGCTTCAGAGAAGGGTCTTGCAGCTGGCTGAGGGCAAGCCCTCTGCAAACAGGAGAGCTGGCTGCTGGCAGTCAGGAGTCGGTCCAGGTCTGATGACGGTGAGAGCGAGGTGCTAAAAATGTGACCCAGCAATGCTTCCACTTGGCACATCCCTTTTGAACAGTCAATGGATTTTTTGTTGTTGTTACTGTTTTCATTGCAGGGGTGTGATGCCTTTCCCCTCGAGTTGACTGATGGATTGAATAGGTGAATGCCCCTTTGAATGACCGGCAGTGGCCATGAAAAGGCAGAGGCCAGCTGTTCTTGCCCTGGCATGCCAAGTGTTATCCAATAATCCGTTATTACACTCCTGCTTCTCTCCACTCCCAACACTTGCTTTTCTTCCTTGAGCCAAGTGCTACCTCGTGGCCATCAGTGGATTTTAAGTTAACCCTGCCATCACCTGAAAGGAATGGGAAACCCCACCACGGAATAAATACGAGTTCAGCTGGCGTATGAGGCAAATACAGAAGCTCTTGTAAGACTCGGGAACAATGTCTTTTAAATATACATGCATAAGTTATATATACACACATACGTATGTATGTATATATGTGTATGTAGGCAGAGATACAGTGAGTGTGTCCATATGCATGTGTGTGCATAGACGAAGGGAGGGGATACTGGGTACAAAAGGCAAAGGTGTAGAATTTGAGGGTTGCCATGGATACAGGTCAGATGCCTTTGTTCTCGCATTGTGGTGTAGCTTAGGGAGATGAGAGATGCGCCAGCTTCAGAGAAAGATGAGGGAAGAATGTTTTTTAATTTTTTTTTGATACGTGAAGAAAAATATCCCTACTTTTTTGTATCAAAGTTTGAAATGAAAGGCAGTAAATGAAGGCAATCTACTGATGCATATGTGATTGAACTCACGGAGAGTCTGGGAAACGACTCAGCTGAGTGGCATCAAGGGAGGTATCATCGTGGTATTGTCATGGTCACAGACAGCCCCTCTGCAGAGCCACAAAGCCACTTGTCTGCGGTAACTCCGTACTGGTACGGAGCCTGATGTCTTCATGCACTGCCTGCGTGTACGAGTGTGCACACGTGCGTGTATTTGGATGTATGTGTGTGCTTTTGCCTTTGTTTTTCCCTTTTTAAGTCTCCTCACCGACTTTCTATAGTCCCAGACTATTTGATTCGGCACTGAGGAGGAGGTTTCAAACCAGGATCCATATGGGGCCCGTCAGTTGCGACTGGATTCATTTTAAAGTCCTTGTTAAGTCCAACAAAAAGCCAAAGATTAGAGCTGATATGTTGGCTTTTATCCAAATACTGATCCTTGAAAGGCTGCCTTGAGACCGCCAGGCGACTCTCTCATTCCCCTTTTTCTTCTTGCTCTTCTTCTTCCTTTCTAATTGCTTCCCAAATTTGGGTTTATTACCACAATTTTGAAGCCAGGTAATCAGAACCATGTATGCTTTTCTCTCCCCCATCTCTTTCTGGTACCAATCAGCTCATGTCTCTCTGTTGGTTCAGAAAGTCCATTTTAGTATCTTGACCACTGGCGTCAAAGCCTTGGCAAGGCTGCAGCCCTTTGGGATAACGCTTCAAACCCAGCCGTTAGCTAGCAGATACATTACTGGCAGCCAAACAGCCATGTCTAGAAGAAAAGCAACACGGCTCTTGTCTGTTAGCTGGGAACACTCTTTCCTGTTCTCTAAAGCCGGGGCTACAGCTTCCCCTTCCTCTGTCCCTGAGGCTCATTGTTCAGGGCTTGTTCTCCTCACAGCCAGGGTGCCACAGCGGATGAGGGGTGTCCCTGTGAGTGAGAGGTCTGGCACTGAGCGCCGGGCTCCACCTGGGGAATGGGCGTCTGTCTCAGACCTCGCTGTCTGTCCTCGCAGATACTAGTGCTAAGGTCACGCCCAGGTGATCGGTACAAGGACAATAGGAACTTGCATGGTCAATTCCTGTTGTCTCCTGTGGTCCAGCTGCACTTCACCGCTGGAGATGTCTTTTCCAGCCTGAGCTCCTCCCTGCTTTTCACACCACAGCACGGGACTCGTCTCTTTGAGAACAGATAGCACTTGACAGCCTGGATTGCGAGTGAAGCAACAGAGTGCCAGAAAAAGAGACCAGAACTCTATTAAGAACTGCATGTAATCAACCCAGGAGAGAGGGAATGGCTATGAGGACGTGGAACGGATATTGGTGATACTTTGTGCCAAAACCAGAAGACTCTGCAGAAGGGGAGCTGGGGCCACGTAAGTGAGGCCACCAAGGAAGATACTACTGATTTGTTCCTAAGTTGTGCCTGGTTTGGAGACCCTCTGTAAAGCCTGTATCATCCTTGCTAGCCAGTGCATCTCGTGAACTGACAAACCTGGAGCTCTGGAGGAGGGTGTCTGGGCTCCTGGAGGCATGAGGAGGGCAAGGGGCTCCCTGCCGGGCTTTGGAGCTGTTGGAGCGTCATCTCAAAACTGGGAGCAGGGGAGGGACTCGGGCTGTGTTAGAGGCGAGGCCCAGCCAGGCTGGCCCAGCAAATGCTCCTCGCTCCGGCACGGGAAAGGCAGTCCACGTCGCACCGCGGCAGCCAGCACCTGCGGGATTTGTTAGAAGTATTTTGAGCAGCAACTGCCGCGGGGGCTATGTGCAACAAGGGGCATTAAAAAGCCATCATATATTGTATTGTCCATACATTAATTTAAAATATATGCAGCCACATATAAAATATTACCTAACACGTAATATTCGTGCAGTTTAAATTAGACAGTAGGCCGATATATTTTCAATATGCGCCGTGCAATGTAATGCGTACTATGAGCAGGCAGCGGGTAGATGTGAAATGTGTGTGTGAGATGCATCTGGACCAGGAACAGCTTGCAAAGCCATTCAGGAAAATATTTAGAGGGGTGAGGGGCGGGAATGGGCTTGTTCTGTCTTTGGTTTTGTGACTGCTTTAACTCCAGGCTTTCTGTCCCGGGAGTCCCACAGTAAGGGGGTGGTGACCCCCTGCGGGCAGCATAAAAAGGAGCCAGCCCAGCCCATTCTGTGCAGTGCTGTCATCTCACTACTCCAGCGGCCATTTAATGAAGAGGGGTATTAAGAGGAACCAAGGTTTCCATTCACTCCTGCCAGCATCGGCCTCGCTGATAATCCCTGTGTGCGGGCAGGTTTGCCGAAAGGCTCTCGGCCGTCCTCCAGGACCTGCCGGCACAGCGCGTGAGCACAGGCAGCCTGGGCACGGGCGCGCGCGCACCCGCTCGCGGACGCGGCAGCGGCCTTCGTCCCGCTCGGCGCAGCCAGCCCCTCCTCTTCTTCCTCCACGTCCCAGTCCGGCCCGCAGCCCCTTTCTCTCGCCCGCCAGTAAAATCCATCCTTTGCACGTCCGTCCCTCACTGCGGTCCCAGCCTGGGACTCCTGAGCATGGGTCACCTCTCCTCCCACTTGCGGCATCCTCTTCTAGTCCAGCTCTGGCCTGTCTGAAGGTTGCCAGGCGCGCATCCAAACCCTAGCTGGGAGCACCGTCCCGAGGAGATACGATCGGTGTCCGTTGCCTTTTCTTGCTGGGTTTTTAATTTCTAGCAACTGGCTAACTCTGGGTCTGAGCACCCCAGATCTGAAATATGCCCTTGACTTCATTTCCTTCTAATCTCTCTGAAGGGAAGAATCGCGTGTAACCCGTGGGCACCACACAGGAGGATACCTCTCCCATACTTTTGCCATGAAACACTGAGAGCCAGCTGGCACAAACCCCGTAGCAGAGGCAGAGGTGGCACAGCCTGGGGACGTCCTGCCAGCGGCTGGGTTGGAAGGCAGACGGCTGGCGCTGCACCGCACACCTTCGTCCTCCCTCTCTCCTCTTCACCCTCGGTCACGCACCAGACCCCAAGAACAAAGCCCGTTTAGTTTCCTGCTCCAGACGGGCCGTACGGGTTTACGCTAGAAGATGTTTCTTATTTCCGGAAACACTATCTGGGGCATTTTTCTTTAAAGGTTTTAGTTTATCAATGTGGAAAATGCTGCTGAAAGTGGACATTGTCCACAGCACTTCCCATTCCAACAAAAAGCCAAAGTTCGTTTTTTGGAGAGAGGGGAGAAAAAGAAACTTTCAGGGTTTGGTATGAAGCCTGTTGAGCGGCTCGGCTCCGCTCGTGGCTGGCCCCCAGCATACCCTTTTCCTGCTTCAGTATAATGGGAGCTCAGAGGCCAGCGCAGACACGGAATCAGCACGCTGGGAAGCCAGCGGGACGCATGCAAACGGCCTTGGATAAAATCCACACCGAGCACAGCCCGCACCAGAATACAACCAAGAGCAGCGAAGCGCTGGAGTCTGAGAAATAACATTTCATTTCTCCCCAACCCGCCGTTTCTTTTCCCACTCCTGCTCCCGCCGGCACACACCTGGGCTCCAGTTGCCGCATCCAAGGGCCACAGAAAGCCACGGTCTCACAGCACCTCTAAACTGAGGACTCTGGCTCTGCTGAGACCGGCTTTCGGCTTGGCTGGGTTATTTTAAGCTCAAGCTTTGTTCTGGTTGAGAAACTGTGACTTTACCAGGCTGGACCTCCAAAACCAGAGAAGCTTGGCCCAGCGCGGGGAAACACCCATGAGCCTGGACTAAGCATCTCTCATTCCAAACTCCCCCAGTTCTGAGATTAGGCAGAAATTCAAACAAATGAAGCCAGTTGCTGGAGAGGACAGGAAGCAATTACAGACCACCCTGGAAAGGCAGGACAGCTCGCAGCTTGTGTGGCTGCCGCTGCTGCTGCTGCTTAAACAACAACAACCCCCAGGCCGGGAAGGGCAGGAACATCTTTGAAGAACAATGCTGGAGCGAGGTGCGCTGAAGGAGTCCACGACGGAGCATTAATACAAAACGCTCTGGCGCAACGGCCCCGGGCTCCTGCTGGGTGGGTCGGGAGGGTCCCGCTGGCAGGAGGAGGACAAAGAGGGTGGGTTCGTGGCTCCAAGGGGAGTCGGGACCCGGGACCTCCTGCTGCCCAGCCAGCGAGTGGACCCACGCGGGTCAGGAGGAGGGTGGCCCCAAGGATGCCTTTTCCATCTGCAGGGCCATTTTGCGGCGGGATTTTGTTCCTTGGCCATGGAGGGGGAGGCGGCGGGGAGGCATTTTCAAGCTGTTTTCTCCAGGATATCCCAGCTACGCCTGACAGCTGGTTCCCATTGGGCTCCTGACCAAAGGCAGTCTCCAGCAAGGGTGGGAGTGGGCGGGAGTGGGGGAAGGGAACCTAATAACGATGAGGACGAAGAAGAGGAAGGATGAAAGGCGCTTAAATGTGGAGGGTGGAACTGAACCAGGAGGACACTCGGTGGGAGGGGCTGGCGAGGCTTTGAAGCTCCTCGCTATGGGGAGCCTCCTTTAAACCCTACACCATATTGGCACAAGGTGGGGGAGGAGGGTCTGTCTCTCTTATTCCCTCTGCAATATTACGAGAGGTTGAGACCCCCACTCAGGATGGGCTGTTTCTGTCCGTTAAGCGTTTTAAATGCTTGTCCACCTCCCATGGCGTCCTGTCCTTCCGTTCCTTGTGGGAATGGGCTGGGAACAGGAGGTTCCCGAAGATGCCCTCCTGGGAAATGCAAGGATATGGGGCATGGGATAGGGGTGATGAGGGGTGGTGTCGGTCACAGCCTCATGCCGGTAGGCGTTCAGGTGGGGGATATGTGAAAAGGAACCATTTGTGTCCCGAAACCCAGCAGCAGGTGGTGGTTTTTGCTCCTCTCTGTCAGGAATCTCCGCGGGCAGGTGAAGGGGAGGATGGCTGGTGATGGATGCCTGCCTTCCCCTTGCTGCCGGCCAGGAAGGAAGCCTGCTGGCAAGGCAGCGCTGGGACCAGTGCTGCAGCTCCCTCGCTCCCTGCTCCGGAGGGGACGGAGGACTCGGCTGCTCCATCTGTCCCCGTCCTCCATCACCCAGGCCCCTTCTCCGCACGCGCTGCCTCTGCTCCAGGGCTGCTGCGGCGGCGGAGACGCCTGCGACTGGGCTTGTACTTAGAGGCTGGAGCGCCGGTAATTTGGGCTACTCGGTGAGGGGTTGTTTCTCTGACAGGCGCACGGTGGCACGGGTGTCGTGGGGCTGTGCGCCGTCGCCGCCAGCGCGGCGGCTCGTCGGGAGGGATCACTCAACCGGAAGACGGTGGAGGGGAATTAGAGCCTGGCTGCAGCACCGGCTGAACGGCGAGCCCGCCAACGCACCCGCGCAATCCGGGAAGAAATCGGACAGTGGGTTTTTTACAACCTCGGGCCCCCGTGCTGCCCCTTGGGAAGCAGGGTGAGGGTTTGCCCATCAAAGCCGGGCTAGACCCCGTCTGGGGGGCTCCCTGGCCGCGCGCAAACGCTCGTACCCTTTTAAAGGCAGCGCTGATGGCAAGGGCAAGCCCCGAATTTGGCTGTTGGTCCGAGGAATTGGAGAGGGCTCTGCGCTTTCCTGGGAGCAGGTTGGCACAGTTGTCTTGAACAACAGAAAGTGTGTTTATACAAGGACCCAAGGGCTCATTAGAAATTAATGCCCCCCCTCCTACCATTGCCCAGATTTCGGCTAGCTCTGTGCTAGCCTCTGCTCCTGAAGGCAGGAGGAGACACACAAGGAGACAAGTACCCACCTTTGCCAAAGCCGGGGATGTGAATTTGGGGACGGACCTAGCTGCACACTGTTTGCTGCAAACTCAGTTTGCTAGCGCCGTAGTTCTCATTTGCAAAGCGCTCACGCACCCGTCACTGCTTTCTGCCCAACTCTTCGTGATCCGTAATTGTTTGCCAGGTCGCGTGGACGTGATTGCGGTTACCCCTGTGCAGGTGGCACACGCAAGAGGCAGGTCGCGGGCGGCTTGCTGACGTTTGTGGTCGGTCCGGGTTTGCAGTAGAGGCCCCTACAAGCAGAAACTCCGCTGGGAAGCGCGTGGTCTAGTTGTAAGGCTCCGTGCCTTCCCCGGACGGATGCCGTTGGCTGTCTTGCTGCCCGGAGCCTCTCGGGCCTCGGGGGCTTGCTGCCCGAGGCATCGCCCCTTCCTTTCTTCTTACTGCAGCTTCGGGCAGATGAGGATGTTTGATGACATCGACTTTCTCTGTTGTTTTCTGTGTGTCTCGTGGCATCCGTCTGACTTTGGGTTTGATTAGATTCAGAATAAAGAGCAGGAAAATCCTGTTCTATAAGGGTGCTAGGAGGACATCTCCTCTTCCTTCCCCAGCCAAACCCAAACAAAACTCTCCCTGGAAATCTGGAATACAACAGTTTATTAAATTACCTCTAACTAAATTCAGAGTGTCGAGAAATATAATGGCAGCCAAAAGATAAAGGTACAGGAACCACAAAAGAACATGTCCAGCAGACACCCGTCTTGGGAATGCTGCATACGTTCCTTCGTGGGCTGCGTAGCTGTACGGCACGGCCGCGAGGCTATTCCTGTTGGGGCTGAATTACCTTGCCCTAATCTGATAATGAATATGCTCCAAAGCAATGGAAGAAAAACTAACAAGCCTTGCTCTGCCGCCTGAACCGAGCAGACCTGTCCAGGCTGGCTGAACCTTACAGCACGGTCCAGGGTTCAGAGCTGGAGCTGGACAAGGGCACCCTCATTCCCCGGCCCTCCTCGCTGCACGGGCTGAACGTCTCTAGAGGAAAAAATACTCTGTCGGGGCATTGTTCCTGCCAAGGTTGTCAGGAAATCGGTGGGGGGAGAGGCATGAGGTGACACAGAAAAAACAATGGAAGGAGAAAGTTAACAATAACACTTTTTGGGGGGTGATGGCAAGCTATTTTTGACAGAGAACTAGTTGAAGGTTCAGCGTGGTGATTTGTGCAATTAATCCCTCTCGGCTTTGCTGTGAGTTTGTGTGCGTGTGGGCCTGGTGTCCCGGAGGCTCTGCAGTGAGTGCGCGTTCCGCAGCAGCCGCAGGGTCCCTGGCTGATCCGGAGGCTACCGAGTAGCTCCCGCACAGGTGTAAGCAGCTCAGGATCCCGGCGCTGCGGCGCTCAGAGGGGTCTTCAGCTGCAGCCCCTCGGCCGCGTGGCCCCGAGGCGGGACCTGAGGGTCTGGCAGGGGACTGCCCGTGGCTGCCTGGCAGCTGCTGCACCTCCTAATCTGGGGCCCGTAATTACAAGAGA
This sequence comes from Phaethon aethereus, assembly GCF_964289735.1. Classification (NCBI taxonomy): domain Eukaryota; kingdom Metazoa; phylum Chordata; class Aves; order Phaethontiformes; family Phaethontidae; genus Phaethon; species Phaethon aethereus. Next base: position 23,863,743 of record NC_138586.1, read on the forward strand.
GTTAACTGTTCCGAAAGCAGCCAGGGCGACGAGCGAAGTGCAGTATTTACATGCCTTCTTTTCTCCTTGCCTTCCCTTCGCCTGCTTGGTGTCGGTGCTGGACTCGCCCCTCTCTCCCCCCCGGAGCGCCGCTCCTCCCAGGGAGAAGCGTCCCGCTGCGGGCTGCGTGCTGCAGCGCGGCCGGGAGGAGCGGGGCAGCGGTGCTTGCCTTCCCTCATCGCGGCAGCGTGAGGCGGATGGACCGCTTGTGTTCCCTGCGCTAAGCCCCAGCCCGCCGGGACCCTTCTCCACCCGTCCCCCCAGCTCTCCCGGCAGCGGGGCGAGGAGGAGAGCTCGCCTTTGCTTCGTGAGTCCCAGGAACGTAGCTTAAAATAAACAAATTAAAACCCAAGCAAATACATGCATTTTGGAAAGCAGACACCCCAGGCTGGCTCGCATGGGGGATAGCAGCTATTAGCACCTGAGAACCGGGGCGCGCCGAGGCGGGCGCAGGCAGGCAGGGCGGCCGCGGGAAGTCTGAGAGCGGCTCTGGGGCCGGCAGAGGCATCTCCCTCGCTCCTTCCCCCTCCCCGTGCTCCCCTTTTTTGTTTGGTTTTGTATTACGATCTGCAGGTGTCTGGTACGCTGCGACGAATTGGGAAATTGAACGCGATATTAAGTTAATTAAAACTGCCCTCTGTGTGTTAATCTTCTTGTCAAGTTTTAATTAAGTGCTGATAAAGGCTCAGCATGGAGGGGGGTGGGGGCGTTCCCGGTTTCCCCTCCTGCGATCCCGGCAGCCTGCCGGCACAGAGGTGCTTGTTAGGGTAACGCTGGGGTTACAGCAGGTCCCCTGATGCTCCTCCAGCTCCCTCCAGTTCACCGGGGCTGCGGGTGCGAGCCCGCGCGCGCGTCTCCGTCCCGCTGTGCACGTACGAGTGGTTCAGCCGTGGGGACGTGGCCAGGGCTGGCGAAATGATGCGAAATCCACAGCAGAGAGTGCAGGGCAAGCGGTCAGAAGGAGAAACCAAAGGGAAGGATGTGCAAGACGCCCAGAGCAGTTAAAACAGGTATTTCCTAGCGGACGTCGGTCCCCGGCGTGGATGCTCCGTCCCAAAAGGTTGCATTGCTGTCGCTCCCCGGAGCGTCTGCGCTGTCCTGAGGCTTTGCCTTCATTCGGCCTCGCTAGTTTGGTCCGCGAGGGCTGAGGAGTCAGCGGGTTTAGGGAAAAAATTCTTGTCCCAACACTGCAGGAATAATTTTTCTTCTCTTAGAAAAACTGTTTGCCTGGATAATACCCCCCCTGAAGTGGACAAGATGACTGTTAGGATCTAACTCTCTTTACTCTCCCTGTTATTTAATGAGGGCAGGTTAGAAACCAGTGTTTCTAGCAGCGCAGATGTCTCTCATGTCTCTTTTTTCAATGCCAGACAATACCATTTTGCAGCAATTATCTCAATCATTGACCATAGATTGAGCTGGAATACATTTTGCCAAATAGTTCCTTGCTATAAATTTCTGTAGATATTTCCATGGTGGAGCTGACATTTCCCTCTGAACTGACAATTAAACTGTCTTTGCTCAGTTACAGCCATTATATTTAACCTCTGTTGATTCCATTTTTGACTTTTTTATAGGCAGCATGTTTCTCACTCTGCGTATGAGTCTCACCTAAGCTTTTCATTGTATTTCTAAGGTCCCTAGCCAAAATTAAGACATTTCCCATTTTAACTTACAGCACCTTGTAATGCCTTTAAACCGTTACAAATATTCTTTGAAATTTCTCAGGGCTGGATCCAGTGCATGAGTGGAATTAAAAGTCGCTAGTTTAGAGCCCGAGCCATTAACTTGACTGGCCAAAGTGTTTCTCCTGCCTCAGGTTTTCCGGCTCAACACAGGTACGGCACCTGCATTTACGATTAGAAAGTTATTAAGTGATACTGCTTTTAAAATCAATTGTGACTGTTCCCAACTCGGGGCAGCCCCGCTGCGGATTTCTGCGCCCGCTCCCCAGCCCCGGGATTAGGCAGTGGGGGATTTCTGGAAGTGTCTTTCCATCGTGCTTCAGTCTCCAGCTTAAAGGGTACGATTTTAGCAGTTACGAGTGGTACTTGTCAATCTCTCGCAGTTTGTTTTGAAGCTAATGAATTTAGGAAGGTTCCCATATAGCTTGTCCTCCTCTTTGGCACGCCTGGGACCGCGCTTGGCTCCGGCTGTCCGGCGTGTTTCTGAGACGTGGTTTCTTCACCCCAGTCACCAAGATTAATTTTGTATAGGCATTTTCATATGCTGGGGGAAAAAAAAAGAAAAAAACCCACCTGGAATCAATTGCCAGCACAATGGAAGTTGGCATAGCTAACGCTGGGGAGAAAGGGGTGGACAATAGTTTATTTACCAGAAATACTGCTTTGGGGACAATCAAAACTATTGGTGAATTAGTGCCAAACTGGATGAATAGAGTAGACTGGAAAAAAAATTAAGAGGGGAAAAAAAAACAACTGGAAAAGTCAAAAACTTTAGTCATACTATTTTCTGAAATGAATTTGTTTTTGTTTTGAACGGACACCGAGAAATCTGCCCGAGTTTGAGCTGAGATTTAGAGGGACAACGAAGCGAGCCGCTCCCCTTCGGGCCGGGTGTAGCGGTTGGGCTGGGGGAAGCGAACCCGTCCTCCCTTTTCTCTCTCTGCTGTGCAAAGCCCGGGGCGAAGCCCGTCCCCGGCGTGCCGCGGTGACGCCGGGCCCCCAGCCGCTGCGCGGGGCGTGCGGGGCAGCTGCGCCGCACCATCGCCGCCGCCGCTGCCCGCTCTCCCTCCTGCCTTATCTCCGTTCCTCCAACCCTTGCCCGCTGTGTTTATTCACACTATAAACTCCTTCGTGACGGGGTCTGTCTCTCGTTGCATTTGTTTTGAAGCCCTGTCCCCACTCAGGGCTTATCTCCAGGCACAGCGATAACAACAACCAACAACCCTCTTTGCTTATATCACCGTCTCTTTTAAATGTTTTCATAATCTAAACCAGCGCTTCTATCTCCTCTTCCTTCCTCCGTGTAAAAGCCCCCAGTCCGCGTAACGCTAATGGGCCTGGCTCACGCGGAAAGGTTATTGCCTGCGCTTTCGACTCGTTTTCTGCAGCCCCTGTGGAAACGAGGGAAATGTCAGTCTGATGCCACGTTTCTGTGAGATTCCCGCACAAATACAGTGGCCGGGGAAGAATTAACTGCTCCGTCTTTGGTTGGATATAACTTCTGACAGCAGGTAGTGTTTAGCGAGCGCCCAGGAGTCGAGCCCACCCGGGGAGGAGGCACCGTGCCCTCCCCTGTCCTGGCACGTTCTGTCTCGGCAGCACGTGAGGCTCCAGCCTCGGAAAGCCAGGCGCGGTACACGTCGGAAGCCGGCTCTGCCCCCCACCCGCTGGGGACCTGGCAGGGGTCGGCGGGTGCCTCTGCGGGGCTGGAGCATCCCTGCGGCTCCGCCCCGCTCCCCTGCCTCCATCCCTCTCCGGAGCCCACGCCGACGAGGTCTCTGTGCTGCTTCCCCCGGGCTGGGGTCTCCCGGCTTGTGCTTGCGGTGGGAAGGCGTCCCTGCAGCTCTGCGTTAACTTACGTACGGCCACGCGCGTGCCCGGCGCTGGCACGCGTCGCCCTCCGAGCGCTGCCCTGCCTGGGGCTCGTCCTTGCGTTGGGTGCCTGTGCCGGGTTGGGCGACGCCGGGACGGGATCACCTGCCCGCACCGCTGGGTACCGCCGCGTGCCCAGGCGGGGGTGTTTTTCCCCCCGCTTTGTTTTTTGGCCCGCTAGGATAGCAGCGTCCCTCGTCGCGCGTGCGCCTGCGGCGGGCGCAGAGCGTGCGTGTGCCGCTCAGCTGTCGTTCGCCCTGATCACCAGAAGGGAAGCGAGCGCTGCCAGGGACTGAAGGTCAGCAGAAGGACATCTCAATTATTCTGTGTCATCTGCGAGGAACCCGGCTCTTGTCAGAGTCCCAGCGGAGAGCAATGAAACAGTAACTTGGATGGAGGAAAAAAGAAAGTGGGGAAAAATAAAGGAAAGGAAAGAGGGAAAAAAAAAAAGGCCCATGCAGTCTGCACAGAAGCTAAGGTCACCGGGATTGACAGCTGCTAGGAGATATCTCTATTCTGTGTGCCGAAAATAACACCTCTCTGGGCTACAGATCTGCGTTTTCAATTAAATATTGGGCAGTGAAGAGGGGGAAAAAAAATCTCAGTGATAATTTCAGAGGAGGGGGAGGAAATGGAAAACAGGCTTGTGAAGGAAGCCTGTCTCGCTGCTTCCAGTAACCTTATTTCCTCAGGATTGTCCTGTGTATTTCTCCTTCTCTCTCATCTTCACCTCTGCTTTTGAAGCCCTGGGAAACTGGAGGCAGCAACTAGAGAAGTAACTCTGGGCGGAGAGAAGCTGGGGGAGCCCGTTCCTTGCATCTCCCGTTGTGGGAGGAAGAGCCAAGCCCCGGCGGCACTTCTGGTGGAGCTGCTCTGCGCCGGCGCGGTGCGCCGGGCTGGGATGCAGGCAGCCCCCCACCGTCCTCAGCCCTTCCGATTGACTTCTGCTCGTGTCATGCCAACGGCATGCCTTCGTTAAGCACAGTTAATTGGCAGCCGAGGAATTCCCCTCTGTACAGGTGGGATTTCCTTGCTCACCCTGCGTTTCCACGTGCTCGGGGCCGTCGGGGTTTCGGCGTGGCAGGGTGGCTGCTGGCTGTGGCTGGGCTCATGCGATGCCCCAGGGATGCAGTTCCCAGCGCTTGCCCCGACGGTTCACCTGCAACCAGCCTCTCCTCGCTGCTGGTCCTTGCACCAGAGCCTCCTTTGCACACACCAGAGGTTAAGCCAGCGGCACCGCGAAGACGCAAACCGGTGTCTGACTTCGTGCTCCTACATTAGCGGCTCCTGCCACTTGTTTCCAGATCTGGTCACATCTTCCCCTCTGGCCCCTGTCTCCCTCCCTGCATGATCTTCTTCCCTGCCTGGGGGTGTCAAAACTGTTTCTTCTGTGTAATTCTTCAGTACAAGAGGGATGAGAAAGTGTTTCCAGAGGGAAAAGCCCTGGAAAGCTCTATGGCCTGGAGCGACCAGCCCACGGGGTGGGCTGACCTGTCTGGGAGCACTTGGCCAGTGGATGCCTGGGGGCTTTCCTGCAGGTAGCTGTGCTGGTACCACCAGGATCCCCTGCCAAGGGGCGCGGGGCTTGGGGGTTCCAGCGCAGACGACAGCTAAAACAACAACAGCAGACTCCGTAATTATTGCCATTGTTCCCAGGCACGAGCCTGCATCAACATCATCATTACAACTTACTAATACGCAACGCTGTTGCGTGATTGCGATGAAGCGCTGCTGCTGTTGGTATAAAGTTAATGAATAAATGGCCTCACGCCGCTAACCATGGTCAGTCAGGAATCGGGAGGGCTGCCAGGAGGCTGGAGGAAAGGTGCAGCTGGACCGTCACACATGCATTTTGGAAGTATCTTCAAGGGTAAGGGAGGCTATTGCAAATCATTGAAGTCCGGCAGTCGTTACTGAGGCATCCGGGGCAGTTTTCTGCTCCTCTCCAAGAAGACTCTTTGTCCTCGTCCCCCAGAAGTGGCAAAAGCTCTTGCTCAGGTCTGGAAGCTGAAATCCACGGGGCTGTGGGGGCCTGGGGCTGCCCCTCTCCATCCGACACCGGAGGAGATGCCAACAGGCTCCATCCTCGCGGCCGGTTTTTCTGCTCACCGCAGGTGGCATTTCACCAGCCGTCAGCTGCTCTCGCTCGTGCTTTCCCTCATCTCCTTCTCCGGCCAGCCCCGTCCTGCATCCTCCACTGAACAGAGACTTCGGCTCCTGCGCCGGACCATGCGTGGGCAGGGGGCCGGGGGGCTGGCTCTGGGGCACCGCGGCCCAGCACAGCCAGCCGGCGATGGCACTGCCCATCCTGCGACATACACGCTACAAAATTAGCCAAGAGAGTTGATGGTGAGTGGCTGTCGGTGCCCAGGAGCAGAGCCATCGCGGAGCCACTGCCGTAATAATGCCGTGAGCTGCCTGGCAGGGTATTCTGGATCCTGCAGCCGGATCTCAACACCAAGCTGCTTGAGCTGCCCCTGGCTTGTCCGTGAGAAGCAAACATCTGAGGAGGATTCATGACCTATGATTCATGACCTCAAAGCACGCGAGTGCGCAGGGAGGGGCTCGTGGTGATGTCTTAGCTGGATGTTAAAAGGCATTAGGAACATAGTGCACAACCACTGCCGTTAGGTGTTTTTTCAAGACCCACTGAAACCCCCAAATCATCAAGAACAACCTCCCTGCGAGTTTTGGTGTGCAGGAAGACATGGACCTGCTCGCATCACGGGGAAAGCCCCCGCCGGCACTTCCACTGGAGGGTGGTTGAGGCGGCAGCAGCTCTGCCAGCCTGGGTGCCGATGCAGCCCTCGCTCCGGGAGGTTGCAGACAGCTCTTCCCTCTCTGGGCTCAGGAGACATTTCTGTGGGATGCCCTTCTCGCTGTGAATGGGTCCGTAGCTGGGGAGCGTACAGCTACGGCTGCGGTGGCTGCTGCTTTGGGGGTGCCCGTGTGCTAAGGGTGTGTGTGTGGAGATGGGGAAGGTGCCGCTGTGCGTCCCGGCAGCCGAGGACATCGAGGCTTTCTTCCCGCGCAGCAACCGACCCCACACGCGTTTGCCTTCTAGGAGTGTAGGAGATGTCCTCTCCCTTGCACTCTGTCTGTCTGTCGCAGAGGTGAATGAAGCCAGCGGCCAAGGGGTCATCTGCTGTGCAAGGAGGCTCTGCTCTCCCTTTCCCGAGTCCTGGAGCCGTGCACCGGGAGTCATGCTCACGCATCGTAAAGTGTACCTGCTGTTGCGCCGACAGGCTTCCCTGGAACGTGGGCCTATTTATTTTATATGCCGAGAAACAGAAATGTTTGCGCTAAGCAGCAGACATGATGGGAGCAGATGCAGGTATTTCACCTTTGAATACCGGCCCCGCTGCCTCGCGAGGAGCTGAGCAGGAGAATTGCAAACACATTAAGACCCCAACTTGCTGGCAGACCTCTTGCCTGGCTTTGTCAGCTGTTCAGCCGATGAGTTGTTTAAGTGGTCTTTTTATTGTGTTTCCTTTCCAAACGTTCAGATATGCTAATAGTTGGAGACTCTGCTGAGCTCCGGCCAGCCTTCTCCAGCCGTTCCACCAGCGGCTTTCCTGAGCCCTCTTGGGCTGGTGCAAAGAGGGCCTGTGCGTGACCTACCTGCTGGCTCCACAGATTTTGTCTCGCGGACCACCTAGTGTGATTTGACTGAGGCTGCTTTTTATCAGAGTCATGCGAACCTGTTTGTGAGTGTCCTGAACTCCTGCCCACAACCTGAGCAACCATTCCTTCCCCTCAGAAAACTTCTACTGAGGTGCCAAAGCATTTAACCAGAATTGATGTTATTTCCTGGCCTGACATCTCTTCTCCCCTTCTTCTGAACTTTGTCCAGAAACTGCAAAGCTCCCACAAGAGTGCGATCGCCTGGCGCGGGGAGCTGGGTCCCACCTCCCAAGACCTCCACCCAGTTTTGCAGCGCGTTAGGAGTTCTGCCGTTGATGAGTTTCTCAGAAATCTCCCTGCGGATCTGCCAAGCTGCCCCCGGCGCTGGGCTTCACCTGTGCAGAAGGGAAACGGTCCGCGCTGCTTTCAGGCTGTGAAAAAAAGGCAAAACCCGACAGGCTTTGTAAACCCCCGTGGCCAGGAGCACTGTCCAGCCGATTGCCAGAGCCCCCCGGGGCCGGGGTCCCCTCCTGCAGCGGGCGGGAAGGGTGCCCGGTGCGAGCACAAACCTCTTCATGGGAAGGCAAGCGCTGCAAGGCTGAGTGCTGCAACCCAAAGCAATATGCAGGCCTGATTTTTTTTTTTTCATGGTTGGGACTAGCCGGCTGTTTTCAGGGCTCCCGGGGTGTTGCCCCGCGGGGGGGTGGAGCAGAGGCTGCCCGGAGGAAGCTGAGCGGGAGCCGCCGCGGCAGGGAGAGCGGGGAGCCGCGCGGGAACGGCAGGGTGGCGAGACACGAGCACCTGGAAAGAATTAACGCTTACCCTCAGCAAGAGCTTGTAAGGAGAAAGAACAAAGCAGGCAAGGAAAAACCAGAGCAAGAACAAAATGGTGCTAGTGGGAAAAGGCATTCCTCCTTCTCTGCGAGGGGGAAGGAGACGTCTGAGCCGTACTGCTGGGCTTTGGGGGAAAAGCCGCTCCCTGGAAGAGACTCAGCCTTTCTCACATTTTCTTTGCTTCACTTCTGCCTCTGATTTTTTTCCTCCTCTTTGTCTTTCCTTCCCCTTCTGACTTTATCCCATCCCTCCTCCTTTCTACATCCTTTCTGCTTTTTTGTGTGCATCCTTCTCACACACTCCTCCCTTTTTGCTGTATCATTCCCGATAGCAGAAAGATGGGGTTTATTCCCATGCCCAAAGAGCATTCCCACTTTCTCAGCAGCCTGGGGGCTTAATACCCCAGTTGTCCTTTCTCCAGGATGGAGCCTCCTTACCCGCAGCTCTTCCTCATGACGTGCAGAAATGGGGATAGGCTGAGCTTGAGCGTTGCTGCATTTACGTAAATTAATAGACATTCTGGAAAATGCCACCCATTTGAATGTGACCCGTTTTTGCAAGGGATATTCTGCATGTGGTCCTCCAGTGGGCTGAGAGGGCTTGTCACCTCTAGGACATGCTTCCCAATAATAAATTACTGTCAGCCTCCTGGCTGACTCCCATTTGCCCTCTACCAGACGTAATCACACCAATTACTCAAATAAAAGACAAAAAGAATTGCATTTCACAGGGCAGTTTTCCTCCTTCATGTCCTCCTGGTGCGTTGTGCCCTCGGTGGAGGAGCTCTTCCCCCCATCAGGGTCGCCGAGCCGAGAGCGGGACTCCACGCCAGGCTAGTCCAGCTGACGGCCCTGAACGCACTTTTTAGAGGAATTTGTTTCCCAAGTCTAGTGTGTGTGTAGCAGTAATAACATTTGCAACCCCCCTCACTCTTTGGTTGTGCCAGAGGTTTGGCTGAGCATGACTCTGGCTCGGTTATCGTGCAAAATTCCTGGAGCAGAATTGCCGAGCAGAGGCTGTAAACCAGAGCCCTCGGACCTGGGAAGTTCCTTGCTGGGCAGCTGATAACATGAGCCCCCTTCGGAGCCCCCAGGGACACTCCTCTGCAGAGCAGAGTCGCGGCAGGCCTGTGGGCAGCTGAGGAAGGTCTCCCTCGCCTTTTTGCCCCGTTTTCGCCCTTGCCTGGAGCAGCTCGTCTGTCGGTATTTCAGAAAGGAGAAGGGAGGCGAGAGCTCCGGCGAGCTCCCCCAGCCAGATTTCTAAGCCAGTTTTGCTGGCTTGAGGGGTCGCACGAGTTTGGAGAAGTACGCGAGCATCCGAGTGTTTTACCCAAACTTGAACTCCAGTAGAGCTGGTGACAGAAAGGACCTATATACCTCATCCACTCCATCTCCCTGAAATTTCCAACTTCCTGAGTTTCTCCCACCACATCTTCTGTCCCTGTAGGGCCTGATGTAATAGGGTGGCAGTAAAAGGTTACTAGGTATAAATGAACTGATGGGGATTAAAGAACCAGCACATGCCTCCTGGAAGGCTGTAAAAGCATCCTGTTTAGAAACAGCTCTGTTTCTGCGTCCCACATTCTTAGTAATTTTCTTTCTTCTGCTTTTTTCATTCACGTGGAGGAACTGCAGATGGAGCGGGCTCACCAGGTCCCGTTTCCTCCGTCCTCCCTGGGGCAGGGGGAGTGCTGTCCCACTCAGCCCCTTCCCAAGGCTTTTGCCTTTCCCTAGGGGTTTTTTTAGGGATTTTTTGGAACTCGTTTAGTTTCCGATTGTTCGTGCCTCAGCCTGAGAGACTTGGAGATGTGTATCACCAGAGGAATGTGCACAGGCGGGGTGCAGGCTCCTGGGGCAGCGCAGGCTTTGCCGTGAACTGGGTGATGCCCTGGGTATCCCTCCGGACACCTTTGAGGACAAGTCAGACTCAACCTCGCAGGGCAAACAGGTCATGCCCAGGGCTCCTGTGGCTGCTGCTGATGCTCAGCGGTTGGTTCTCCCACGGCATCCAGCTTTCAGAAGGAAAACTGAAATCCTTCCCGCTTTTGGGATATAGCGAGCTAAGCTGGTGCAGGAGGTTCAGTGCAGTTTAAGATTTTTATTTGCTTTAAAGAGCATTTCTCTTCACTTTTCTCCAACAAGCACTGTGTTTTGCTGTTTACAGGTAGCAGCAGAGGGATCCCCGGCAGAGGCGGGAGCCTCGCTGCTGCCGGTGCTGTGCCGGGAGCGAGGAGCTGAGGCCAGAGCCGGGCAGCCGGCGAGATGACAGTCACGCCACAGCCTCCGAGCAGGGGTCTGCGTTTCTAGCGGTCTCCTGTAGCTAAGTTTGGATGCTGAGGTCGCGCAGGATAATCTGTGCAGTGAGCGGCTGAGCATCTCTTGGCAAGGAGAAGTGTGAAGCGGGTGGAACTGGGACGTACAGGGGCATCTGGGATTGGTTACAGTCTTGTCTCTTCCGGGCCACATAGCTTGGCACTGAGGCGTGACTAGAAGAACCACGCTGCTGATAAACTTCCCAAACTCCCAGGCACGCACGTTAAAGCCACGTGCAATTACTGGCCCGTTTGGGAAGCAAACGGCCAGGTCTGCGCGCGGCTCATTTGATTAATTCTTGGAGAATTTTTGTCTCGTCCCCCGCTGTACCAAAGGATTCATCCTCACAGATAAATGCCACATGTCCTGGGGCAAACTGTGTGGTTAGGGGTTTTTTATCCCTGTTTGCCTATCAGACTGTGGCAAGGGTCCCTGACATGCCTTTCTGCGGTAGCTGTGGCCAGCAGTTTTGCATCCGTACTGGAACGCGCAGCCGACGCTTGAAAGCACAACATTAGCGTAAGGTCCATGCGTGAGCGGCGTATGCACAAGGCTGCACGGAGCTTGGCCAATGCTGATTTATTTGCTGCAGTTGGGTGCATGTTCTGGCATTTCTGCGGTATTTAGAAAGTCTTAATGACTATGAAGAGGCTGTCTGGTGTGGCTTAAATGGAGTCGGTGGAGCTGTGCCATATTCCTCAGTCAGGAGCTGGTCCTCGGTGCCACTTCTCGCAGAGTATCAGGTGAGGCTTCAGAAGAGCTGGTGATGAGTCTCAAGAGTTTTGCAAGTTTTGAGCCGTTCAGGCAGCTCATCTGGACATATTGCGCACATCTTTGGTTTGAAGATTAGGTTGGAAAACTTTGAAAGATCTCCCTTCCCCTGAGATCCTGTGTGCTTTCCTGGCTCTGCTGAACCAAAACCGCAGTGCCAGAACAAAGGCTTTTCTCATTGCACCTTGCTATTTGAGATGAAAACAAAGCTTCAGCGGGAGAGAGGCTGCTGGATGTGTCTTTCTAAGCGAGAGCAAACCAAACATTTTCAGCCTGTATCAGCTGAGGTCTGAGTTGAGTTGCAGAGCAAGGACCTGAGCCAGACTGTGTTTTTTCCAAGCAGTTTGGAAAAACCAGAAGCTTGGTTCATGCCTACTTTCAGAAAACCATCCAGCTTGGATGAGATCCCTCTAGCTGCCCTTGTGTGCTGCATTTGCATTCTGGGTGGCCTGAAGCTTTTTCCCATGGTCGCTGAGAGAAACCAGAAATGGGATGGGTAGAAAACCAGTGACAGTGGAATATTATTGAGGTATATTGCTGCGCTTTCACACGCCCACTTGTAACTGAGCACAGCACCCGCCTCTCTCCGGCTGAGGTTGATGCCGTATCTGTGCGCTGGCATCTCCCTCCACCTGCTTAGCGCGTGCCTCGATGATGTTAGCAGGCACTTTTCTGAAACGAAGTGTGGGAAGACAGTTTGTTCACTCCCTGGCAAGCGGCAGATGATGAGGTGCATGTGCTTCTGCAGCGACAACAGTGATAAGGGAGTGTTAATATCACCATGAATCCTTCACTTGGAGGAAAATGGGGCTTTTTATTCTAGACTGTTAAAGCACTTTACAGAGCTCCCCACAAATGTAACCCAGGAGCGGTGCCTGTGTCCAGCTGCTTCACGTGAATCTCGCTGAACAATCCCGCCGTCAAAACCTGGTGCCCGCCTGAAACGATGAGACATTTGTGAGGCAGAAATATTCTGCATTAAAGTGGACACTGATCCAGTCTGAGGTGTCTGTTCTGTTACAGCTAGCCTCAGTCTTAATTTCTCTCCATCATGCCTCCTGCATCTGCCTGCGCTCTTCTCTCCGCACGTGCATTTTAAGCATCATCAGAGTTGTCCCGTCGGAGGATCACGTGTGTGGGGTTCACATTACGCTGCAATGCCTTTTGCAGATAAGGTAGACAAATAAGACCTTGGTGTGACATTTTTCTGGGCTTCCAGCATGCTGTGCACCTCTCCTCCCTCATTTCGCCTTCACCCGGGTGGGTTCATGACACAGACCCTTTCCCGCCCGCCGTCGGGGCTGCTCTGCGGATGGGCACAGGCAGAGGTGCTGCTCCATGCCGGAGACAAGAGCCCTCTGGCCCCCTCCACGGCCTCGGGTGCCACATTCCAGGAGGAGGAGATGCCGGGACCCCTTGGATTGAGGTCAGGGGAATGCAAAGATGCTCTTGAAGAAGGAGGGCACCAGGAAAGATGACTGAGGCTGTGATGAGCCACATCCAGAAGCTCTGGAGGGTGCTGAAGACCATCCTCTGCCTCACTGATGATGTCACTTGGGAGCACGAGGGACTCCTAGGCAAAGCCCTTCTCCAGCCAGCGCTCCCCACCATGCTGTTTAACCCCCAGCGCACAAGCTGCTGCAGCTTCTCACCACAGGCAACAGGATTTATTCCAACCACAACATACCTTTGGTTTCCCTGGACTTTGTGGCTTGCATCAGACATAGACCACCAGTGTCCCACCTAGCCGCTCATCTGCCTGCCAGTTCTCTACTCACATTTCTTGCTAGTGGAGCAAGACTCTCCCACCTCTGCTCTCCTTCGAAGCCCTTTCGCACCGAGGCATGGAGTGGATTTTCTGAGGCTCGGTGTACTCATGGGCACATCCAGCGAGTGCTCCCATCCATCTGCTGAACTCTTTGGGAAAAAATAAAGCAGCCAAACAATGAGTGAGTACAAAAGCATATGTGAAGAATTGGCAAGGAGCGTTCCCTGACTCACAGCATCCATGCTTCTGCATGTCTGCTCCACGCACAGATCACTGCCTCTCCTTACCCTTGCTTTAATTAGTAAGGGCTGAGCACACTCTGGGAACGCGCTGGAAGAGGAGTGATGAACAAAACAGCAGCTCCAGATGAGCGAAAGCATCTGAAGAGTTTAAGATGGAAAAAGGGGTTGGTCTGTGCTCTCCGACCATGTGTGTGTGTACACTGTGCTGGTGACTGCTCCAGCTAATGAGCATCTTCGCTCCCAGGAGCCGGCAGAGGTATAGTCAAGCAGAGATACTGCCTGCACCAATTACCTGTGCAAGAGCGCGTTCCTGAAAGCGTCGTTTCTCCGAGTGGTATTTAGCGCGTGCTCTTCTGATGCTGGATTAGGGGTCTGGAAAGTCTCTCGCCTTGGGCCTTGGCCAAGGCTGTTCTCAAATACCTCCAGTGATGTGCTGCTGCTCCTTCCTGAAGAAGCTGGCCTGCTGGAGAGGTGACCCAGTGCCCCTGTTAAATTTTCCTCTGCCCCATATGCTCCAGGTACCCTCAGCCAGACCATTTCATCCCGTCTTCACTGGCTGGAGACCCATGATTCCTCTCCTCCTTCACCCCACTGCAAATCCATGTGGACCATCGGTCTGTTGTCCATCTAGTCTTATCTGGGACTTTGCTAGGCTGGAATAGATTTCTTCTTTTTGATCTTTCTGAAGAAGCCACAGACTTTTCCAAAAGTGCTCCAAGAATGCAGCCTAGTGGCCTCCACAGCCGCCTGCTCGACGCGCGCCTCGCTGTCACGCTCTCAGGTGATGAACGCAGGGGCCGAGCGTGCCGGGAAGGGAAGGGCTTTCGCAGGCAGCATGAGCCCCCCCGGCCCTCTCCAGCAGTAAGATCAGGGCAGTGATAGTGGCTTTGTTTAAAAGGAAGAAGAGGAAGGAAAATGGAAGTCTAACACAACAGGAGTTGCCTCACCCAAGTATCCCGAGGACCTTGGCTGCCAAAACTGGATGGAAATAAACGCTCCAGACAATGCACGGCCGTATCTGGGAGCCGCAGGAGCCTGGCCAGCCCCCTCTTTCCTCGCAAGATCTGATAGGGCTCTTTGCTGGCCCGGGACGGGCGCACCGGCCATTGTTCCCGCGCTGGCCCGCGCCGCTGGCGGCCGGCAGCGTTGTCCTGGGATCCGCGCGGGCTCGCCGAGAGGAGAGAATTGCAGGAAATCGGACCAGATCGTATCCAACCTTTAACTGCATCACATCTCAGGGCAGGACTTTTCCCCCCACTGTCCTTTTTGGCTCTTTTTGGACGTGAGGAACGGTGCGACATGCAAACAGTTGGTCTCCCAAAATAACTAAGAATGCGATCATTGCCGGGCCGATTCATCACCTATGGCCCTATCCTCCCCCTGACAAAGGCTGGAACTACACAGTTTGAAAAAAACCAGGGTGAAACATCCGCCAAAGTTGCTGGCTCTTTCCCCTGGCCAAGCGGGAGGCGTTCACGCAGCACTTACTTGTGGGGGTCTGTACGTCTGGTGTGCGGGGTGGTGGCATGCAGCGTGGCGATGGCTGCCTCGGGGATCCCCTCCTCGCCCTCACGCTCCCCAGTGAGCAGGGCAGAGGGAAAATCTCCTGTCTTACCATTCCTCCTGAAAGACATGCTTGAATTATTAAAACAAAATTGCTAGCTCCTGCACGGGAATGGCAATTCTTCCCCTCCTCCCAAAATCTTGCTGGCAGAGCAAGGAAACCTTGTAATTACCAAGGGGTTCAAGTCAAACTTTCCTGTTGTCTCCTCAAACTGAAGAGTCTCAGCAGGTAAGCTCGGGGAAGGGGTTTGCATCAGTGCCATTCCTGGCAGCATCCTGAAATCACCGAGAGGGGCAGAGGTGGGATGTGCGCTGCATCTTTGGACCAGTCACCAGAGCGTGGGATTCCCAGCTCGCTCTTTGCATGGCAGCAAAACAGTGCAGCCCCCCAAGGGCACGAGCCCTGCCCGCCTCGAGCTGCCACCTCCGTGGTCAGGGCACAGGGAAGGGAGAGAGTGGCCCTGGCAGCACCCACCACGCTCGCTCACCGGAGCAGCGCACGGTGCTGGCGCCAGCAATGGCGTGGCGTTACCGACCGGCCAGCCGCCAGAGCCCTTCCTCACCGCCGGCGGAGATGGTCTCCGGGTTCCTCGCTGTAGAGGCTGGGTTTTACTTCCAGCCTGGCTTTGGGCAAGCCAGGCTTTGGTCTCAAATTGAGTCAGGATAAGTCCTTGCGAGTGCCGCAGTCGCCTGGCCGAAGCGTGCCATGGAGTAGGCGAGCAGGCTTCGTCCACCACTCCCTTCCTGCCCGTCTCCCCGGCTGGCAGTGTGACCCAGCAGCTTTCCATCTTTAAAATATTGCCCTTAATTAATTCGTCTGTACCGATGCTCCTGGTAATACTATTATTTGTAATACCTCAGTGCTTCCCTAGGGAAGGGCACAAGTCTTAATTAACATCTGTAAAGCTGCCTGAGCACCATGGCTGGAAAATGTGCAACAGAGAAGGTTACTGTCATATCAAGACGGTTTTATCTTTTTTTTTCCCCCCTCCTTCTTTGCACACCCCCTTCTTTTCCCTGGTGGGCACACAGACCTCCGTCTACCCTTGCACGGTGGGCTTGCTTTTCAGCGTTACCTCTGCTAGCAAAGAGCCTGCCCGCCCCGGTTTTCCCACTTTCCATGGGTCTTACCAGGGTGTGCCTGCACGGGACTCAGCCATGCGTGCGCACGCACGCGTGTGCACACGCGCGCTGGCTGGATATCCAAATGTTTTCCAACAGCGGTTTGCAGTCCCCGGTGATTTGCAGAACATCACAAATTGCCTCCTGCCTTCTCTGCAAAGTAGCTTACACTTGCTGTTGCGCGGGGTGTGTGCAGACAGTCACAAGTCGTCTTACACCCATGTCAGTAAACACCTCGGGAGCCCTCGCTGCTCTCTGCTGCCAACTGAGAAATTAGACGTAAATCAAATGCAAATCCCCCGGTTTGCAGGCAACAACAGCAAAGCCTGTGACTGGCATCCTCGTGCAGCCGTGCTGCTCCTCGGAGCGGCTCTTCGGGGCACGGGGCAGGGCAGGCGGCGAGCGCCTGGCCAGCGCTGGCCGCGCGAACCGGCTCGCGCCGAATGCCAGTCATGAGTGCGAGGCTGCCCTGGACTAATTAACTCCTCTGGAAAGGCGGGCGTAGGGTCAGGCTGGTGAAGTGCCACGGTGCTGCAGTAAGATTGCTCTGGCGCTGGGTGCGTAGCCGGGCCGTGCGGTAAAGGCGCACCCGGAGCACCACGGATGCTTCACAGCTCCTCATCGCAGCCCAGCCTCTGGCTCGCCTGCCGGGGGTGCAGTGACCTGGATCCTTCCTTCCTCCAGACGACTGAGCAGGAGCCTGTGTCTGGCTGGTCTCTGCCCTTCGGCTGAGCATCCTGGCAGGTTCTCCCGCTTTTCTCTGGAGGAGGCAGCCCTGCCTGCCGGCAGAGTCCCCCCTTCCCCGGCGCGCGGCGCCGCGGCAGGAGAGCGGATGGGAGCCGAAGCTTCGCCCCTGTGCAGTCAGGTACCCGTGGCCCCAGAGCCGGAGCGGTTTTGCAGGACTAACCAGTGTGTCCTTCCAGCAAGCGGAGGCCCCCGGCTCTGTTGCTGGTTGCTGTTGAATCTTTTCAGTCAAAACCTCCAACGTCTTGGCTGAGCTGTGCTCCAAAGCCAGCCAGATTTCTGATGCTTAGCAAAAATATTCATTAACGACTTAATCTGCGCACACACAGGGGAAGCTTTTAGCGTATTTGTTCTAGGTCTGTGAAAGAGTGATCTGGCCACTACCTTAAACTCTGCCTTGATCTGTGATCTCAGAGATGAAGAATTCAGGAAAATGCTGTTAGGGGAGATGTCCAAAGTATCCCCCGCGCTCACACCGCAGTGCGCTTACCCACTGACACGCACCGCTCGGCCAAAAATGCATGTGTTGCAAAACGCAGTGATTTTCTGCAAAATGGTCATCTCAACAGTGCAGGATGCGGGAGGAGACGGTGCTGCCCAGCTGCTTTGGGAGGGAAGGTCTGGGGGCTCTAATCCTCCCCTCAGCCAAGCCCAGGATACGGTGTTAGGGGATGGAAAAGCATCACTCCCGACTGTGCAAGCCCCTGTAACTCCACGGTGGTGTCCCACCTTCTGTGGTCTTTGGTGCGTCCCATCCTGCTTCTCAATGTCCTGGCCACTGCAATCCAGCTAACGAACCCCGACTCTCGGCCGGGGCGTAGGCAGCTTGGTCAGAGAAAGCTGATGGAGCGCTGTGAGAGCATCATCTGCGGACAACGCGAGGGAGCAGGCAGGAGCGTGCTGGGAACAGGGAGAGCCAACATCTGGGGTCTGAAAAGCTTTCCAGGGGGGTTCGTGCCTGTGACCCCGCTGCTCCCCAGGCACCGTCATCCTGCCCGGAATGAAACGCTCTCTCCAGACACTGCAGGCAAGGCAGTACTGGTGTTGCCTTCAGACCTGTGCGTGCCCTCCTGCACTGAAGAGCTGAACCCCATTTCTCCCAGCTACTGACTACATGCAGAAGGCAGCTGAAAGCCCCTCACGTCTGCTCTCTGGGACCTCCGGGGCAATTCTGGCTGCTGCTGAGGGGCATCTGCCCTGGGGCACCTTTGCGGGTTGCAGGTAACCTGGGCTGTTCCCACGAGGCCAGGGCAGAGCTGCCCCTGACGGCTTCGGGTCCGAGTGCCTCTGAGATAAGCAGCTCCTGCTGATAAATCACCTCCAAGAGTCCTGCGGCAGGAGCAGCGTTGGCGTGGCGGAGGGGATGAGTCTCGGTGCTCGTGGCTTGCACGGGGAGGGAGAGCAGGATGGGAAGGTGGGAAGGAAGGGAAGGCATGAGGGAAGCACCGCGGGGAAGAGCTGCCAGCGCTGGGCGGATAGACGGAGAGCGGTGCGCGGGCTGGCTGGTAGAGGAGATATAAGCTCGTAATGCAACCAGCAGGAGACAGAAAATCGCAGATACGATCCCAGCTACCCCCGCAACACCATCGCTTGTCCTCCCCAGCCCGGATGCAGCCATCGGGTGGGTGTCTGTGAGCCACACGAACATCGCCGGGCTGGGGTGTGCTGGGACTCCCGAGCTCTGGTGGCTGTTCCAGCACGGCTGCGTGCAGTGCAGATGCAGGCAGGTGGCCTGTTCTTTTCTGGGAAAATACTCCAGAGCCATTGGGCTTACTGGGTGACCCAGCACCCTTCCAGCCTCGTATAAGGCGGGGGCACATGCCTGTGCCACCTCTGGTGGCTGGAGCTGAGGCTTCTGTTGGCCAGTGCCTCCTCATCTTCTCCATCTGCACCGTCGGACCACTCTCCGGACGACAAGGAGCTGCCTTCACCGTGCCAACGGGAGCTCCGCACCGGCAGAGGTGCAGGCAGCGCAGGCAGCAGGTGAGGCTGGGAGCAGCCGGCTCCGGCCCCTGCACCCTCTGGCTGCGCGGGTACTCTGGGAAACCTGCGTGAACACGGAAAGGAGGTCGGAGCATCCTGCCCTTTCCTCGGAGGGGACGTCGGGTGAGGAGAGGCACATCTCCGGGACACCGCCGTCCCACTGGGCTGCGACAAGGCATTGACAAATGATGTGTTTTGGTCCCCCGCCTCCCTTCCCTTTGGCCGACGCTGTTGTGTCTAACGCTAACCTGTTACAGCTGATAACAGCCGCAAATGCTGCTGCCGCTGCTTTCGTAAAAATTCGTGGGATGCCAGATTATTTCCGTGCGCAACAGGAGCCCTGAGGCTGCGTCGGCATGAGCGTCTTCCCTCACGTCTCCCACCGTTGCCACCGCTGGGCCAGGTGCGGGAGCGAGGTGGGCAAGCCGTGGGCTGGGGGGGCCAGGCTCCCACCCTGGCTGCCGCAGCTGGGTGGTGGGAGCTGGGGGATGGACAGACGGACTCACACGGTCGGATGGACACACACGCGCGCACATCTTTTGTAGGAGCTTCTAAGCAACTCTGTCCATAAATCCCGTTGGAAACCAAGTTCCTAAACCAGACGGGACCATCTGACCGTGTCCCAGGGAAGGTCGGTGTGTCCCCCGAAGCCCCCGCTGCGGCTGTGCCGTGGGCCCCGGATGGGAGCTGCTCTCGGGGGCCACGGGCGAAGGGCCAGCACGAGACGCGGGCAGAAGCGCCGCTGCGGCGTGGTACGCGTTTCTGGGGCGGTTTTAGAGAGGGAACGCTGATCGGTAATAAACAAGGTGCTGCCTGAGTCTTGTTTGGAGGAAGAGGGGAGGGAGTGAGAGGCTGAGAGAAAGAAAGGAGCACAAGGAAGAAGGGAAAGAAAGCAAGCAACGACCTTGGTGAGTTTTTCTGGCTGCTCTCCAGGTCGCAGGCTGATGCCAGAAAAATCTCCGAGTCCCTTTTGGCTGGAAGTCCGCTCCCCGCGTTAGGTGAATCACACACACATTTCTGGAACATTACATGTTCACAGTTGCAAAGCTCGCAGTAATTAGAAAAACTGCAAGACCAAGGCAGGGGGAAAAATATGAGTCACACATGGAAGCGGTGTTATTGTGCTGCGGCAGAATCAGCTTTGCAGATTTCCAAAGGTAAATGCACATCAGCTCCCTCGCTGTCGGGAAGGGCTCTTCGCCGCTGCCCTCACCCTGCCCGGCTGCCAGCATCACCGGGCGAGCGGCGGCTCTGGGAGAGGCCAGGAGACATTAGGACGTGCCTACACAGGGAAGCTAAATTGCGCTTAGGTAGGGCATGAGATTCCTGCGGGATGACTCTGGAACAACAAATAGCTGTTGTGCACTTAACTCCCAGTGGGGATGTTCTTGCTCCACGTCGCGGGGGGGCTGCCCACATTGAGCATTATCCACTTCCACCCATGAATTTAGCAGTTTCAAAACAAGCTGCTCTTACCCCAGAGCAAGAGCCGCATGCCAGGAGTCGATCGCAAGGAGTTATTTTGGCACAAGCAGGTCCTGAGGGTGCCAGGGGAGACCTGCTGCTGCCACCCAGGCGGTGCGTGGGCTGGGAGCCTTCTCCCACCCTCCAGCACGTACCAGCAGCAAACGGTGACCCGTTACCGCTCGCTCACGTCCACGCTGCATCCAGATGCTGCTCGTTTCTGAGGAGAGGCGCGAGCCCCATACCAACCCCTTACGTTCAGGGGAGTTTCATAAATCACGCAGACAGTCTTGTTTCCAATGAACTGATGGATGGAGCTTGCAGCCCTTTCTTTGCCTGACCCTTCTGCTGCTGTTCATTAACACCACAAAGGGTGTTTTAGCTTGGGAGCAAACCGGGCTCTTTTGTTTAGTTGACTCTCCTCCTGAGTCATCCCATTTGGCTCCGGCAAAACCCGGCTCCAGGCTCGCTCCCCGAGCACCGCCGGCAGGACACGTTGGCATGCCTGATGGGCGAGCATCACATCGCAATGCATCGCATCGCGTCTCATCACACCGCAATGCGGCACGTGTCATCGCACCTTCTGGCGACCTGGTGGGAAGAAGAGCTGGGCTCGGAGCGTGGCATCGCTGCGGGTTGCAACACGACCGCCTGGCTTCCCAAAAGTGTGAAGTCACACGCGCTGAAGGGTACGGCTCTCGTCTTCGGATTTAACTACTGTCCAGCTGCCAGGGGCATTGGGGCTGCCAGCGTCCAGTGGAGACTCCATTCGGAGAGGGCCAAAGCGCGGATTACGCATCAGACGATGAAGTGATGCTATGGACAAACCGCGCCAAACACGAAATCTTCCTGCAATACTCCAAGACAGATTGTTGCATCTCTCTGCCAGGAAATCAGACATTCCTGCTATAGTCAGGCCTTTCACAGAAGCCCCCTCTGGGACATCAAGTGAGGCTAAGACAACAGTCCAGAGCTTTGCTAGCAAATCATGAGTCCCGAGTGTCTCTCCAGCTGGCAGGACCATCATTGACCTAAATGGCCCTGTCCTCCCTGAAGCGGCTCTGTCAATTTGGCCACAATCCACTTAATAATGTAGCTAGAGTATAAAGATGTATCCAGGCCCAACCACAAAACAGCTGGAGACTGTAGGGTTGACTTAATCCTGGTAGAATAAAATGGGGAAACTAGTGGGAGTCAGCGAGGATGTTGCTGGCTGGGTTCTGAGCAGTGCTGAGTAATAAAAGGGATCAAATGTGTTAGGTACAAGCTGTCTGGAGCCACAGTTGTTGTTGTTGTTTTAACTAATTGAATTTTAGTGCTGGTGAAAGGTACCAGATTGACAGCTCTGGAGAACGGTGTCTGTTACTCAGACCAGGTACAGCGCAGGCAGTGAATCCCCTCTTAATCCCCGTCTTCATCCAGACGTCGTGCTTTCCTCTCTTGGGGAGAAAGACATTCGGCCCCTGACGCATGGAGCCCTTCCCCTCCGCAGCTGGGACCTGAGCTGAGGGATCTGCGTCTCTCCCGGAGATCCCTGGCAGACCCCTGGATCATGGAGATGCTCCAAGGACCCCTGAGGGCAACACCTTCGGGTCCGGGCAGGGTGGGACGAGCAAACTGTGCCGTCCCTGCCGCAGGGACCGTGCGTGCGGCTGGGGAGGGGCAGGCAGGGGCAGGGGCTGCCTCGGGGCGAGCAGCGCAGCGAAGGCGTCGAGGGGAGATGCTGCTCATGGTAAGAAATCTGCTCTGGCCGGCTCCCAGGAAGCCTTTGCCAGAGGAGAGCGGCCGGGGCTGCCGGGGAAGGCAGAGCTGGGACCGAGCAGGGGTGCAGGGGGGAGAGTGGTGGGGAACGGAGCGGCATCCCCTAAAGGGGAGCAGCGGCTGCATCCTTCCCGGCACCGGCAGCCGGGCAGAGGGCAGGGACGTGGCTGCACCCACGTGCTGGGTGACGAGACCGGGATGGTTCTTACCCAGCTTTGTAAAGTGCCAAAGGGTCGGACACATTGCGCAACGTTTCACCACCGAAAGTACCAAAGCCTGGCGGCACCTGCCTTGCCCAAACCTCTGCCACAAGTTTTGAACCGGGTCCAGTCTTGAAGGGCACAAAGGCAGGGACGAGCGTGGGGCCGGCAGCGCCAGGGGCCGGCGCGCTGCCCCTTGCCTGCGCGGGCAGGGACGGGCAGCGGCGCTGGGGGATCCAGCCTCGCCGCTGCTCCTCGGCAAGCACGCATGGAGGCGGCTGGTTCCCAGGGGAAAGCTCTTAGCAGGGGCACCTTGTCAGCCCTGCTCTATAAATAGCTGGGAAAAAGCCGGGGCAGGAAGCGGCGGATTTTAGGAAGGGCGAGGGGAAGGGCTCAGTTTCAGCCTTGCCAAGTCTCGGTCACGCGGGAGGGTGACTCCCGTGCCGCAGAGGACGCTGAAGGCAGTGCTGAGGGCGTTCTGCCCAGCGAGATGGGGCTGTGCTCCCCGCTGCGGCTCTTCAGGGCTCCCTTTGAACTCCTCCTGCTGTTTTCCTCACTGGACCTGGCAGGGCTCGGCAGGCAGCTCCATCCTCCAGGTGCTAGGGACAAGCTCTGCCTCGGTTTTTATGGGAGAGCCTCATGGGTAGAGGCTTTGGAAGTTGTTTAGCAGATGTTAAGAGGGATAAAAGCACGCAGGTCTGCCCATTTTCAGGCAGGCTGGGACCATCCAGGTGCAGAGTTTGTGAGCATTAAGCTAGAGATCCTGATGGGCACAGAAAATAAATTCCTCACCGTGCAGATCCCCTCGCTGCAGTCTCTCTCGCTTAGATTAGATTTGGTCCTGCTTACCGGGCTGAACAGAGCCCTGTTTTGCTGTGCTGTGTCAGTTCCTATACCGTGACCCGTGTCTCTCAGGCATTTCTGGGGAGCTGGCTGCGGTGTGAGACTTGCAGGATATCAGATTTCCAGCTGGGGCAGCCGCATGGGAACAGCGGCCCTGTGAATAACAAGGTGTGCCCCATCCCTGCCAGTACCGGGAGGGGGGAAATGAAAACAAGGAAGGATTAAAAAAAGCCGTGGCTTTGCTGCACTCGTCTTGGATTGCTTTCATTCAAGTTTTTGCTATGTCAGTCGACCTGGCTTTTTTTTTTTTTTTAAAGTGATCCCAAAATAGCTGATCGGCACTGCGCCGGGCAGTCCTGCTTTGCTGGGTGCAGCTCTGCCTGTAGCTTGTCCCCAGCACAAGAAGTGTCCCCAGCAGATCTCGTCACAGCCGATTTGGGTGCTGCAGCACCTGATGTGCAAGCACGGAGGGGGAAGTCACAACTTTTGAGAAGAGTCATGTCGGGGACAAGTACCCAGCTCCTATATAAATTTTTTGTAATAAAAAGATAAACGCAGCCTTTCATATCTGAGTTCCTCCTTTGGGAGGGATGTCTGGGCTGGAGGACACAGGGTTCTGCTGTCTTTCAATGTCACTTCGGTAATCAAAGTCCTGCAGATGAAGCTCTCGCTTCAGATGCTGAGGGCCTGGGCTGGAAATGACGCGCAGTATCGTCTCTCCACTTGTGGGCAGCCGGTTCTGCTAATTACTGAGCCACCGTTCTCCGCAAACCGTGCCTGCGTCAGAAGCCTGGCATCAAGGGGAGCCAGCGTGAGTCAGACTTGAAAGCCCTGAAAAACACCGGCAGGCTCGGAGCCGGCAGCGCCTGAGCGCTTCCGGAGCCGCAGCGCGCGGTGGCCGATGCGACGACGCCGAGCTCCTGCCATGTCCTCTGCGGCTGCCGGCCCCACTCGCCCGCAGGGGCCCGCGGTGAGATGGAGGATGGAGCCGGGCAGAGCCCTCTGTGTTAAATTCGCCCCGCGCCCTCCTGCAGTGCCCCATCCGTGGCAATTTGGGGCAGAAAGAAACTGTCTGGTCCTGAGCCGACGCCGCAGCCCGGGTCAGTGTTGCTGCCCCTACTGCCTCGTGGGTCGGGGGACCCCGGTTTGGTGCTTCTCGCTGGCCTGCAAACTCCTCTGCCCCACCGGTGCTGGGTACCCCACAGCCCCCAGGAGCTTCCCGCAGCGGCAGCCATGGGAGCGGGGAAGCGGCAGTGGTGGAGAGCAGAGTTGCTGGTGCAGGATCAGGCCCCTGGTCCCTGCCTGACCTGCAGTTTCCATCGCTGGTTTACGGAGAGGCAGCAGGACCCGGAGAGCTGAGGGAGAGATGCGGAACCCAGCACAACCCATGCCAGGTGGGAAAAAAGGGTTAAGGCAATCCTTCCCCCTGCCCGATCCCAAACCACAGGAAACCTTTTATTTCTGATCCTGCCTGTCAGGGGGTGCTGCCTGCAGCAGGGTGCCCTCCTGGGCAGCCGCAGAGCAGGCAGCGGGCAGCGAGCGGGCAGCAGTGCTCTCCCGTAAACCCGGGCACCGCTGGCGCCCAGAGCCGGCGCAGAATCGAAGCGCAGGCAGCGGAGGTCGAGAGCAAGGCTGGGGAGAGCCGTCCCGTAGCCCGGCCTTGCATGCCACCTACGGTTCCTTTGGTGGAGGTGATGCGCGCTCCTCCTCTGACGGCGAAGCCGTTTATTTGCAGTCAGGCCGAGGCATCGGCTCTTTATTTGGAGTAAAACTCCGGTATAAATCCCATGGTCGGCGGCCCGGGCTCTTAGCCACCGCCGGCTGCGCTGGATGGCGGGATGCTCTGCCAGCCTTCGTGGCGGGCACAGAGCTGGTGCTCACCTGGCAGAAAATCGCTGTCAGTAGCTTACGTTTGGGAAATGAACCGCATGCTCTTCAGATGCACGGTCAGAAGATAGAGGGGTATCGTATCGTACAGGGGCACAGGGCAAGGAGGCTTTTCGTAGCTGCTGGAGCACCCGTGCTCTGAAAGTCAGCACCCTTTGGGCTGATGCAGGTTGGGCACCTGACACCAAAGACACCCAGAGCCGGGGGTCAGCCAGCCCCAGTGAGATCCCCCCCAGGCTCTCCTCTGTCCTGGGCACCCCCTCAGCCCCTCCCAAAGAGCATCCCCTCCTCTCCCAGCACCGAGGCTCTCCTCCTTCTGGTCCACAGGTGACCTTGAGCCTCAGGGCCTGAAACGCAAACCTCAGCCTTGAATTTCAGACAGCTCTGGCTTTCCAGTGTTCAGATTTGGCTTTCTGGTTCTCCTTGACAGGAGAGAAACAGCAACTGGATGTTTCAGCCCAGCCCCTGTTGCGCTCCTGCCCAGCCTGCGGGTCCTGCATGTGCTGCCCCAGAGGAATGGGGTATCTCTCGGAGCACGAGCCCTTCTGTCCCACCGTGGCGTGGCCAGCAGTGGATGCTCGGGGCCCGAAGCAGACAAACACGCTGTGCAGAGACGCCCTTGCCGCTCGCAGCCACCTGAAGTTGGCTGCCTCGCATCTGAGCTGCGTCTGGATGAGGTGCCGAGGGCCCTGTGCTGCCGCTTTGCCTCCCTGCCTCCTGAACGGCTTCTGCTTTCGACCCCCGCAGCCACCCGTGGCAGCGAGCGGGGTGGTGCGGAGGGGGCACGTCGCCCACCAGTGACGGCAGGACGGAGATCCGGCAGGATCGCATCCGAGCTCACGGGGCGGGGGGAAGCGGTGGCAAACGGCGGAAGGGGATGGGAGAGACAAATGGCTCTGCCTGGTGTGCCAGCACCAAGGAGGGAGGACGTGCTCCAAATGCTAAGGACGCGGCGGCGGCAGTCACTGCCGGAGCGGTGAGCTCCCTGCTCCCAGCAATACGGAGCTGACGGAGCAGAGAGAGTCCAGGTTGCATCCAAGGGAGCCATGGCGTTTGTCTGCCAGTGTCTCGCCTTCTGACGCTCTGCGCAAAGACGCAGCAATTTGGAAATCTGGATTTTGGAGGTTGAACTTTATCATCCCAACTGCTTCTGCCTCGTTGCGCTTAAAGAGGACGGCATCCCAATGTCAGAGAGGAGCACTGCTGGTCCTCCAGCTGCGGCTGACGCAGACCAATACGAGCGCCGGGCCATCTGAGAAGCTCTTCCTGGAGCAATAAATATGGGGAGTGTGCTTCCAAGCGCATCTCCCTTTGCTGGGAGATGAAGGGCACACGGTCGACGCTGCAGGAGGCAAAGTGTTTAATATTTATCAGAACGACATCGCGATGTACCCAGAGGCGCTGCTGAAGAGCAGACACCCCAAGTGGCCACCACAGCAAAGGGCCCCCTCCAAAAGGCTGCTCGCAGCAGGCTGGCAGGAGGGTCTGGGCAGGGAGCAGGGGCTGGCCATGCTGTGCCGCAGTCCCCAGTGCCGGCATGGGTAGCGGCACACCGCGCCAAGGCTGTGCGGCGGCCGGGAGGTGACACCCTCGCGGTGCCCTGGCTCCTGCCTCTCTCATCCAAATGCGAGGTGGCCTTGGCGGCACGGGGACATGGTGAGTCCCAGTGGCTCCGGTGGCTTCCAGGGGAGTGCAAGCCGTCACCTCCCAGGGTGTCATCCCTGGCGGAGCCGTGCAGGTCGTCCTTGCTGCCGTGCTGCGTGCTGCTAAGCCCGGGGCAGGCGCTCGCCCGGGAGCTGCGCACCGTGGTGAGCGGCATCGACCGGCAAGCGGGTCGTCCCGCTCCTTACAGGCATCACTGCCTCAGGGGCATGCGTGTCACCTCCCCGCGGCCCCCGAGGCGCGTGGCTGGATCCAGGGCAGCACAGGACCCCGCTGTGCATCGTTGCAAGCGTCGGCCCCGTGCCGGTACCCCTGCCCGCCCCGGCGCGTAGCTCTGGGGCTCCCGTGGTGCCCCAGGGCGGTCCTGGGCGCTGCGCAGCGGGGCCGGTGCTGCACGGGTGCGGCTGGCGATACTGAGATGCCCCTGCACCCCGCAGAGCCGCCGAAGCCGTCTCTGTCCTGCATGAGAGACCTGAGCTCAAACAATAAGGGTAATGGACAGGAAATTAGAGATAAGTAGGTGGTTTGACAGGATTAGGGATAAGCAAAAGAAACATAATTATGTGATAGCTGCTATCGGACAAGGGCTCCTATGAAAGGGAATGTAAATGACCTAAAAAAAGCACTAGAGCAGATCAAACAGCTACACTTTGCAGATAACAGCCCAAAAACATAGGGTATAAATATTTATCGCAGATGAATTCTCCAAACAGTCCCTGCTCACGATCACATTAACAATAGATGGGATTGAGGATAATAAAGGCTTTTCACAATCTTTTTTTTCCTGGGGCTTTTATACACGTACCGCTGCGTGTATGCGTGTGAGAGATAGGGAGCGTGCCTGCCGGGGCGCCCCGGGGACCGGCGCTGGCGGAGGGGCCGTCGGGGGTCCTGCACCCCTCCCGGCTCCTCGGCAGCCCCGGGCCCTCGCCGGCCGCTCTGCCGACGCCGGCGCAGCTCAGCCTGCGCTCGCTGCTCCGCCAGCTCCGCGGCTCCGAGCATCCCAGGGAAAAGGAGAGCTCACCCGCGCTCGCGCCCGGGAGTTGTTGCACTCCGGCATCCCGCGCTGCTTCTACGACGGTCCAAAATACGACGGTCCAAAAATTTGGCTTTGGTCAGCAAAGAAGGCACGGCGGCCGCTCGGCGGGGAAGCGCTGGAGCCCCAAGGCCTGGGGCTGAAGCCCAGACTCTTCCTGCAGCTTCTCCCTCCTGAGCAGGGAGGGGGAAATTAATGGATGGTGGTGGGCACGTGCCCGTGGACGTGAATGGGAGCGGGGCTGGGCCCTTCCCTACCTGCAAGGGATGTTGAAGGCTCTTTTGCGTGTAAGTGCCACGCGTGGCCGCGCGCTCCGAGCGAGCCGGGGTGGTCCCCCCGCAGCCCCCCGCGCCTGCCCCCTGCAGCGCCCGTGCCCCGGCGCGGGGCCGCGGGTGTCCCCCAGCACGGCCGCCCCCCCGCGCTGCCCCCCCAGGCCGTGCTTCGCTCTTCTTCGAGATTGATTCTGGTGGTTGTTTTTTATTTAACAAGAGGAGACACAAAACCTCCATAACCTGGGCTCGCAAATTACCGAAGCCCAGGAAATGAAAACTCCACGGCGGCATTAATTGGAGGGCTTTTTAATTAAAATCAGCTTGTTTCCCGATCAAAGATTAAAGGAAGGAAGAAAGCTGAAAGAAGAAAGAATAATAAAAGTATTCCCTCCCTGCCCCTCTCTGGCATTCACGAGGTGCGGGCTGAGCACCCCGTGTCATCCCCGCTGCTTTGCTCTCCTACCTTTTGATTTTTTTTTCCCCCCGTAAAAGTCGTTTTTGTCTCCTCTTTCTACCTGACTTCATCCCCACCTGCTCCTCTTCTGCCTGTCCATCGTATCACGCTTGCGCCAGCCCCTTCGGCATCGTCCCTTGCTGGGGCACCCGGGGCTGCCCGGGCCGGAAAGAAACCACCGGTGAGGAGCCGAGCCCGGTGTTTCCCCCTCTGGTCCTCGTTAGCTAATTGCTAACGGGATGAACATCACCGACTTCGGGAGAAGGCTGCACGCGGCTTGGCCTTGCAGCTGCTGCCGGCTGTCCCCTCCCTCGTCCCCCGTCCCCGCGAGCCCTCCTGCTTCTGCACACGCTCTGTCGCGGTGAGCCGGGGGTGCGTCGCCCGGGAGGAGTTATTCTCATCTGGACCTTTTTTTTTTTTTTTTTTTTTTTTTTGGATAATTAAATTCTGGCAGAGAAGTTAGCGTTGCCTAAAGATTTAGCTGCTGTGACTAAACGGCATTCAATGAGGCTAAACAAAGTATATTGCTAACGAAGACGAGTATTTGTTGCTTTGGAAAGGCTGATGTCCCCAAGGCTGCCGAGAATCACTGTGGGGGAAAAAACAGGCAGAAAAGTGAGAGTGAAAAGAGGAAATTTTTAAATGAAAATTTATGAATTGGCCAAAAAAGCTGCTATTTCTTAAGTCAACAATTTTGGTCAAACGTGCACTTTTTCTTTTTTTTTTTTTTTAATGGAGATTGTAACTGAGCACAAATCCCCAGGAACAGGAAACAGCCAACAGGGAAGACAGGGAACGGATAGCAACGGAGATCGGTGGGAGACTTTGAAGTTTAGAAAATGGGTGAGGGAAGGTGAAGGCAGCAGGGAGAAACCTGTGGCTGGCTGGGCTGTGGACGCGAAGTGGCAGTTAACAGGATTAGGCAGAGGGATTGCTGCGGCAGCGATGGAGGCTCTCACCAGCCCACAGCCGCGCCGGCGCTGGCAGTGGTGCGGGGAGGGCAGAAGTGCTCAGTCAGCATCTCTGCGCTCCCTTGGAGCGGCGGGACGATGCTCTGCGGTCACGCAAGGCCGCCGAGGCGCGCCTCGGCCCGATGGCAGCCACTGAGGATTGTCGCACCTCCGAGAAAATAAATGTTTTGGAGCGGCTTGGCCTCGGCCCCACGAGCGCTGAGGCTCTCACACACGGGAAGAGCCTTTTCCCACCGCTGGCGGCACCGGGGATGGGGTCCGGGGCGAGC
This sequence comes from Phaethon aethereus, assembly GCF_964289735.1. Classification (NCBI taxonomy): domain Eukaryota; kingdom Metazoa; phylum Chordata; class Aves; order Phaethontiformes; family Phaethontidae; genus Phaethon; species Phaethon aethereus. The sequence goes on from NC_138586.1 coordinate 23,893,121, forward strand.
GCTGCATCTTCTGTCCGTGGGAAGAGCAAAAGGGGTGACCTGGCCTCCGCAGAAGAGGGGGAAGAGAGTGACACGGGATTTAATTGAGGAGCAGTTACCGTCCGTCGGCACGGCCCTGTGGGACTAGATCTTGCCAAACAGACCTGATTTTGTTCTGTAACGAGGTTAGACTTTCGGTTGCAAAGGTGGCCGTGCGGATGTAACCCACGGGTATCTGGCCAGCGTGGCAGCATGCGCCCGAGGTGCCGGGGAGTGCCGGGACCCAGCCAGCCGTGCCGGGGGCCGTGGAGGCGGCGGGGGTCCTTTAGGAACCCCCCACCTATTTCTGCCACCCGCCGCTCCATTGCACGTTGAACCCCTCCGGTGGGAACGGAGGCCGGGTGGCGGAGAACGATGGGGGTGAGGCGGAGGAGGGATGCGAGCGGGAGCTGCCCGGAGGCGGCTGCGGCACGGGGGGCTGCTGGGGGCAGGAGGGGGCACTGGCTGCTCGGATGCGGCGTTGGCGTGAGCCCGATCCTGCGCACTTCCTCCGGTTCTGCGGCCTGTGTTTTTAAAAACCACCGAGAAATGGAAAGGGTCCAGAAAAGAGCCACAAAAACGGCTGACAAAAATGCCTTTGTTGTGCAAGCCTGTATTAGTGCGGCAGCGTGGGTTTAGGGAGATTAGAGGGGACACTAGACGTCTGTTTATCTAGCGGAGGAAAGCGTAGTGGAAGGACTGAGCAGAGGCTGAGCCTGGGCAAGGTCCTGGTGGGAATATTGGGAAGGATGTTCCCTTCTGGACGGAGGAAGGTGGCAGTGTCCATCTCTCGGCGTCTCCTTCTCCGCTCGGCGTGTCTGCGCAGCGGAGACGTTCTCCCCGGCCTCTCACCAGCTGCAGCGCGGAGTAAAGCCGCAAGGCCGCTGCGGCTGGGGCGGCGCAGCAGGAGCATCGCCCGCGTCGCGCAGCCCCACGGCGGAGGTGGTGGTGCAGTCCTGGCCGGGAGACGAGGGAAGCTGCGGCCGAGGGAGATGCTGCTACATCTTCACGAGGCTCAGCCATGTCCCGGCCCGGGCTGTCCCCCTGCCCTGTGAGGACCCTCCTCGCAGCCGTCAGCTCCCCGTTTCTCCACCACCGAGGCACTGGGCGCATCCCTGCCTTCCGCACCATGGAAAACCCTTGACAGGCATCGCTGCAAGTCAGGAGAGACGGACATCCTCCGGCTAGACTGTCCTAAAGACCCCCTTGGCTCTCAGACCTAAAAGTGAAAATGTGAGGGGTTCATTGAATATTGAACCCGGGAAACATAAGCAGTGCAGACCTCTCCTCTGGAGGACACTGGAGGTGGCCACAGGTCTCCGTGGGGGCTCTGCAGCTGCTGCCCAGCCCAGACACGGGCGGTGGGGCTGGGACAGCCTGGCCCCCCACCCTGCTCCTGCAAGCAAACGGCGAAGCCCCATCCCGATCTTCCATGTGCGGCGAGGAGGGGAGCGAGGGGGTGGGAAGTGGGGATTTCTTATTAACTTCTGGGAACTGGAGCTCTTCTCTGCGTCAAGGATATTATTTATGTGCACGAGATGCAGGCTGATTATGAGAAACATATTGATTGAGGTTTCACAGCTACTGAACACAGTAGATATGTATCAGTTACACCACAGCCCAAACCTGTACCAATGTGTTTCTAATAATCAGCTGGCATCTCATTAACATAAATAGCTGTCTTCTCCCATTTGGGAGAGCGGCTCCGTGGCTTGCTAACTGTACATTACCCAAATGCCAGTCGCTTATTAGAACAATCTTTCCGCAGGTCTAAATCCCGGAGAAGAGTGGTGCAGTAAGACATCACTTGGTACATAGTTGTTAGACCTCGGTAAATATGTTTCTAATCAGCAATTAGTACTTAATTAACGTGCTGAAAATATCATTTTCAATCCAAATGAAGCTTTTACGGGGAAATCTGGAAAGAGAGGTGGGAAGATGCAAGCAAGCGAAGCCTGGGCGACGAGCTGAAATCAAAATGACGTATTTGAAGGAATCCCTCACCCTTGTGCTCAGGACAAATTTTCAATCACATGTCGATACAGCTCCTGGAAGAATGGTGATGGCTGGGAGTTGTTCCCAGCAGCAGCAGCAGAGCAAAACCAGCCGTGCAGCACCCTGTAGAGCTGCGAGGCATGACGCTGGGGCAGCCCGGTGGGCTCAGCCTTGGGGGTCCCCCCCGTGATGACCCTGTCCACCTCCTGTCCCCGGGTGCTCCGGCAGGTCCAGCGGTGGGGCCGGGCATCACCCGGCGTGCTCAGGAAGGCGGATCCGAGATGCCCCTCAGATGCTCCACGTTAAAATAACCTGCGTGTTGCGTTTCCATTTTCCTCCAGAGGAAATGTCAGCGCCCCGGCTGCCATCCCTGCCTTTCCCTCCGTCAGCACATTCTTGTTAGACTTCACTCTCATTTTCCCTCCTGCGGTCAATCCTCCTTCGCTCTCGCTTCCCTTTTCTCCTATTGACAGACGCAGCCTACGATGGCCCTGCCCGGGTGCCCCCGGGCCGGCCGGCATCGCTGCCTTGCTCGCAGGTGTAGGGATTCAGGGCTTTAATCCCCGGCGCGGCGCGTTTGTCCTTTCATTTCTCAAGTGGTTCGAGGGAATCTTGGCTCGGCAGTGGGATCGTTGATGCAGAGCAAACAACAGGCTCTTTAGGTCCTTTTCAGCTAATCACCATTGATCCGGCTGACCTTTCTGTCCCTCCCCTAATCCCAAATCTGGATGCCGCTTTGCATTAAGCCACCTTCCGAGGGAAGGTATCGGAGACAGACCCTGGCTGCTGGGGCTGCCGGCCGTGCCGCGGGGCGCGGCGGGGGCCGGCCGGCGTCGTTCAGCCTGGCACCCTCTTTCCGAAGAGGCTGAGCCCAGCCGGCTGGAGCGGAGGTGCTGCCGCCCGCCCGAGATGCTGACCGGTGCCCACGCGCTCCCGGCAGGCAACGCCGGAGGAGTCTCAGGACTGGAGAGCGTTAGGTAGAGCTTGGCAGGTTTTACTTCCCCGACACCAAATTTGCTAAGAAATACAGCTGCGATGTGAGGAGCGAAATAGAACTATTTGTAAGTGTGAGTTAAATTCCAGCCGTTCTTACCCTGCTAGAAGTGACAGAAATGTTCAAATAACCAAAATGTTTTGAAATGCAATACTGTAAGGGTGTTTGGGTTTTCTTGTCTTTTTTTTTTTCCTCCCATGTTAAATCACTGGTTTTATTTCAGATAAATGGCCCAGATTTTAGAGAGAAAAAAAGAGTAAAGTCATCCGAGCAGTAAACAGGGTCTGTGCTGTCATGTACAAACAAGGTGGTGTGGGGGCGAGTGGAGGTGCTGGTCTTTGTTTTCCTGTGATAAATAGATAAAAGAAACACATGGATGGGCTGCCTGGGACTGGGCTGAGCAGATCTAGCATCTGCCCATGACCATGACCGCAGGTCTTCGCTGGAGACGTGCCGGCCCGCGGCAGCCCGGGGAAGGCTCGTCCCTTCATCACTTGCAGGCAGGTTCCCTGTGCCTCATCCAGAGCTTTGCCCCGAGTTTTGGTAGGAGACACACTCTGCCTCTCCGCCGGCTGCCTGCCCGGCGTGTGCGGGGGACGTGTGGGATACGAGGGGACCGGGGCTGGAAGCTCCCGGAGGCGTTCAGGACGGGCTGTGCTCCCCCCGCGCCGGCACGCTGCCGTCGCTCGCGGGGGGATGCCAGCTCGTACCGTGCCTGGGCACCTCCCGCCTGCCCTGCTTCTCACAGCAGGCCCGCAGCTCCTCCATCCGTCCCTCTCCCCACTCCCTTCTGCAAAGTTTGGGTGCCAGCCTTGGCGACAGGATCCCCTCTCCCCATCAGTTCCTTGGAAAAGCTGCCTTTTTCTTCTGGGACAGCTTTTTGCCGTGCTTTAGCCCTTCTGACTGCACAAGGGCAAAGGTGGGGGCACGTCTGCACCCCGGTAGTTTGCAGTCGTTCGGGGATTCACAAAGCTGGTGAACAAGCACAGCTTGCAGCTGCGACGCGGGCTGCGAGCCCCCGCTGCACCGCGAGCCAGGCGTGCTGCATGAAGCCAGGAGCAAGCGAGGGTTCTATCGCTTCTCCGAGAAGCCGCTGCCGCGGGCTGTTCGCCTTCCTCTGAGCCTGCACCCGCTTGGCCAGGGACGCTCCGAGCTTCCTCAGGGCTAAACCAAGCCCTTACAGCAGAGAGCTGCCAGCCCAGCGCCAAGCTGCGTTTGGTGCGGCCTGAAACACTTCTGGGCACCGGGGCTGCTGGGGATGTTACCCGGCACCCACACGAGCAGGAGGGCAGGGTCCCTACCCCAAGTTCACCCCCAACATTTCCCATGCAGGCCTGATGAGGAGGTGGCATAATGATCTTAATTAATTGACCCAATTAAGTTCCCAGCTGGTAGGAAGCTGGATCTCATGGCAGCTGGGCTCGCCCAGAGGGAGGCAATAAAAGCCTGAATTAGCCAGAGGGGTGTAAGCCAGGTGGTAGGGTAGGGTAGGGTAGGGTAGGGTAGGGTAGGGTAGGGTAGGGTAGGGTAGGGTAGGGTAGGGTAGGGTAGGGTAGGGTAGGGTAGGGTAGGGTAGGGTAGGGTAGGGTAGGGTAGGGTAGGGTAGGGTAGGGTAGGGTAGGGTAGGGTAGGGTAGGGTAGGGTAGGGTAGGGTAGGGTAGGGTAGGGTAGGGTAGGGGTGTTTAGGCAATGGCGATGGTTTTCCTTGTGGTCCTTTTGGTCTGGATGCGAGGCAGCTCCTGCCCTCACCCCGCCTGCCACGTCCCTGCTGGGATTTGGTCCCTCTGGCTGGGCGCAAGGTGAGGTCTGTCAGCACCCCAACGTGGCATGAACCCGAGCTGCAAAAGCTTTGGCTCCTGCTCACCCAGGCTGGTGCTGGGTCCCTGCCGGGTGACTCTGCGTGGGCACCCATCTGCCCGTCGCCTCTGCCAGAGCCTCTGCTCAGCACCTCTCTGTTCCCATCCTGCCCGCGCCCCTCCGCCCGCCAGCATCCACAGCCCATATGCAGGGCTCTGGCTGAGGGGAAGGCTTTTTTTTGGTTGTATGCAGATTTAATTTCTTTTCCAACACACTCCCCACATGGCTTTCCTCCTTTTTCAGCTCTGAAATGGCGACAGCAATCTGTTTCGCTGGTGCTGCACAGCCCTTGTCAGTGGGTAATGCTAAAATGAGTGACTTGAGCAGGCAGGATGTGCCAGCGAGTGGATGCTGGTGCCTGGCTTCCCCGGAGCGGAGGGACAGCTGCTCCCTCGGTTGAATGGCTGGAGAATGATTTTTCTTTCTCTCTTTTTTTTTTTCCCTTTTTTTTTTCCTTCTTCCACCCTGGTCCCTGATGGACTCATTTCTCATTTCACTGCTTCCCAAGCGCTCCTGGAAGGCAGCAGTACTCTGCTTGGATGCTGCTTTAGCAATCAAGAGGAGAGCGTGGCCGGCTAACGTGCGAATGTGGTGGCTGAGGTTTGTGCAATGGACTTATTGTTGGCTCCGGCCGTGCGGCTGGTGGTGCCCGGGACCGTGGTGGGTGAGCTGTGGGGAAAGGGCCTTTTTCATCTCTGAGTCCTGTCTGTGCTGGAGCACTCTCTTCTTGCTTTTCCTATCGCTAGCGGGGTTTGCTTGAAGCCCTTCTTGGTGGGAATGTCGCAGGGGGATCCAGGAGTTTCCGGGCTGGGCTGGATGGGACCGTGCAGAAGGACAGGAGTGCAGGACTGAGATTTGCTGGTTTTGGTGGCATGGGCTAAGCTGCCATCCACCTCCTCAGCAGGTCCTCCAGCTGTGCTCCTAAAGGTATAATAAATAGCATAAGAAGAAAATGTAATTGAATATATCAAATGGCTCCTTTCAAGCTGAAGCGCATGGGGTGTGACCCAGCCATTGACATACAGTCCATGATAAGCAAACAGCAATTACTCAAACATCATAAAAACAGACTGTAAAAGCTATATAAAACTCAGGAAACACCGGCAAAGTAGCTATTAAACTGTGTGGGAAGGAGAGATGAGCGTGGCTGTCTGTGTGTGTCCGTCTGGAAAGCGTGGCTGTGGATGCTGGCGGATGGGTGCGGGGAGCACAAGGGTGAGGTGGCACTTGGGCCAGGCTGGGGTGGGAAACCAGCCGGTGTGGTTGGTGGGTGCGGTGAAGCGTCCCGTGTCCTCCGGAGCACAAATACCATTGGCACCACAAGAGCAACAAACCGGTCACAGGCTGGTCCCTCAAGGGAGGACCGAACCCTGGCAAGCGGGGTGGTCCGTGTCCCGTGCCACCGCAGATGCTCCCCAGCCCCTGCCTCTGCATCCCGAGCTGCCTCCGTCCCTCCGACAAGCCTCTCCTCCGCTTGCAAACCCCAATTTTCATCGTTGTGCAGCCGAGATGCACGTTAGGAGTAAATAAATAAATAAGCAGGCGCAGCTGAGTCAGGAGGGACAGCCTTTTGTGCATCAATCTGGAGCCTTCTGCTGGCAGGGTTAACTGGAGTGGAATTTTATCAGATTTTAATAACTGGCGAGAGCTGCCTGGTGTGTCCTCTGCAAAAGGCTGTTGTGAGACCAGCTGGAGAATGAACATCAAAGGCGGAGGTGTCCGCCCCTTTACAGACCTGTCCTCCCAGGTCTTGTTGCCCTCCCCTTCTTCGCGAAGGGACCAGCTTCAGGCTCGCTGCCCCGGCTGCCTCTCGCCCCGTCGAGCCCAGCCGAGCACCGGGGTGTCCCAGGGTGCCCACGCTAGGGACTCGCTGAACTGGCCATCTCCTGCGTTGTCCGGCTCTCCCTTGGTTTGACAAAGCTGTCAGCATTCTGGGAGTTAGAATTTGTCTATTTTTTTTTCTCTTTTTTCGGTGAGTCACTCGTTCCTTCTGTGCCGTAGAAAGCCCAGCGTGACAGAAGGTGCGGGAGAGCAGCTGAGCTGACCTGTCATGGTTTAATCCGCTCTGAGGACGGTAGCAGCGCTGAGCTGCCCTGGGCTGTGTTACTGGTCCTCTCCGAATGCCCTCGCGGTAGCGCAGGAACCAAAGACCCACCACGCAGCTGGGGCCAAGCGTGTCTCCTCTCCAGCAGCAGCCGGTAACGTTTGCCAAGGGAGCAGCATCGGAAATCGGGTGTGCACAGCCTTCCATCGCCCCCGGACACCCTTCCAGCTGCTGGCAGTCACCAAATCCAGGGATTTCCTGAGGCAGAGGTTTTATCTGGATCGTTGTTTGAAGGAGCCTTTCAGACACGCGGGTGGCAGCTCTGTCCTGGGCCCCGTACGATGAAAGGCTTCCTTTGATTTGTTTTAAATCTGCTGCTGCGTAACTTTATTGGATGTCCTGGGAGTTTTGTGTCCTCAGGAAATAGGAATAATTGTTTCTTATTCACCTTGTCTCAATTGTCCGTGGTTTTATTGAACTCTCTCATGTTTCCTCCTCTTTCCTCTGCAGTCATCTCGCTCCTCCTGGAATAAGCTGCTCTGTTCTCTTGGTCATTCTTCTCTCCTTTCATTACTTCCAGCAATTTTATAAGCCTTCTTCACAAATCCCTGGCACTCGAGTGCTTTCCGCCCCCTCACCTGGGCTCCTGCTGTCCCCTTGCGCTCGGGGCCGGACTTTCCCTGCAATCCTCGTCCAAGCCCAGAAACCGCCTCCCTTCCCGGCAGGGACCTCGCTGCCCTCCTCCATTTCCTGCTTGTACAAGCCTGGCAGGTCCCCTGCTGATACCGCTAAATTGTCTTTTACTCCACAGGTGACCAAAAATCTGTGAGAGAGGGAAACTCTTTGGAATTAAACCCGCCTATGCTTTTTTCCCCTCCCCGTGACAATGATAACAATGCGACAGAAACAAACTCCTACAGCGGTGGCCACGGGGGATGCCCTGTCCGAGACTGTCTTTCTCTCTCTCCATGAAAGCCGACAGCCTGGGAACGTCTTGGGGATTGATCGGCGATGCGCTTTTCAGGCCAGCGCCGCGGGACGCCGGTCCAGCGCTCATCCCCAGGGTCACCGCGATTTTCCGGTCGCCGTGGCAACTTGCGGCGTTTGATGCCGGTTCGCAGAGCTGAAGGGAGAAAAGCCGAGGGCAAGGAACGTGTGGAGCTGGCGAAGGGCAAAACGTCAGCACTGCTCTCCACCCCAGAAAAAGGAGAGCGGGGACAAAAAGAGAGGAGCGGAGGCAAGGCGAGGACGGGGGGGATTTATCGCATCTTCACACAGCTTGACCGTAAGCACCGGCTTGGGCAACGCCAGGACTGAGCCTCGTGAGCTCCAAGAGCCGAAAACAAAGAGTGGGAGGAAGAGGAACTCGTGTCTCGATAAACACAAGGTTGAAAAGGTGATAGGTCGAGGGATTTGGGCTCCAAGAACTTTCTCAAACCATAAATTTTCAATAGGAGTGCTGAAGCCAGGAAACCTGAGCTAGCTTTCAGAGATATATTATCTCAGGAGCAGACAGGGTCGGTTCTTGGCCTCCTCCCCGATTCCCACCTTGCCTTTGTAATGGCCACGGTTTGCACTTACGCGTGCTTGAGGGTGCGCCTGCGCCCGGGCGCGTTTGGGACGTGCCTGGGCTGCGACTCCGGCCGCCCGGCTCGGCCCCGGGAGGGCAGAGGGATGCTCTCCCTGCCAGTCTAGTACAGCCCCTGCCTCTGAGAGCAGAGGCTTCTAAACCGGGAGAGTTTTTTCCTGTTTTTTAAACCAGAAGAGGTGGCTGTGATCATCCAATGTGCAAAATGAGCCCTTAAAGCTCACCTGAGTCATCTGAACTGGGATGTACTGGGACGTCAGTGGAAAGAGGGGGCCAGGCTGAGGCTGCAGCAGGAGAGGGGTGTTGGGGCCCTGCAATAGCAAGGTGACGGCTGACCCCATCACTGTGGCTTCGCCGCTGCAGCCAGGCACAGCCTTGCCCAAAAGGCTCTCTGAGGTTGGGCAGACAAAAGGGTTGCAAGGTGAGAGATGACAATGTGATCTTTTTTTTTTTTCTTTTGTCGTTGCGCAGCACCGGGCAGTGACCCCGGCGTGGGACGTGATGCTTACGCCCAGTCTGGTGAGCAGGAAAAATAAACATCAGCCGATTATTCGATGCCATCTGATGGCTCAGTAACGCGGCACCGGGAGGGAGCACAGCCTCAGCCCTGCTCCATCCCCGACGCTCCAGCCTCCCAGCCGAATGGCAGCCCAGCCTCAGCGTTATCTCTGCTGACTGCCTCCGCTAAGGCTGCTGGCGATTTCGGGGGGGTTATGGCAGGGGCAGGTGACACGGCCGCGCTGTGCCGAGGCCGACAGCGAGCGCCGTCGCTGTGTCCGGCGGCAAACAATTAAACCACTCGCCGTGAACAAATTGCTGCAGCTCCCTCCGGCCAGGGCACGCGCCCCGTGCCGGGGACACGGGCTGGGCTGGGCAAAGCTCCGCTTGGCTCTTTAATTGCCCGGTGTGTGGAGCCTCTCCCGGCTGCTTCGCTCAGAAGCGGGTTGAGCCATGCCCCGTGGCCGGTGCCCCCGTCTCCTCCAGCTCACGGCCTGGCAGGGACGGGGCTGGACCAGTGGCAGCTCGGGGGGCTCCGGGGGTGAGCTCGTGTCCGGGAGGAGCTTTCGGAGGGAGAGGCGGTTTTCCTTTCTGTCTGGGAACGCGAGCTCTCGGAGGGAGGTGCAGTCCGGCCGCGGGAGCCTTTGCTGGGAACCAGCAGCACTGGGGTTTATCGTCGCTTTGCCGACTCTCTTGGTGACCTGAGGGAGGGAAACTGCTCTCCTCCGTGAGCCGCCGCCGCTGCAGCAATGCCTGACATCGGCAGCTCCCGAGAGGCGCTGGCAGGTCAACCACGCGCTGCTCGCAGGCGAAGCGTTGCTCAAACACTGAGCAGGTCGGGGTGAAAAGTCCCCTGCGTGTTTCCTGCAGTTTGTTTCCCCGTGTTTCGCGTCCCTTTTTGCATTTGCTTTCTGTGGCCGCTCGACAGCGAGTTCTCTGGCAGGACCATGCACGGAAACAGCTCATTTAAAATGTAATCTGGCCCAAGAACTAGTTATTGAAATTATTTGATGAATAATTTAGGATAACAATTAAAGTCAAAAAATTCATAAATAGCTCATGAGCAATTCATGAACCGGAAGAGAGGCTAAAGTTTGTCTGATAAGTGCTTTGCTACCAATTAGTCACAGCCGCCTGGCCCTGAGCCGGGCTGGCCCGGAGGAGGGACGGCTGCGGCTGCACCCACGCAGCCCCGATGCGGCTCGGCTGCGGGGCTGCCCGTTTTGAGGTCGCGGAGAAGTGGGCGCAGAGGACTCGCGATGTGGGTGACCTCCGGGAAGAGGGAGAGCTGCTGAGCTCACTGGGAAATGTGGCTTTGGCTGTCCCGAAACTATCTGTGAGTTTGCCAAGCACCACTTCAGCCTGGCAGAAGAGCCCCGGGGGTGCGTGCAGCATCGCTGGTGGTAAAGACGCTTGACCCGGCGCTGGAGGATCCTGTTTGGGCCCTTCTTTCACCAAAGGACATGTCCCACCGAGCCCGGGAGACCCCCAAAACTGAGTGTAGAAGTCAGCTGGAAGAGGAGCAGTGCAGCAGTCCCGGGGCAGGGGGATCTGGCCGTGGCAGTCAGACCCTCACCTCCGCCGGGGCTGCCTCGGCCGGGCATTCCCCGCCGCGCCGGCTCTCCCGCTGCCTCCCCGGACAGCAAGCGCTGCAACAACAATAACAGAATTAAGTTTTATTTCAGCTGAAATGAACTGTTTCCTGGCTGCTGAAATGACCCGTCCTCCCTCTCACACACACCCCCCCCCCCCCCCCGCCCCGTGTTCTTTTCAGATCAAACAAAACGCTTTGCTCAAAATGAAACAAAATGTTTCAATTCCCTTTTGGGTCATTTCGAGCGAAAAAGCAGAGGACCAGCGAGCTAGCAGCCTGATTAAAAGGCTCGGCGCTCTCGCTCGGTGCTTTTTCCAGGGAGTTTGTGTCTCCCTTGCCGGGGCCAAGGGGAGAGCGGGTGTCTCGGCGCTGGGGGGTGCGGGAAGGGGCGAGCTCTGCCCCAGCCCACCCCGCTGCGAACCTCCCACCAAGGCAGCACGGCCCGAGGCTCCCCGTGCCTGCACAGCAGGGCTGGACCATGTGGGGTGTCCAGAGAAACCCGGCGAAGATGCCACCTGTAGAGACATCTTAGCTCCTGCTGCCGGTCCGTCGGAGGATGCCTGTCTCGGGGGAGTTTTGCTATTAAATCCCCTAATAAGCAGAGAGTTAAAGATGGGGCCATGCACGAGCAAATCTCTGCCAGATGTCTTTGTCCCAATTAAGGCGGAAGAAGAGGGAGAGAATTGGCAATTAATTAGCTGGCAGCGCGGGAGGTGGGACAGTGAGTGAGCGTTACCACATCCCCAGGTGCAGGGAAGCTCTCGTGGGGTCGGGACACCCCGTGACACATCCCTGTCCCCTGCAACCTCGGGGACCGTTGGGGGCTCAAGGCCATCTCTCCTCCTCCAGCGTGGGTACCATTATCTCTGCTTGGTCCTCAGTGCTCCCCTGCACCCACCGGCTCCGTGGGTGGGACCTGTCGCAGCAGGAGACGGTGCCGCCGTGCCTCAGTTTCCCCAGCCGTGAACTGCGAGTGATAGTAGTCAGATGCTCAGATGACGTTGTCAGTAGAATTAACGTTTGGCAGAAAGCGTTCTGCCTGAAACAGGAATGTTTTCTGGCACTACGCTGATAGCTGGCGTTTTAGCAGAAAACTTTCAGAGCTGTTTAGAGTGGAAATAGAAGATGTCTCTTCAGCTTTCCTGACTTTCTCTGCTTAATGTCTCACCCCTTCCAAGGTGAAGAACAGAACCTTTTGATGAGCTTTTAATTTTCCAAAATATTTCAAGTGGTTTTGTCCTGTTCTGGGATTCAAAAATAAAACAAAACAGAAAAAAGGAACTGGGAAATGTTGGAATTTCCCAGCATGGACAACCCCCGTTTCTGGACTAGCATCCCTTGCTGGTGTTCAGAGAGCAGCATTAGGTGCAGTGAAGGTACTGAGCAGGAAGACGCCCGGCGAGGAGGAAGATGCCCAGCGAGGAGGAAGATGCCCGGCTTGGCAATGCCTCTGGAAGCGAACAGAGCGCTTTCCCCGGGTCGTTTCCCTTGTTTGTGGCACCGCGTTTTTCTCTGCGGAGAAATGATGGGATTCAGAAGGCGATGGCCGAGAGCAGCCCTCCCTGTGGTGCTCCCTTTGCGGCTGCAGCGGCGCGGGGCACAGAGATGGGGTTTGGGAGGCTGGGGGGGGCAGACCTGCTCCCCCCATCCCCGTGCCCCTTCCTGGCCCGGCGGGGGTCTGCGGGGCGATCGCCCACCTCGGGCTCCGCCACCTGCTCGGCGTCGGGCAGGGGGTCCAGCCGGCAAGCGGCACATGTGCAGGCATTTCCAGGGTGAGGGTTTATGTAGATTTATGTTAAAATATTCCTGCCTCTTCACTCCACATTTATTTTTATTGATTTGCAAATGTAAACCTTTGTTCTGCGTGCGGGTCTGTAAGCCTGACGGCATGTCAGTAACTACAGATTGAACATTTTAATATCTTTTTCCTCTCTTATCCCCCATCCCCACTGTGTACCCCCCCTCTTTCCACCAAGCAGCTCAGCCTGGCCCTGGAGAAATGTGAGACAGTCCCCATCCCCATCATCCCCGTTCCCTGCATCCCCATCCCCATCTTCCCATGCCCTGCATCCCCGTCCCCCGCATCCCCAGCACCGTCCCTCCCCAGCCCCCTCCTCCAGACCCACACGGCGCTGCCTTCACATGCAGGGGCTGAGGGCAGAGAGAAAGGGGGGAGAAAGCAAAATTTTAACTCCCCTTCCCTTGCTGCCTCCTCTCAGCCGCCTTTCCGCCTGTCACTTTAAATGGATATATTTAAAGGAAATGCAGAAATTGCCATTCGGCGCAAGGCTTGTAATAAAGACGACGTCTCTGTCTCCAAGATATATTTATATGTAGTTTGGGTTTTGTCTGGGGGGGGCGTGGGGAAAGTCACAGGAAATGCCAAGCGTTGACATGTCCGTGATAGAAAATAGCTCCGTCCTTCTCCCGTGAGGCACGTGGTATTTTCCAAAGTGGCGTGTAACTGAAGGGAGCCTCGGGGCAGCGGGGCGGCATGGACCTCTGCCGCCGAGAGGGCGCGGGGTCGGCAGGGAAGCGGTGTGCGGCGTGGGGACGCTGCTGCCCAGGGACCCTCGACGGGCAGCGTGGGCCAGCCCCCGCCCCGGCCCCTTGCCTGCACCCCGCGCCTGGCCCGGGGGCCGGTCCTCACCAGGGCGGCCCTGCTTCACCCCGAGAAGGTAATGGGGAGCACTGGTCCATCGCGCCGTGACGGACCGGCTCACGAGGAAAGGTTTAAGAGCTAAATGTGTCCGGCTTGGTGAGCCTCAGCTGTGGGGAAGGGGAGACGGAAGGATGGTCTGTACGGCGTGGAGGGTGCAAGCGCCAGGCAGGGAGCAGGGGTGCTTTGCGAGGCTGGGGGTGATGCCCAGGAAAGGGAAAACGGGCTGGATAACGGAGAAGGAGTTTTCCTGGCGTGGAGCAGCTCCCATCACAGGGAAACCTGCAAACCTCACCTCCTCCTTCACGCCTGGGGGCCCTGACCCCAGGAACGGCACCCTCATGTTGGGTGCCTTCCCTGCCATCCCTTGGGCTGCTTTTGGGGACACTGGCTTACCTCTGTGACCACCACGGGTGCCTCCTTCCCCGGCACGGGGTTGGCAGCGGGCTGGCAGCGGGGCTCTCCCCGCGCCCTCGCGCGGCTCAGCGCCGTGGCGTAGCACCTGCCATAAATACAGCTCGGAAGAGCATCGCCCTCCACCTCCTGTCCCGCCACGCCTGAGCCGCAGCGCTGTCTGCGTGGCAGCTTCGCCCTGCCCCGGCCCCTCGCAGGCACGTCGCGCAGCGCCGCGCCGCTGCGGCTCGGTTTATATTTAATCAGTCTGTTCGCTGCAGCTCTGTCTGCCGAGCGCCCGAGTCATCAAAGCTCCTCCGGCAGCCTGGACGCATCCATTTAATGGACTGCTACGAGACATGTCCTTACTTCATGACTTCATTATTTATGGGAGGAGGCTTTCATGCCGGGGCCAGCAGCCCGGGGCCGCCGGCTGCCCGCGTCCCCCTCGGAGGGACTGCCGAGGGGGGCCCATCCCAGAGACACCAGCACAAGAACCCCCAGAGCCCTGGATTACAAAGCCGATAGCCATTGTTATGCTTAGAAATTCGAAATGGTAAGATTTAAATCCTGAATGAGAAAATCCCACTTTTTTCTTTTATTTGTCCAATTGTTGTTTTTATCCGAGGCGGGCTGTTGCAGTGGTCAGAGCTGGCTTTGCGCCGTCTATGAGAGAAAAAGGAACGTCTGCCAAGGAGGAGCAGGGAGGAAGAGCGATTCTACCTGTCATGCCTGTTAATTGTCAGATTTTCCAAACCTTCCCTGATGCTTGCACAGGGCGCGAGGGCCCTGCGTTCAGCGCGCAGGTCACGGGGGGGCACAGGTTTTGTGATGGGCGCCTCATCACACGGGATGGAGCCTCTGCAGCCCCGCTGGGCTGGGAGCAGGCAGACCAGGCTAGGCAGGGAGGGCTGGGGGCTTGTCCTTCCCCATCATCCAAAATCCAGCCTTATCCTTCTGCTGGTCCCTGGGGCGTAACTATCTTTGCAGCTCTCCTGATGGAGACGTGATACTTCGGAGAGCCCAGACAAACGGGACCGTGGGACCAGCCTGCAGGAGATCTCTGAGACAACCAGCGTAACAGGATATTCTGAAGAACCGGATCATTTTATGACCATTAATAACATTTGCAGCTACTGAACACTATCCAGTTTTTCAGGAATAGCAAGACCTGATGCTGCAGGGCTGAGGTTGGCTGGAGCGGTTGAGGGGGGTCCCTCTTGCTCCCCATGTTGTGACACTGGGTATTTGGCCAGGCACAGCCTGGCTGACCTCCTCCTCGGAAGCGGGAGTTGCTGGGGACGCGGCACACGCTACATGAACCAAAGGATGCTGCCAGACAACCAGGCTTGCACAGAGCAGGGCTGTGCTCTGCTGTGCAATGAAAAGGGCTGCTAAGCCTCCAGATCTTCTCCTTCCACCTTCAAGGAGCGGGGGTGTAACGGTGTTTTGCAGTCAAATTCACTTGCTACTAGCGGAATTAAAGATATGCTCCCTTGGCTAGTTCTGTCAAACCCTCCTCTCCATCCCTATACATACATCTGTCTATGCACAGACACACCGTTCATCACACCAGAATCCAAGTGACCTGGAGTAGCACAGTACAAACACTGTAGTTCCTATGTAAACAGAGGTTACATATATTTTCCTCATTTATTCCTCGCCGACAGAACAGCGGCCTCTTTCACAAGGAAAAATAAACCAACACAATGGCAATCCTGAGTTCAGCAAGTGTTTCTTAGCAGATTTTAACCACGTTAAGTTAGGTGGTTGTAAACAGACTGACAGCACGCCTCCCAACCTTTGAAATTCCTCGCAGTTAGTTTCCTGTCTCACATTCACACCATCGCTTTTCCACCGGGGCCTTAAATTAATGCCCGGCTGGGGTGCATAATTACCAGCTCCCTAATGGTCCAAAACATCCTGAAGGGCTGAAGTTTCCTTTTTGATTTGTGGCTCCGAGTCGGAGTTGTAATTACCAAGTTGATTTTAAATGCAGGCTCCGTTGACAGACTATTGGCAAACGGCATCTCTGAGTCTTCAGCCATTCATAAAAAAAAAAGAGGAAGCCCTTGATGAATATACCTTGATCTGCAGCTGCTGTTTATTTAATACAATTTATGGGCAATGGTATTAGGTTTTATCAGGGAGCTGCAGCTTTGGAAACACCGCTTTGGCAGGAGCGCTTGAGCTGGAAAGTTGGGTCATAGCTGTGAGCCGCCGGAATCGCTTTTTCACATGATGAGCCCTCGCTCGGCTTGGCTCGGCTCGGCTCGGCTCGGCTCGGCTCGGCTCGGCACGGCTTGGCTCGGCTCTCCCGCCTCGCCCGCTCTGCTCCGCGGCTTGGACGTCATGGCTGGCTCACTGCAACGGGAGGTGGCTCTCGGGCTGCCCGACCACAAGCAGGTAGACCAGCAGCTTCCAAAAACCCGAATAAACAGAGAGGCAGCATGTTCTCCGGGTGCTGATGCAATGCTGGCAGGTGGCCCAAACATCAGTCGCCGTCGGCTCCCACCACGCACAGACCCCGGGACCTGCCGAGTGATCCCACCTCTGTGCTTGGCAACCATGTCTTCCCTCTGCGGAGCCAGCGGCAGTGCCGGGCGAGGGGTTAACCCGTGCCTCCACCAGCACCCCCTCCGGACCGCTGCTCCCCTCGGCCAGCTGGGACGGGGCAGCGCTGGTCCTTTCCTCCCATCCCGCTTCTGCCGGCCAGTTGACCCGTTCTCCTGGGTGCAGGTTACCTGGTTCTCTCTGGATTTTTAGTACCCAGCACTATGGGGCCCTGACCTCCTAAGGAGGTTTCTTGGGCTGATCTTCTCCCTCTGATGAGGGTTTGCTGCTGTGGTGCCCTCTTCTTCTGTGTGGTCTACAAGAAAGATGACAAACCACAGAGAGGAGCAACTGGAGACTTCAAGGTTTGGAAGAAGATCCACAGAGCTGGGGCAGGAGGGGAAGGGTGTCATGGCCTGTTCAGAGTTCTCAAATTTACAGGACAATGTACCCTGTGATTTAAATGTTTTTTCATGAGTTCATTAAGAAATACAGTAAAGAAACATGACAAACAGGGCCTCAATCCCCATTGCCCAGACTAGTCTATCAGTCACGTGGATTCACCTACTCACCATTCAGGTCATAAGGTTTCATAATGTATAACCCGTATCGAGTACCTATGAGCAAAAGAAAAGAATTAGTTGCCCCGCCGACAATGAGAGGGCTCATCCTTCCTTTGTCACGGTGCGGGCGTCCCGTGTCACACCAGGAAGCACGGAAGCCTCAGCAGTCCGGCTGCCGTTGGATCCGCTTCCAAAGCTTTTTGGGTGAGCTCATGTTTGATACCCTCCATCTTGGAGGTTTGGTCTACACCATTTCCGTAAGTTAGTGGTTTCTAAGGAAACTTTCTGGCCGATGTCCTGCCTACTGGTGCTCCGGCTTTGACCTTGTGGTGCTGCTGCCAGCGTATGTCAGGCCGCAGAACGAGCTGGGTTAGCCAAAGCCTAAGCAGGCGTTGGGTAAACAGTCACAGAGGGTCAGCAAGCCCACAGGGATGAGACCCAGCTGCCCTGCGTGAGAAGGTAGAAGGCAGTGAAGCCGTGGAAGCATCACTGTCATCTCCTCCCTGCACGGGAGGACTGCGGGGCACAGCCCAACATCGCGTCAGGAGTGCGATGTCCTCGGCGCTGTACAGAGTGCTTGCATCCGTCCTGCCACGATGCTACCGAGCTCTGCAGAGGCCACGAGTTCCCCAGCACTTAGGACCAGCTCTTTAGCACCGGAGTCACTCAGATGCTGAGTGCACGTTGAGGCAGAGCTGAGCCAGAAGCATCTGCTCCCTCCATTTAGCACCGCTGCTCAAGGAAATGGTATTTCCTGGGATCCAGACACCTTTCTACAGTGGCTCCATTTTTTATTTCAGAGAATGTTGTTTCGGTTGCCCACCTGCGGAAGGGTTGACAGAGTTTATCTCGCCCTCAGTCAGCACTGGAAGCTGCTGATTAATGCAGAAAATATGAAGGGTCTTAAAAACGAAGGTGCATCACAGCTGTCAGCTGCTCCCTTCCCTCTCCTGAGTCAGGAGGATGGATGGCTCTGCCAGCATCCCGCCGGCCAGCGATATTGGGTATCTCCCAGGGTCATTGCCGGGGCAGAGCCCAACAACTCAAGCCCGGAGCGGGGTGGTATTAAGCAGGGGACGAGTTGCCTGGAGAACCAAGGGACCCAGTGGGTTGGAGCGAAGGGTTAACAGGACAGTGACGGCTCTTTAGGAGCAGAGGCTGAAGATGAGCGTGTCTGTGGGAGGGGGATGTCAGTTGTGTGCATTCGCCAGGATGATCTCAGGGAGCGGGAATCTGCAAGCAGCCCCGGGAGGAAGAGGCAGGGAGCAGGCAGGGAGCGGGCAGGCGGCGCGGGGTGACAGGCAGGGCAAAATGAGGGGGCACCTGGGCGAGATCTGGGAAGACTGGGTCCTATTCTGATTGTTCCATGCCCTGGGGCATCCCTGCCAGCGTCCCCAGGAGGGGCAGGCAGCAGGCATGCCTGCCTGCAGCGCTGGGCAGAGCACCGGGGCAGCCGGGAAACCAAAGGTGTTTCCAGACAAGCGGGTGTCCCGGGGGTCAGAAAGGCCCAGAGAAAGGTGTGGGAGAGGCCGGCTGATAGGAAAGCAAATAGTTTGGCTGCCTCCGTGGAAAAGTACCTGGTCTGTTTTGTTTCCTAGATTCGTGATGAAGGATAAGGATTTAGGAGAACGGGAGGGAGAGCTGCAGTTAATCCACTGATTAACCTGAGCAGAGATAGGCAGACGCTAAATCAAAGCAGAGGAGCAAGAGAGAGAAGTCAGTACCACCAACCCAAGCGACAGCAGAGCATGGGGACGGCTTAGCTCCAGCGCGGTTTTCAATGCAGAGGTGAAGACTGTGGGGCAACCAAAGGGCAAGGTTAGAAACACCACGGAGCGCCGGAGAAGCAGGAGCGGCCGGAGGGAGCAGAGAGCAGGGCGCGAGTCCCCAGGCGCAAACGACAGGGACCCGCTGGTCTTTCGGCCATGCTGGTGGCGTGGTCGGCTGAGAAGTTGTGGCTGAGGACCCCGACCGGGGGAACGCTAAACCTTCCCGTGAAGGTGCTGGGCTGGGCGGCAACGGTGGGTGCGGGACTCCCGGTCTCACCGCGATAGGGGTGGGGCGAATCCCCAGCTCTGCAAACGCATCTGATTTGGGATGGATTTGGAACCGTGGACTTGGGGATTGGGCACAATGCATGGAGGGATGGGAGGCTGCGGGAGATAAGGACATATCCAGTTTCACGGGATCTGGCACGGCTTGGGCCGTCTCAAGCTGCAGAGTGCGATTGGGGTTTGGCACTGCCGCGAGCGAAGTTCTCTCCCTCCTTTTAGAGCTGAGGCCTGGCAGCCCCGTGAACGCCGCGGGAGCCGCTAACGCCGCGTGCTGCTCACATGCCGCAGCTCTGAGTGCACGGGCCGAGGGGCAGATCCGGCACCGAGGCGTCCCGCAGGCGCATCTCCACGCAGGCAGGCTGCGCTCCTCCAGCTGCCGGTCCCGAGTGGGCAGCCCTGCAGGCGTGGCGGCATGGCCACCAGCTTGCTGGGTGCCCTGGGTGCACCCAGCCAAAATCCACCTGCTCCATAGCCGCGTGGGACAGGCTTGCTGGGGCTCCCCAAAGCGGCGGGTGGTGGCAGCATCCCTGCGGTCCCTCCAGAGCCTAGCTCAGATGTTGGCTCTCCTGTCATTAAGTATGTGTCTGGACAGAGAAAAAAGGAACGCGCAAAGAAACCCACCCTAAATCAACTCGTCCTCTCTGTGGCTAAGGCTCTTCCCCTCCTGTTGTGTTGCTCCATTTAATCGCCATCCGGTCTGCGGAGACGCGCGCGAGATGCGTGCCTGCGTGCCGCGGTCCGCGCTGGGCTGCGCAGGGCTACAGGTATTTGCAGGGTTCGCGCGTTGCCTTCGCGTGTGCCTCTGTGTAGTCTGCGTGTGCTGTTGTGTGTATTTTGTGTGCGCGCACACACGTGGTTCTGCTTTGGTTACTATCATTACAACGTATTTATCACTGTGCATTTCACGAATACGCTATTTATACTCCAATCGAGTGTGTCATGCTTTGCATTAGTCCAGTCAAATTACGACTTCAAAGTTCTCAAATTCGGCGGGGCTCCCTGTCTCTCCCCGGCAGAGGGGCAGTCACAGGTCTGAAAGGTTTCTTATTTATTTTGTTCGTTATGAAGTTGAGGAACCGCTTTCCATCTGGAACCATGTGGAATTTTTGCATTTGAGATATTTAACCTGACTTTAATTTGAGTCGAAACGTCTGATATTTCTGATAGTAATCCCACGCCGGGGGTGCGGAGGGGGCGGAGGGGGAGGACCGAAGGCACCCCCCTTGCCTCCGCAGAGGCGCTCCAGCCGGTCCCTGTTAAGCGGTTCCTGGCATGCGAGCGCGCGGCAGACAGTAATGGAGAGCCTAATCAGATCTGGGGAGCTACGAAATCGCTGGAGCGGTGGCAGAGTAAGTGGGTGTCCATGAGAAACCCAATAGTTCTCGATTCATTTTCCTCCTGGCCACCATCCATCGCGGGGCTGTGCGTGCCTTCCCTGGCCGGCAGCCCCCGGCAGCGCTGCCCTCGCGCCGCACGTGCTGCTCGGGGTGGGGTGGGCTCTGCCGGGCGACTGCCGCTGGCAGAGGCTGACAAAGGCTAAGTCCTTTTTCCTCCCCCTTTTTTTGGTTGTTTTTGAAACGCCAGCAAAGTGCCTCTTCCAATATATTATTTAAATCAGGAGAAAATGAGGCATTCGCCGTTGAGTTCTTTAAAAGGCGGCTGCGTTCAGGCTGCACGCATGGTCTACCTCACTGCGTTTTTAGCCACCCCCGGCAAGGGCAAGCCCGTGCTGATGGCAGCCCCACGGTGGGGATCGCTAAGGTCCGGCACCTGCGCGGAGCTGGGTTTCAGCCTTGCAAGGGTTAAACAACAGTAGCCGGGAAAATAATTGCAAAACCTAAAATTAAAGCTCCCCTGAACCCTGGCCCCTTCTTTAAACTTCAATAACGTCTTCTAAGAAAATG
Source organism: Phaethon aethereus (assembly GCF_964289735.1). NCBI lineage: Eukaryota > Metazoa > Chordata > Aves > Phaethontiformes > Phaethontidae > Phaethon > Phaethon aethereus. The sequence continues at coordinate 23,913,835 of NC_138586.1, forward strand.
TTGCTTAAAGGAACGTGGCATTATTGCAAATCAGATTTCCTGACTCTGGTGCTGACATTGCGAACAACTCAATAGTTTCACTGCAGGTCCTGAGATAAGGTCCGGTCTTTAACCCGCTGCTCCGCAGCAGGGCTTGGATGTCACAGGTGTCAAGGAAATCCCCCTCCTTCCACAGAGGGACCCCGACTGCCTGGGGATGGCCAGGGAGGCTTGGCCATCCCGGAGCACAGGGCACGGGTGCAGCGGGACCAGAACCGACATAGCGCACCGGGAGAGACGGCGGAGGTGGCGCAGCAGGTCAGGAGCAGACGCTGGGACCGAAGGCTGGGATTGAGCTCCAGCGCTGGGGGAGAGCCTGCAGCCTGCGAAGCAGGACTTCACAGAGCTGCTGCCTGGCTCAAGCATTAAAAACTAGCTGGGTTGCTATAATCTGTATTAGATTTAAACTGTGCAATAAATGTTTCGGTTTATTGATGCCAGACTGCAGCCGATTACAGCTGAAGTCACCAATGGATTTTAGTGCATGATGAGAGACCAAATGGCTTGGAGAGGGAGCCTGGGGCGCGGCGGGGAGCTGGTCGGAGCACACACCAGCGTCCCAGCTGCCGGGCCGTCAAGCTTTTCCTAAATAGAAACCTGGACCAGAAAAATAAAGCTGGTGATGGTGTTTCAGTCCCCTCAGACACGCTGCAAAGCCCCCAGACCCTTCTGCTGAGCCTGAGAGGTGCTGGGCAGGCGGAGCGTGGGGCACGCGGGGCTGCGTCCATCCCAGGAGGAGGGCGGCTGTGTCCCAGCAGGAGGGTGGCCAGCCCCGTCCCTCTGCCTTGGACGCACCCCGAGGGTGCCAGCAGGGCAGGAGTGGGGCAGGAGAGGTGTGCTGGAGGCATCTGCCGGGGCTCTGCGTCTCCATCAACCAGTTACTTCATCCATCCCCTCAGCAATTTGGCTTTGCAAGCACAAAATCCAGAGCACCAGGGTTTCTGGCCCTTTCCTGCCTCATCCTTCCCTTTTTCGGTTGTGCTCTGTTCCCTCCCACCCCTCCTTCGCCGCTGTTCTCGGCTGCTTTCCCCGCGCGGTGGCACCGTCCCTCGGCAGCGGCGCCGGGTCCCGGGCTCCTCCGGCCAGCGGATGCTCCTGGCAGGTAGGAGGTCCGGGGCTGGGTTGCTGACAAGTCAGGACCACACATCAGGGCTGACTCCTTGCTGCTTCCCCGCGGGAAGGGCAGCCTCTCTGCCATGTGTCTCTGCCTCTGCGCTTGCCAAGGACAGCCTGCGTTGGCCGCGGGCCTGACGAGCCACCACAGGATTGCGGCCACCCCAAACCCCAGCGAGTTCAGCGCTCAGATGTATTGCTGGTGCGAGAAAACCAACCCCAAATCCTGTCTCTCTGCAAGACAAGGATGCAACAGAAGACGAACGGCCCCGTTGCTGGAGGCAAATTGGAAGCCTCGCTTCCCGGAGCGGCAGGGTCCCTGCCGGGCGATGCCCTGGTGGGATGCTCAGAGGTCAATAGCCCGGAGTCCACAGCAGGGAGCAGCACCACAGACAATCCCTTACCCCTTCCCAACTCCATAAAAGTCTGAAGTGGTCTACGGGTCGCTGCACGGCGTAAGCCCAGAAGATATGACCCACGGGGCAACCGCCTCTCTGGCTGGGACACGCGCCAGGCTCATGGCAGCCCGCGGGAGTTCTCCCCGCGGTGCTGCGCCGGACCTCGAATGCCCGCGCACGCTGCTGAGCCGGGCCAGGCATCGGCTGGAATAGGAAGTTAGTGTCAAAGCCAGAAGGATGCAAAAAAAAAAGTGCATTTCCAGGGCCCCTGCCATGGGAGGATTAGAGTAAAACCCATGGATTTCTCAATATTTTCCTGACCCAAAGTGCTGAGTTTGTTTTGCTGTGATTTATGGGATCCTGTTACTCGCTCTCTGTGAATAGCGAGACAGTCACTGGGGATTTATTAAAACATTCACAAGTCCCAAAACTCTGTCAGATTTTTGCATGAGTAATAATTTGCCTGAGAATTTGGAGGAGAAGGCAAGTTACTTGCTACTCCTTGTTCATTACCCCGGCCGCCGGGAACGCTCCCGGCACCGGGCAGGGAGCCGGCAGGAGGGCACGTGCCTTGGCCTGCCAGCCCTGCACAAGGAGCAGCAGAAAGCCAAAGCCAACGCTTTGCAGGCAGCCCGGCAGCTGGGCTTTTTTCCTCCCAGCTATTTGGTGTGTGGATCTAACGGGTCCACTAGCGGGAAATTAAGTTCAGGTAACAAACATTTCACTTCTCCCAGCGGGTGCCTTGCTTGCCATTAACAGCATCCATCTTCAGCAGATGCCCAGGTCCATCTAGCATCAGAGCTGACCCACAGCCTATTTTCCACCACCTTAACCTCCAAATAAACACCAAACAGACCTACATTAAAATAACATGAAGAAACAATCCAAACCAACAGGGGAAGGAAATTCCTTTTTTTTTTTTTTTTTAAATTCAGATGGAGCTTTTTTTGGTCTGAGTCCTGGCAAAAAAACAGCTGAGATCAGTTCCCAATTAGGTGCTTTTGGCCTCTGCGAGCGATGAGAAATGACCTAGCTGATTTCAGTCATTTCCCTGAGCCCCTCGCAGAAAAGCTCTTGCAAACTTGGAGGGTGGGGCTGCGAGCTGACGTGCTGGGTTTCTCTTTGCCGCCCGGCATTGACAAACCCCAGCCCCACCTCGTCCCCCACCCCAGCTGGACCTTCCGAAACCCTGCCAGCACCCTGAGGCTGGGTTCCCCGGACCCCACCACCTGGGCTCAATGGGGGCTCGGGGCTGAGTGGGACCAATCTGAGCATCAGAGACCTCCAAGGAAGGTCCATCGGCTGCGGGGAGTCGCTGGCAGCTGCTTTCCCCCCCGATCAGCAGCAAACCAGGCTCCTTGTGCAGATGCATTCATATCAAATAGTCACTTGTTTGTTTTAGAGAGACTATCATGTTTTTTCTTTCCCCAGGAAAAAGACGCTTAGCATCATCCTCATTAAATCTTACCTAGGGTAAAAATAGCATCCCCCAGAGAAGGTCCTGTCTGCATTTTGTGTTCTTACTCCCTTTCTGCTCCCGGTTGCTAAACGCAGTTGCTTTTAAACATCTGTCACAGCAGCGACTGCCTTCTTGCACGGCGAGATCAACCCCCATGAAAAGCAATCTGGAAAGCCACTGGAGGAAAGGTGCTCGCGAAAGGAGGATGCGACGGCGTTCGCACATGCTGACTCACCGGCAGCGTGTGAGCGCTCTTCAAAGGGCTGAAACGCTGCCCACGGCAGACAGTCCCCGCCGGCGAGCTGTGCCAGGAAATTTTGTGAGCATATCACAAATTCCTCTTGGAAAAACGGGCCAAAGAAAGGCTACAAAAAAAATAATCGCTCTTGCCCGAACGGCAGCAGAAGAGGCAGTAAAGCGGAATGAAAGCACTGAGCAAAGCTGTTGTGTCTTAACGGGAATCCCGACCCCTGATCTCAGCTCCCCTCTTTTATGTTTCCCTGACTTCGGCGCTATTGTGGGCAGATGCCTTTGAATATGATTTATTTGTTTGTCTTGGCATCCAAACGACGAGTCCTGAGACCAGAGAAGACGATCGAGAGCCCGCTTCCGAGTTCCCCTTCCCGCGAAGCCCGCGCGCGCGCTGCCCCGTGCGCTCTCGCAGCGGCTCTGCTGCGCCGGTCGGCGGGGGGGAGAAGAGAAGCGCGCAACAGTTGAGCATCTTAAAACAACACAGTTCGCTGGCCCGTGGCCCGGGGGGTTGGACTCTATTACTCCAACCGTCAGGGAAGCGGAGCTGGATTCGGGCGAGGAAAGCGCCGCCGACCAAGCCCATCGATACGCGCATCGCAGCAAGGGCGTCGAGGCGCTGCTTGCTGGATTCCTCTCGCAAGATCCCAGACCGTGCTGTCCGGGCACGCAGGGGCAAAGTCCCCTGCTCTCCAGGGAGCCAGGCTGAAATCAGAACCTCACTGACAGCGAGCGGGGCGAGGAGTGCTGCAGGGTTTGGCCCGACGATGCTCTCAGAAACGACTCCAACAGCTTTTTGGTGCAGTTCCAAAAGTCTTTGTTTTTCCCAGCTTTTTGCTGTTGGATTGCAGAGGATGATTTAAAGCCAGAGCCAACTATCTACCAGAATGAAACAGTTTCACAAATTGTAAGGCCAAAGGGACCATTAGATTACGCAGTCCAACCTTCTGAACGAGACAGGCCAGCTCTACTCTGTCTCATTAGTGCCTTAATGCTTGCTGTTGCTGCAACCGCTTCCTTCTACTGATAGCTTCTTTCCCTCTCCAGCCCTCTTCCAGACACCGCAGCTCTCAGCGTCAGCTGGGTCCAAGACCGAGCAGAAATAAAGTCACCTCAGGCAAAAATGCAGCTCTCACCTCAGGGGCTTTATAGCGTAACAACTTCAGGTTCACAAAGCTCTGCTGTGGGTCTTTCTTCCACCCTACATGTGTTTCTCGTGCTCACGTGGGGCACGGGGGCGATAACTGGGGTGGAGACGGGCTCTATGGGAGATGTCCCTGGGGAATATGCAGGCACAGTGTGCTGAATACTGGCAGGAGGTTGGTGTCCATCTAACACCTGACTGCAAGGCATCTTCAACTTCACATCATCCTTCGTCGGCATAACAATCCATGCAGGACCAGCTCTCGGAGGCCATTCCTGTTCGGAGAGCACAGTTCCTCGTGGGTCCAAGGTCCAGAGGGGACAGGGTAGGGTCCTGCTATTCCCGGCGAGGCTGCAGCTCTGCAGAAACAACTCCGAGCGCAGCACCGAGGTCACCGAATATCCCCCCAACTTCTGGCTCACAGGAGACAAAGGATGAAAGCCCGTGGGGGCTCTTCCGCAGCGCCAGTGAGTTTGCCTGCCCTGAAAGCCTGCCCACAAGCTGCGACGGGAACACGCTCACCCGAGCATGCCCGAGCACGCCGCTGGCCCCTTGCTACCTGCCTGGCTCCCCGCTCTTTGGCCCGCAAACCCAGCCCCGATGCACAGTGGCCCTAAGTGCAAACCTCACCACCACCAGCTGATGCTTTCTGGATGGAAGCCGTGTCACGTAGTTGGGAAACGCATATTTATTTCTCCTCCTCTTTCCATCGTGTCCCCTCTCAGCTCAGGAACGTGACGCTGAATTTTCTGCCTAGAATGTGCTGCTCTGTTTGAACAGGTTTTTCTATTCCCCAATCACTCACCATCTCCGCTGCACGAGATTTATTGACTTTTATTTATTTATTTTGACTTAGTCATTTTTCATTTGGGACAGAGCAATGTGCCGAGTGAAGACGGCCTGGGAAGCCCTCTGCATGAGTCACGGCCTTAAGCCTTTGAGCCGCTTTGTTTCCTTTGGTTTAATCTCTTGACTGCAGTAAACGCGTTGGACAAAGCTCTGCTTGTTCGGGGATGGCCAGGGCCGGTGCTTCAGGGGGTCAGATAACGGGGTCCAGCCGTGGGTGGGAAGAAGGAGAGCAGAGCGCTTCTGCGTTGGCGGATTCATGCTCCTCTTCCACCATCTCCAGAGATTGCCGTACCCCGCTGATGCTGAGACCTTTGCGGCTCTTCTGGCACTGTCGGGCAAGTTGAGGCTCGGGACATCAGGAATTCATGCTCCCAAGCCATATACCAGGGTGTTCATTCACAGCCCATATGGGAAACATGAATTTCGGCTCCTTGCGTTGCAGTAGCACTCCCAGCCTGTTCCTCCAGCTCTTAGTCATGCGTTTCCTTTCACGCTTGAGTACCACCGGCAGGGACTGCTGCTGAAAGGGGCTGGTGCGCAGCTCGCGGGGAGGCTGCGGGGCTCACTGCGGGCCAGGAGGCTTCCCTGTCATCTCCCGTCGTCGGGGAGCGGTGGGCCGGTGTGCGGCGATGGGATGGGGGCTGAAGCTGCAGCTCCTGGGCGCTGGGTGCGCAGGGACCGTTGCACACCGCTGCTCCCAGCGCGCGTGCCGGCCCCTCGCAAACGCCTCCAGCCAGCGCGGTCCCTCTCCCTTCTGGCAGAGCAGCTGTCGGCGGGGCTCTTCCAAAATGGTTGGCTGCTGGCGAGGAAGTCGCGCCGGAAGAGCCTCTTCCAGATGTGCATGGCTGTGTGCACGCTACCGCTGCTCCATCCGCGGCGCCGGCCCCGCCGCGTGCCAGGCTGCGCGGGGAGGCGGGGGCAGGCGGTCGAGGGGACGGAGTCCACATCTGTCAGGCCGCGGTGTCACCTCGTCACGCGTGGCGGGGCCGTCGGGGCAGGAGCTGCTGTCGGTCGGCGGTGCCTGCCAGCGCAGCACGTCCCCGGCGCGTCCCGCTGGGGTTTCGCCCTGCCTGGGTCTGACTACGCCCAGTATTTCCTTTGGCAGAGGAGCCTCCAGCCTAATTATGTCACCCTTACATCATTTTTGTTTGTCTAAGCTAAGATTTCCCCGACTCGTTCTCACCCTAATGCTTCTGGTTTTGCCCTGCGTCTTTGCATGTGACCGTCCTCCCTCCCTCAGACGTCCGTAGGTACCAGCCACCCTCCTCTTGCCTCCCTTCTCCCCGCTGCGTTCAGGAGAGTTCGGGGATTTCTGCACTGACGGGATCCTTGACCTACAAGGATTGTGCTGTCTTACGTGTTTCAAGTCTCATGCTCCAAGTGAGCGTTGCTCTTAATTCCGACACGAACCGAGCTCACGCTGGGCAGCCGCAGCCTTGCTGGGGACCGGGAGCGTTCGCACGACGCGTCCGTTGCAGCAGCCGTCCTGGCACGCTCCTGGGGAGCGTCTCCGAGGGGCAGGTTCTGCAGGGCGGGGGGGAATCCGGGTGCGCTTTGTTGCCCCAGCAAATGCGGCACCGATCTGCGGGTCGCTCCGCACCCCTGCTCTCTCTGCAACACCTCCCACGGCAGCTTTCCGGCGCGCCGGGGAGGGAGCCCGTGCCCGGGACGCGCTCCTCCTGCCACGCGCAGAAATGCAGGTTAAATATCTGTGTCAGGGGAACAAATGATAGTGGGTTTTTTTCTCTCCTTGCTTCAAATTGCTCCCAACAGAAGGGTCCCACTAATAAAGCATCGACGACATCGCCCGTGTCTTCTCCTTAAATCGGCTGAGCAGGAAGAGCGAAGCCGGGAGAGCGAAGCCGGGGGACCCCCCGGTGTGGATGCGGTGCACGGGGCTGGGCACGAGTGGGTGTGGAGGAAGGAGACAGTCATCCTCCTCTTGTGGGAAACAACCCCGGGAGTAACTTGTGGTCTTCAGCCTGTGCCGCAGCGTGGGGCGGAGGAGCGAGGGCCGAGGGCCGGCCAAGCCGCTTCCTGTGGCTCTCCCTTGGCCGCAGCTTTGATCTATTTTTAACGAAAACTGCTGAAGCGCAGGGAATCGGGTCGCTGGCCGTGCGCGGCGCTCGGCGGCGGCTGGGTGACGGGAGGCCAAGGGGGGTCGGGACTCGGCCGGGCTCCTCCAGCCACCGAAGGCAGTGGCAGGCGGGGATGCGACCCCCCGTCCCGTCCCGCACCCCTCCTGCCACTCCGCAGGAGGGAGGGGGCCAGGTGGGGAAGGGGAAGAAGCAGCAAAGAGCTCGAAGTCATCCCCTTGGCCGACCTGAGCCCATTGCTTCAATGGTTTTTTTTCTTTTAATCGCATTAGGAAAGGATGCGTTTGTTTTTTCATCTCCGGTTGTTGTCTCCCTCGGGGCCCCCTCGCTACAGCTCTTTGTTTGTGAGCAGAAAATACTTCCACAACCAAAGCCTGGCCGAGAAATCCTGGAGCAGGTTGTAAATCTCCGAGGCCGGCCGATTGACACACACCTGCTGGCTGCTGGTATGCAGCTGGGGAGGGGGAACGGGGAAACGTGCGGGGTTTTTTCCTGTTTTTTAATAAAACTAGCATGATTCTCATTCAGCTTTTCAAAAGAAATCGCGTGATTGCAAACGGGGCTGTAGTGGCAGCCACCGGCGATGGCTTTCCCACTTCTTCAAAGCCCAGAAGCCTGGGCTGGGTCCCATTTGCCCCTGTGAGCATACAGCAAAAACTGGGTGAAATAACGGGGGTTCGGGGTGATGTCCCTCATGGGAACTGGGGCTCTGGGACCGGGAGGGGCTGTCCGGGCGGTGGGCTCCCCAGCCTGGGACGGGAGCAGGAGGAAGCCCACGGGATGCTGCGGGGAGGGGTCAGCCCAGCGTGAGCGGTGGGTTGTTGGGTAAGGGGGAGCTGGTGAAGACTAACGGGGCCGCAGCAGAGGAAAATAAACTTTACAGCAACGGCCTGACTGTGGGGCAGGGCTTTGGGCTGGGTCTTGGTTAAGTGATTGTTTGTGACCACACTAAACAAAGGGAAAACAGTGTTTGTTCTTTTTGTTTGTTTTTTAATTGTGTGGGGTAAACCCTAATACAGCAAAAGCAATAGGTTTCAAACAAACGATTTGTATTTAATTGGCATCTTTCTGCCACAGGAAAGGAAAAGAAATCTGCGCCGAATTGCAGACCCTAATAAAAGCCTCGTTTTGGGGAGTGATTCATTAACTTTACTGGGGGCGCGTTTAAAAAATAATTTAAGAAAGAAAAGAAAAAAGGGCCTAGATTTCCTGTGCCTGCCTGTAATATTAAACCTGCTTAAGCTACAAGGAGACGCCTGTGGATGTAATTGCACGTTTCCAAAAGCCTGCGTCCGCACAGCCGGCTCCAAACGGCCTCTGAAGCTGCAGTGGTTTCCCCAGCTGCAGCAGGGGCAGGAAAGGGGGGGAAAAAAATCTGATGGGCAGGCGTTTCTGTCCCTTTTTATTTTCCCAGTGTGTGTAAGACGCAGAGCCATTGCTCTGCCCGCCTCTCTCTTTCCTGGAGTCAGATTAAAACGAGCAAGTGGCCACAAGCCCCTATGGTCAGTGGTCCCAGCACATAAGCTGCTTATTGAAGCCGAAGTTGCTTTCCCTCCAGCGCTGCAACCCGGGGCTTCTGCGGTTTGGGGGTTTGCGAGGCACCCCCAGCAAATATTAATGAGCGTAAAACAATTAGGCAACCTCTGATGTGACGGCGTTAGGTCGCTGGTCCCCGAATCGCGGGGCACGGCAAGGGCGGGTGCCAGCCCAGCGCTGCCATCGCCCGGCCGGCGCGGCTCAGCCGGGGCTTTGCCGGGGAAGGGCGCGCGGTGGAGCTGGGTGATCTCCTTTCTATGGAGCAGGAATTTTTCTAAAAAGCAGGAGGGTTTTTTTTTGTTGTTGTTGTTGAAAAATGCTGACGCGTGGAAATCAAAACCTTTTGTGGAAACATAACCATTTCCACGAAAACTTAGTTAGTGAGGATTTCCTCAACTTGGGGACGGCATTTCTCATCAAAGTGAGCGAGGACGACGCCAAAGCCCTGCTCTGCCCAATTCTCAGCATCTCCAGCTGATGCTGTCGGGGTCGTCCCCACCGTGGCCCGGTGCAGAGGGACGAGCCGCGTGGCAGCGCGGCCGTGCAGGAGGCTCAGAGCCGCATCTGTGACCGCCAGCCTCGAAGCCGGGGGCTCCGCAGCCGGGGGAGGTGAAACGGGAGCCAGGCAAAGGCAGGGGTGCGGGCAGGGCTGCGGCAGGGGACCGGCCCAGCACCCCTCCGTGCCGTGTCTACGTTTTCCTGCTTCCACTTCAATGAACAATCGCACTCGGCTGAATCACTGGAGGGGAAAAAAGAAGCCACTGACACCCTGTAGTTAGCAATGAGAAAGCTAAATATAGCTCTTGCTATGGGCTGTGTGATAGGGAAGGAAAAAAATGAGTGGGCACGATGCTCAGTCACTTCGGTTAATCTGATTACACCCAAAAAGGAACATTATCCGTTTTCCCGTGCTCTCCCTCCGCCCAGGATGCTTTGCGGGGGTCTGTACCGACCCTGTCGGCACCCCCGCATCCAGGACGGGTCCTCTCTTGGGGGTCTCCTGCCTGCCTGCGTTCTGCTCCGGGAGCCTTCGCCTCCTGCGGTGTTTCCCCATTGGGGTCCCAGTCTCAGACCCCCCTCCCACCGCTCTCACCCCTAAAATACACGTTCCTCATATGATGCTCCCAGTCCCGGGTTCATCCTTCCCTACTATCCCCTCAATATTCTGTGCCCTCGCTTGCCTCTGCCCGTCCCCAAATCCAGCTCCTCTCCGCTCCTGCAGCCAGCGCGGTGCTAAGAGGCAGGGAAGGATGGAGCGGGCTCCAGGGGAAGGGAGATACCCTTGGCTGAGCCATAAACTGTGATTTTTTTTTTCCAGAGGCACTTGAAATCAATCAAATTTGGGGCAGATTTCCACAGAAAAAGCAAAAGGCCTATCTCTGCAACCAGATATGCTTCCTGGAAAATGCTGAGCATCTGTTCCACGTCATGGGAGAGCAAGAACTTCTCAATAAGATAAAGTAAGTATAATTGGAAATTGAGTTGTTTTCTATATTTTAATAGCAATACATGGTGTTTTTCTGCACCCGTGTTCTCAGAAATGGCTGTGCCGTGTGGAGTGGATTGTTTCCTCAGCTTCTGCCTCAGGCAGATACCAAACATGGGAAATTTCAGCCCAATTGATTCAAGTCTGGCAAAGCTCTGCACGAGCGACTGCAGAGCCTCCTGATGGGAAGTGTCAGGCAAACTTAATCACGACCGGTGGTACCACAGAAAAGATTGTGCTCTAAACCCTGGAAAGTTGGCACGGCCGCACAGCATGCTCGCTCTCTCTTTCACATTTAGATGTTGCAGAATTTGTGTTTTTTCGCTGCATTGTTCCACTCCTCTTTTTTTTTTTTTCCTTTCCCCCCCCCCCCCCCAGTCTCTGGCTCTCGCGGCTGCTTGGCTGGAGCGAAGCACGCCAAGGTTTGGATGACAAATCGTCTTGTAGCATCTGCTGGGAACTGATAAGGCAGGAGCCTGATAAGCCTAACGTGCCGCTCCCACTGGACAGTGGAAGGATGCTTTTGTCTGGGCATGGGGGACTCTTTCCCCCCACTGAATCCAGAAGCCGTCGCATCCCGGGGATCGAGGCTGGGCTCCAGCCAAGCGCCCCAAATTGGAAAATCAGGCCGAGGGTTTGGGAGCCTTGGGCAGCCTCAGCCTTTGAGTGTGGTGTTTTCTTTCCAGGCTGTTGACTATTTCACGAGGTTAAACACATATGTAAAAGCAAACCACAACCCCAACTAGTCATTCTGCCTTGAATAAGTGTCTGCAGTTTTTTGGAAGAGATAACAATGCTGTCTTTGTTTCCTCCTCGCTTCCCTCCCTCCCTACCTCGCTTTTTTCATTCCCTCTCTCCTAGCATGTAAACCATGATAGCAACAGTATTTCATTCCACAAATAGTCTGGGAAATGGGGCCGAGCACGTGGGTAGGGTGACGGGAAGGCAAATACCAGTTTGAACCAAAGAGACAGGAAAGTCTGCTGAACACAAGATGCCATCGCTCCCCCGGTCCGTCTCCAAAGCGTGACCATGAGCTAGTGTGAAGGCATAAGGATGGCCACTAAACAGCGTATTTTAGTCTCCGAGGTCTTGTCTTACAGGGAATGCCACCACACTGTCTGCCTAGCTTTCATCTCTTCCTATTTTCAGCTGAAAGATTGATCCGGCATAAAATAATGGCAGCCTGGTAGAGCAACTCCCTCTGAATTCTGCGGGCAAAGCTCTCCTCTGAGCCCAGCTGTTGTCCATAATAATAATTGTTTCTTAGAAAGGCCTCTGCGTTGCTTGAACGTAGTCCAGTGTTTTCCCTTGAGGATAGAACTCGGTGGGCTGCATTGTCTGCAGTGCCTCGGGGTCGGCGTGGGAGCGGGGAGGGGGCTGACCAGCCATCGCCAACCCAAGAAATTGCTGTTTTGCAACAGGAGTTGGAAGCACACGGAAAATAACGCCCAGCTGGAAACCTCAGAGGCGGTTTGGGTAGGAGCCTTCCCAAAGAGCTGTTGCTCCCAGGAGCTAATACGGTATCTCATTCCCCCCTGCGAGCGGCTGCGTGCCAGCCGTCGCAGAGACGTGGCAGTGGGGACCAGCTCTGACGTGGGGGTACACGACCTATTCGGGCTCCCCTGACGAATGCGGAGGTGATGCTCTGCTTGCTACCCCCAGGCAGAGGTGAGGACGTGAGCTGGCCCACACCTACGCCTGGTTATGACCAGGTTGGTGCTCACAGAACCCTTTCGCCGAACCACCTTGGTCACAGGGTGAAGAGCCTCTGTGCGGTACTAAAAACACGCTGGCACCTTTCGACATCTTCAGTGGCTCCAGCGAGTTCAGACCTGGGCTTCGGGCCCTCAGGGCGGCCCTCTTGCCCCGGCACCTCCACAATCAGACTTTGGCTCTCCAGTGCAGACATCTAGCCAGCATACATTTTAAGAATAGCTGATGCTTGTACTGACACATATTACTGGATAAAATAGACCAGCAAGGAACAGGGTTGCGGAGTGACTGGGGTGAGGGAATGCTTCATGTCACTATGAGAGCTCCTTCGCCATCCCTGGAGCCATGGTGGGAAGAGTCAGTCCAGAATCCACCAAGGTTGTGCTTAATCCAGAGCTGAACTATGGGGTTCAAAGGCTGTGTCTCGGTTTATGTGTAAATCTCTTTTATATGAAAGTGGGACACGTGCTCTGCAGGCAAGCAGTGTCACGAGGACCTAGCAGAGGCATGAAAGGATGCGTGAAAGGCTGGATCCTGTCACCAGAGGCACACAGATGGATTTGGGTATACATTCTGATCAAAACCAAGGACTGAACCCTAGTGGAGAAGTATCCTGGACAAAAGATCTGTTATCATCAAACGAAAATCTCAATAAGCCAAGAGCTGTGACTTCGGTCTGAAATAAATCAATCAACTACTGAAAATAACACCAATATTTCAGTATGTCTCATTTAATGCAATTTTTGAAAAATATCGTGCTCCTTCCTCCGAGGTCAGGCTTAATCATTAACCACTCACTTTAAATACGATGCTGTGAGATCAGCCTTGAAGCTTACCAGTTGCTAAATGCACGCTGGCCGTGCCAATAAATTCTCTCGTGGAGCCCACCGAGCTCTAGGGACTGCCCCGTCCTCCGCTGCTCTGCGGGGCCCGCGTTCCTCCGGTATCGGACCAGGCTGAAGGGAAAACCCTCTGGGCGAAGCTCTAGGAGACGAGGTGTTGACAGAGGAACACGGAGAGTTGGAGTTTTCTTGCTTCACGCTCCCAATTTCATGTGACAGAAAAATTGTTAATATTATTTTTTTATATTTTGTGTACTTGTTTTATTGGTACTCATTAGCATGCTCTGATATCACTGAAATCAAGATTTTTCCCATAGCTAGACCAAATGATTTTCTCTTATTGAAACAAACTTCTGGTTCATGTTGAAATAAATTTATTGGAATTTTTATTTTGCTAGAAATTTTAGCTTTTTATGGCAACCCAGAATAAATATTGGTATTGCCTGCAGACTGAAAAATCTAGTTTCTAGTCAGATCCAACCTATCTGTTCCCATACAGAATAATAATCCCATGCTACTGACCAGCAGCATCGTGGTCAGATCTAATGCATAAATACATTAAAATAGCTACAGCCTGAGCCAAATGACCTGAGTTTATGTGGCAAGCAAATAGCACAAAAATAAACAGAGCCGCCATACGCTTTAACTACAGGAAAGCAATCCGAGTGGGACCATGCTGCTTTAATTTCTGTCGTGTATTCAAAACCCACCCCGCTTCGGAGGGTCCCTTTGGTGCGAGGTGGAGGTGGGCTGGGGCGCACGCGCCGTCGCAGGGATGCTCTGGCGTGGCCGGGGGGGTCGCTGGGACCCCCGGAAGAGGCAGGGTACCCGACGAGGGACCGAGGAAGGGGAAGGTGCTCAGGAAGCTTGGGGAGGAGAAGGGGGAGCAAAGGGGCATCACGACCAGAGAGGGGGAAAGCGGACTCAATCCGGACTAGCAGCCAGCGCGAGGGGCTGTGCTCGCCGCCGGGAGCGAGCAGCGCTGGCGGTGCCGGCGTGGGGGCAGGGGCGTTAATCTGACACCCGGAGATGTGTCTGATATTTTATTTATTAGAAAAGAACCTTTTTCCATTCCCTGCTTCTCTGAAAAAAAAGAAAGAGCAAGAGAAAAAAAAAAAACCCACCCCTCTTAGGCTCATTAGAGGCAAATGTTCCCACTTAGGAAAAACTGAGGTTTTTTCACCCGCTGCTTATAAGAAACAGCAGACAGCTGGGTTCACCACATCCCCGTCCCCTCCTTCCCTCCCGGCACCCCCTCGGCGTGCCGCGCGCCCACCACCCCGCAGGTCCATCAGGCGCGATGGCAAGGGGATGCGCAGCAGCGTGGCTGTTTCGCCACGTTCCGGCTGCGGTACCCACGAAGGTCCTGGCAGAAGAGGCTGCTGTGGCCTCTCAGCATCTTCGTCGTGAGATGCTCCGAGTTACTGAGTATCGGGGGGACGGAGGGGCTGCCTCGTCGCGCACGTCTCCCAGGCACCCTTGGCCGACCCGGGGCAGAGCTGGGAGGCGGCAGCGGGTGCTCTGCAGAACGGCCGTGTCGGAAGGACGGAGCCGGTCAGGGATGAGACCTGAGCCGAGAAAGGGGCTGAGGGGGACACAAGCCTTTCGGAAAGGCGCCCCGCGAGCGGCGGGGAGCAGGACACAGCCGGGGGGGAGAGGGGGGGGCGGAGGGAAGGGAAAGGCTCTGGGGGCATTTAAAAGAAATCTACCTCCACGGGGCATGAAAATAAGCTTTGTTTTAAAAAGCAAACAAGCAAACACATGTTCTGCCCAGCTAAATACAAACTCCCAAAGTTATTATTTATTATTTCTACTAAGGCAACGTTCAGAGACTTCTTTAAGATTGAAAGGGTTCCCTGTGCTCAGCTTTGTAGCAATGTGGGGCAAGAGACAGCCCTTTAGCAGGAGATCAGACACAACAAATAAGAGTAAGGAGAAAGAATGAAGGGTGGGAAGACAAAGGAAACAGTAATAAGGCTGTGTGTTTGCTCTTGCCAGCTATGTACACATCAAGAGGGGTTTGAATGCTCGATGGTTAAGCAGCTTTTTAACTTTTCTGTAAAGCCAGCTCTGAGCAAGAATGAAGTGGAAATAAATAAAAACATTTCAATTAATAGCGCCGTACCACTCCCCTCCTTAATGTTTCTATCCAAGTGCTCTTTGCAAGCAAGAACTTTTCTGCTGTGTGCTTCATACTTGCGTACTAACGCAGCCGTGCTGTGAAATCAAGAGCTCACGCCACCTCCGATTTTTAACATTGAAGTGCGATTATGGCCAAGAAAGGGATTCTGCAAGGGGGAAAGACAGACTGTCATCGCCCTAACAGCTCCTGGTTCCACACCGCTTCTCCTCGGTGGCCGGTGCGTGGAAATGTGCTCACCAGGTCGATGACTGAGGATCGAGGCGGTTCCTCGCTCCCCTCCCTGCGCCATCCCACCTCCGTGGGATGAGGATTCAGGGATGACAAGCCAAGCCGGCCGCGCGCGACGCACGAAGCGATCGCCTCGGTGCCGGCTCCTCCGCAGCCCCGAGCCGCGGTGCCAAGGGGGCCCGTGCAGTTGCTTTTCTGACCATAACAGCACCCGTTGTCACCTGGAAATGAGCCACCAGCTTCTGATGAACTGTTGGTGATTAACAGGGAATCATTCTGCTGTCCCGGGATACCGGGCAAGGGTCAGAGCAAAGGGGGGTGTGGGGGGAGCTGAGGTGGTGGTGTCTTGCCCCTCTGCCTGACAGCAACAACTCCTGCCTTTAGCACTAGTCTAGTTTTCCCCGCACATATAGCAAAGCTCTCAGCGATGGCAAGCAGAGGGGTTTTTTCCCCCCCAAAAAAGAAAAAAAAAATCCCCATGATTATTATTTGTTATTTACCCTGCACTTCAGGGTTGATGAGGGCTGTACAAAACTCGAAGGAAGAAATATTTCTTCCAGGTAAACATCCGTCCCTGCTGAAGTCAAAACGGATTTTACTACCAACTTCAGAGGAGCTGGATTCTCAGTTGGTGTCTTCTCAGTCTGCTTCACACCAAGCAAGAGTCTTCAGGTGCTTTGAAGGGGTCAGGCTCCTGCTGGGCAAGTATTTTTCTCTGTGGGAAGCAACCTGAAGTGCTGTCTGTGGCTCACGGTTTTGCCTATGGTTGTTTTCTGGAAAGAAGAAAGCGGGGAGCTTCCACGCACGGTGGGTGGCACGAGGGAGGGGTTTAAGGGGAAGGAGAGTGGTAACGAGAGGGGAGCATGGGGCACAGCAGGATGGGGAGGACACAGCGATGAAGGTGGGCTGGAGAAGCACAGACGGTGAGGACCAGGCTGGAGACCTGAGCACGGCGGGGAAAGCGGGAGGGAATCAGACATTCAGCACATGGCCCGTGAAGACCTGCGTCCCTTCTCAGTGGATTGACATTTTGCCTATGATACTGGGTTTTCCCTCTTATCAGTGAGCCACCAGTCCATAAATGCACGTTTTGGCTCTCTCCTCCCAGAAGCAGGAGGTATGCACCTCAGCCTTTTTTCCAGTGCTCGCCCTCATTACTTGGGCATCATCTCTGACGCAGACCCCGGTTCAGATCTGTGCGTCCGGCGTACCGCTGCGTCTCACTTCATAACTCCAGGGTATGACCTTGCCTGCCCGTCCACAGCTGAGGCTTCCAGGCTGTTATCTTTTCATGACTTGTTTCTCGACACATCCTTTTCTCAAGCCTTAACAAATGGGAGGGTAGCCTGCTAATATCCATCCAGAAGGCTGTTACCAAGATAATTTTTCTGGCCCTTCACTGGGACTGTGGCCAACCATAGCTTCCCTTTTCCTCACTGGATCCACCTTTTCACTCCCATCCAAAAAGGTGTTTGTCTTCATCTATCAGTCCCTCCTAGAGCCAGCTCCCCCCATCACTCTCTCAGACAGAAGTGCAGGGTCAGCTCTGCCTCTTCCAACCTGCGATAACCAGTTTTTATCAGTCACTACCTACATTTTCAAACAAACAGCCCTGTATTTCTTCATCTTCCCTCAGATGGAGAAGGCTTCTGGAGATATCTGATAGTGCTGCTTCAGGTCCCTCGTTAAAAGGCTGCTCTGCTGCACTGGTTATACAAGACGTGGGCGCGGACATCCCTGACCGCTGCCTGGCCGGGGGAGCAATGCTCTCTCCTTGCTCCCTTTCCCTCTGTCCATCTGTGCCCTCCTGCCTTGTACCTGGAGTGGAATAATCTGGAGGTATCAGTCATCTTCCGCTTCGGGCAGCCCCCGCGGGGGCCAATGTCGTCCTCGTGCTCGTTGTAGCCTCGTACCGCGACAAAGCGGATGATCACGACAGTAATAAGTAATACGATGTCCCAGGCAGCAGCGGGGAAATTACAGTGCTTTGAATAAACATGAGGGTTTGGTTTTCGGATAATGTCCTCTTCGACAGCAGAACGGGTGCCCAGAAGTGTCACCCATATTGTACAGCAGGCGCAGGCTGTTAAGCAATCACAACTTTGGCGATATTTATTCGGTAAATGTGACCGCGCGTGTTCTGCCGCCCCGTCCAGCACCTCGGCGGTGGGTTATGTTCACACCTCACAACGCTGCGTGACAGCGGCCGCCCCGCGACAGAGCCCCGTGCGGACGCAGGGTGACGGTCCCATGCAGGAGGGCCATGGGGCTGAAGCAGAAAGCAGAGCCTTTCCGCGGGGTCGCTGGCGGGAGCCGTGCCCGGGAGCAGCCCCCGCGTGCCCGCAGCCGGCGACAGCTCCGTGCGGCGCAGGCGACAGGCACCGGCTCTCCGTCGGCCGCGCCGTGTGCCGGCGGTCAGACGGCGGAGCAGAGCACGTCTGGCAGGGGCACGCAGAGCGGGACGGTGTTTTGCCGCGGAGAATGTTTTGGGAACCTGCGAGAGCCCATCAGGGCTGACAGGACAGTTTGCTGGAAATGTGGCTTTGCACCCATGCGACGCAGCTTTCTCCCACGCCTTTCCTCAGGCTTTATGCCAAATGCAGTGTTTCAAAGGGCGGCAGGGACAGTGCAGGCATCCCCTGGATGGTATCCTGCTGCTCTATAGTTTCTGAAGTTTTCTTGCATCTCAATTTTTGCCTGTTATCACGTTATTTCACTTACAGTGGTTTGGCGTCTGTCTCTTCCCGCTGTGGCCAGCGTTTCCACGCGCTCGCAGAAGGACCGGCTGCCCTTTGACTCTGCCGACAGCCCACGCGTGTCCTCATTCATCAAAGGGAGCATGAATTAGGCAGGAGTAGTGACAGCACTGAAAAATTGAGAATACTGTTGTGTAAACAGAGCCATAAAAACTCAGTACACACAAACACGCACACGGAGAGCAGCCTCGCCCCGAGATCCTCAGGCTGGAGAAATACTCGTGTAAATCAATGGGAAAGCTGTGGGAATTAGTACAATAAACTGGAGGGCAGAGCCTGCTGCTCTCCCTCTGCTTGCATAGCACCTTGTTCTTTGAGCCACCCCATTGATTTCACCGGGGCTCTCCGTGGAGTAAGTCAGCGCTAAGTATGAATAATTGGTCTGGCACGCAGCCCTCGGGGCATGGGTGATGGATGAACTTTAACTTTCACAAGTAAGATGAGACCCAGACTGGCTGAAATGAGAAAGGTGCTGACTTTCTTCCCTCACCTGGAATTGAAATGGAAATTAAACTGTTTTCAAGATAATACAGCCAACTTCATTCTCATTTTTGTTACACATTCTGCGTCTCTGCACAGTGCATGCACTCTGCACACATTTCAGGCATCTGCCTCATGGGAAGCATTCCCAATTATCTGCTCTCTCTGCCTGCCCCATTCCTCACAATATGACTCATTCAGACGTTTGCAAAAGCTGTTCCCAGAGGAAGTCAGAGCATTTTCAGTGGGATGCTTTTCTCCCCCCAGTTGTTGTAGGACTGGGTTGAGCTCCTGGGTCTTTAGATCTACTGCCTTGGCAGCATCCAACCCTGCGACGTGTGTTAAATCAGAGGGGTCCGCAGAGCACCTACTTCACCCACCACCACCAGCCGAAGGTGCCTTTCCATCTCCCTGGAGGAATGGAAACCTCTGTGTAAAATTTCAAAAATCGAGGATCAAAACCCAAGGGAGAAGTCAGAAAGCTCCGGGGGTGTCGGCAGCATTCGCGGTCTCTGTGACACCCCATGGGCGCACGCCAGGTCCCTCCGCCAGAGCATCGTGTTCTGGCTTTGTCATTGTGCAACAAGATCGTTGAAAGTCCTATAATGTGCTGGAGTTTATTAAATGATAAAGCTGAGCGAAATACTTTAGCCTAATTGAAGCAAAATATTTAGAGAAGGCTTGTCAGTGTTTATAGCGGGAGTTTGGAATTTTTATTTCATTGGAAATTTGGAGCTGCTAACACTGTTGCTCAAATATGGGATGAAAGAAAACCCTGAAACAGTGATATTTTTGGCTGAATGGGAATTTTGTATTGTAGCCAGCTCTAATAGTCTTGTCATTTTTTCCTCCAAACAGAAGATAAATGAGAAATCTTCTAACCTTCCCAAAGAAAGCTAGAACAAAATTTCTAGCCTAAGCTTTCAGAGCCCAAGGTTGTGGAAGGAGAACACTCTTCAGCTGACTTCCAAAAATTTGCAGTGGTTGAAGTGTCTGAAGCGGTGCTGCAGGTGATCCGTGGCTCACCCGTCACTGCTCCGGGTGATGCTTTCAGAGCCGATCCCAGCCTTAACGAGAGAAAGCGGCAGGTCTGGGGCAGCTCTGCAGGGGTTTGTGTGTGCGGGTGTGAACGTACTCAGGGAAGCAAAGGATGACATGTGGCCATTAGGGCTGATTACAAAGTGCACGGGTTTCTCCTTCCTTCCCCCCGCTCCTGCCTTGGAGAGGGGGATGTACTGGGAAAAGCTCACTCACGGCAATAGGTTAAGTTAGAAATGCAGCCGGTGGGAGCGGTGGTCTGCATATGCCAGCCGTCCCGTCCAGCGCCGGAGCTGCTTCGCCGTGACAAGGTCTCCCTTCCTGATCGGTGGGGACAGGGGTGCTCCGCGGGACGCCTGGCGCCAGGGTCGCTGCTGGACGACTGGAAATGTCAACTTTCTTCATGCTAGGATGCTGCTTCTGAAGAAATGATCCATCAGGCGCTGGTTTAGAAGCATTATAAGGTGCGCCTGATTAAGAATAACTTTACTTGTAGGAATGTCCCCATGGGCTTGAACCCTTGCATGTGCTTGCATTATTATTTTTAGCTTTGGAAGACTTTGTTCATTTTCAAATTTCCCTTCCCGCATCTCTTCTCTGCTGGTTTCTAGCAACTGCCTGGACTTCATCATTTCAAGAGTTTTGTTGAAATGTTGTGGGAAACTCTAGTGAGCTGCAAAGACGGGAGGAGAGATGGGTGCTCCCTCTGGTGGGTCTGGCCCAGGCGCAGCGCCGGGTGCAGGGCTGCTGCCAGGTCTGAGCTGTCCTGCAGCTGCACTCCAGATGTGACCCGTCCCTCTGGGTGTCAGGGACCGGGCAACGGCGAGGGACGTCCGCGAGAACTAACGGTTCCCTCCCCGTCACTGCGGCGCTGCTGCGCGTGCTGTTAGGTGCTGGGAACGCGCGCGAACGCAGCTGGAAGGAGCGGGGCGAAGCCGCCAACCGCAGTTAAGGGTTGGCAGGAAGATGGAAGGGTTTCTCTTCTCCCGCCAAGGAAATAACGATGCCAATGAGCTCGTGTGCGTCCTCGTTTTGGAAAGTTCTGACCGCGATGCACATCCCCGTAAATAGCAAATAGCTCAGCTCCTTCGCCTCAGGGGCTGCTGAATCAATACTCCCGTCCCCAGGTTAATGCAGTCAGCAGCTCAATTAAGGGAAAACTCCACGGGAATGGGAATAAGTATGGGTTTTGGTGGAGCGAACAGCCGGTCCCTAGTAACCCGGCTCACGGAGCGATCAGACGCAGGTCGCTGTGCCGGGAAAGCACTCAGGGAGGCGGGTGCCAGCACCCAGCTCCCGAGGAAACTGGCTCTGGGAGCGCTGGGTGAGCCGTGCAGCAGGTTCCCAAGAGCCTTGGGATGACAGGCGTGGCGAGGGACGTAGGAGCCCCTCCATTTGGAGTAACGTGGCCGTGCCGAGAAAAATCTCCAGCTAAAACACGGGTAATTTTGTCCATGTTGTGCACGTTCTCCACAGAGCTCTCTGTCCCTCCATGTCGCTGCTGGATGGGTTGACAGAGTGAAAAATGAAGTAGATATTAATACAATCAAAGCAAAGAGGAAGATTCCTGTCTCCAGACTAGGAGGGTGAAAAGGTGCGGGAGGAGGACAGAGAGAGATGATGTACGACAGGCAGGACCCCTCGCCCCGCCTTCCTTTCTCTAATGAGCTTTCACAATTAGCTTGAGGTGATTTTGTAAAATTCATGTTGACTGTGCACATCTCAGTTTCTCCATCCTCCTGTAAGGGCACGAGAAAAGGACAGCAGCGGCGAGATCCATACCTGGCGCTGAGAGTCAAACGGCCAGTCTGAATTTAGCCGTGATTTGCTGCGACATGCAACCAGCAGAAGTAAATAAAGCGCGCAGGGGAAGCAAACGCTGCCTCGTGGCACGGAAAGGGGAACGTGATAAGTTATTCTGTTCTTCGACGATGGCTTGGCGAAGCTGGCTGTTAGAATCAAGAACATCATTTCTCTAACCCGGATGGCGAATAGACGTGGGTTGCTTTTCTAACTTGACAAGATACGATGACTGCTGGTTGCAGAGCTGTAAGAGAAGCCAGCCTGGGTGCAGGCTCTGTTCTTGCTGAAAAAGCCTCGTGCCTGAGTGGAGACGCTGTGATTCCTGGGTCCAACCCCAGTGAAGGAACCAAGGGGTTTTCCTACACTAATCTTTTGTTGGGAACCTGAGGAGGTCTTGTCCTGCCTGGTTCCTGCACCGACAGCCCGCTGCTCAGCACGAAATGCCGGGGCTGATGCAGGCCACTGCTCTCGGCACCCGGTGGGCACCCCCCACCCAGGCTGGGGTATTTTTCCCCTGTGCTCCTCGGAGGTGAGCGTGGTGCGGTGCCTCCGGGCTGCGAGTAAACAGTTTTGCGGTTAAAAGCATACTTTCACTTACTTCTCCATTTTGGCACATCTGCTACTCACTAAAGGTTTTGGGGTTTTTTTGGCTCTAGAAGTGGTAGTTTTAGAGATATTTAAGAAGATCGGTAATGGTTTTTTTTCTGGAAAAAAAAAAAAACATGGATGAGAGAAATTAAAGGAGGCCGAGAGAAGCGATGGGGCTCGGGGACACCTCTTCCATCACCAGGAGAGACAGTGTCTGGGTGCACGATGGACGAGCATTCACATTTGAGGCTCTCCCCTTTTGAAGCCAGCTCACACCATCTTTACGCTAACCCTGGGACATTTATAGGTGTGATCCTATAGAATCCAATGTTTTCCAATAGCAGAAATCATCCCAGATGGATTTTCCTTGACTTACCCCAGTGGAAAGTAAAACGGAGGTGAGTCCATAGTGAGGAGCACTTCCCAGTTTGCGCTCAAAGTAGAGACAAAGTTCTCTACATTCACACTTTAAAGCCTGAGTTCCATCTCCAGGCTTGCTCACGAAGCCTCCGCCAGCCAAAGGAATGCTCTCTGGTAGCTTTCTAGGTCGAACAGTTATTTTGTTAGAGGGAACACTTAAAACTAAAACTTTGCAGAATTTCCCCTGAGGTTATGGTGTTTGTTTAGGCTTCTCCAACCAAAGAATCTCAATCACTAGAAACTGCAAACCTCCCACACACATTCATCCCTCTCAGTCGCAGGCACAGGCCGTTTAAAAAGTTTATACAGCAAACAACAACACAAGAGGAGCTGCCCCCTCCGTATATCATAACCTCCAAGCGAAAGCAGAGGATGGCCGATGCCGGCCAGCCCGGCGCGCTGGCTCTGGCTCCCGCTCCCAGGAACGGGCAGGGGAGGGGGCAGAGGGGAGACCTCGGAGCTGCTGCCCAGCCCCTTGGCAAGTGAAGCGTCTCTGGGAGGAGGGCGAGCTGCCTGGGGGAGGCATCCGTGGGAGGGGGTTACCAGTGGGTCAGGAGGATTATGAGGGGCAGGGGATGAGTGAGAGTGCAGAAGGGCAACGCGGGACAAGTCTTCCTCCCGTTGACAAATGCAAAACATTAACTCTGACCTCATACTTTTTCCATCTAGAAATAACACATTATCAGTGCAACGGTGACTACAGTCATCCACAATTTATCACGCCAAAGGCAAAGTTGAGGATGTGCATCTGAGGGTGACAAGGGTCAATTTTGGACCATGCTCAGTGATCGCCTGTAAGCTATAAAAGAGCTTTTTGCTGACAGGGAGATCTTCTGAGGATGATATTGGAACCTGGATATTGGCCCGGAGAAGGTTGCCTCAATTTTGAACCGCTTGATGTGTACGTGATGGTTATGCCAATGCAATTTGCACTTGGGTGTCCTTAATGCCAGTCAAACCTTCTGCCAGGTTCTCTGCCAGAACCTGCTGGAGGTGTTCCTTCAAAATCAGGGGAGAGCACCAGTTTATACCAGCTGAACTGTGACGCCAGATTTCTGCAGAAGTCTCAGTAAACGTTGGCCTGCTTGAGCTGCTGGCATCTTTTGGCATGCTGCTTCTCAGGCTCGTTCTCTCGGAGCGATTATCCCGCTGTTGATCTGCTTGTCATTGCAGAGCCGCGTCTTTACTGTTGGGATACCGGAGTTCTGGGTAGGAAGGACTGGAGGCAAGGCAGAGCTAGGAAAGCAATCAATTGTTAGTTAATGGAGTTATGGTAAAGATGTTATCCAAAACCACCGTGGCTGCCTAATTATTCATTACATGCCTCTGGAGAGTCTCCTTTTGGCAAACTGTGAATCTGCTGCTTTGTTGCCATAATAATAGCAGCTTCAGGGCTTTAAATGAGAGGGTACAAATTACCGTGCAGCCACTGACAATATGGCAGCTACTGAGCATTGGATTACATGGTAATTTCCATGCAATATCCAGGTTATTACATAGTAAGTGCCATGTCATTACAGGCTAAATGAATGATTATCACCACTGCTTGACAAATTCACCTAACAAATTTTGCCTCCTTTTCGGTCTACGGGATGTCTGCAGGCAGGATGCTGTTTCCATGAAAGCATGGCGCAGGCGCGTTTGGGATGGTCTTTTCTGTCCCTGGATTTACCCCTGCGTCCATTAACAGTGCTGGGTCAGATGGGACATACATATGGCTGGGAACGCTGGCTCTCTGTGTGTATACGTGTGTGTGTTTCAGGCACAAAGCGTCGGTGGGACACCTTAGGATTTTTTGAATATCCATGCCAGTGAAAGCGGTTTGAATGTTCCCAAAAAGGGAGCTCAAGTGCATCTGGAGGAACGATTTAAAGCTTTTGAGCTACTACTAGCAGAAAATTATTTTCAGTCTTCTCTCAGCTTTATCATTTCTCTCTTGAATATTACAGAGCAAGTACGCTCCAGGTCTTCTGTACACGTGCTGTGAAATAACTAACTGGTGAATGACAGTTGCTTACTTTATATAATTTAAGGCCACTTAAAACTGCCACAGATCTGATCCACAGTTTTCTGACATCTTTACATTAACTTGCATTCAGCTTGATGGGGCCTCATGGATTTAAGGAGTGGTTACACACTTGTGCAGACCAAGAATTTAGCCATGCAAGTGACTCAGGTCCTGTGAATGCCCTCGATCTTTCTACAGAAAGGCCTACAGAAATCTATATCTAAACTATAGGTCTTTCTATAGAATGATCAGGACCAGACTTCTGGTGTTTGGTGGATGTTAGATCCATCACAGAGAGGGATATTTGGCCATAGGCAATCCACATCGCTTCCCAGATTCAGTGTTTTACACTGGAGAACACATGAAAAGATTCAGGGGAGGTCTCTAACAGGTTAAAAACGTTTCTCATCCTTTCCCCAGCAAAATAATTGACGTGGTTTTAGAAGCAGCCCAAACAGCCACAGCATCAGCCCAGAAGAGGAACGCTGCAGGACGCGGCACGCAAGCCTGCCGAAGCGGGGCCGGAGGTTAAGGCAGCAACCCCCAGCACGCCCCAGCGCCGGCCGCACGTGGATCTTCAAGCCTGACAATAATAACCCCTAGCTCGTTTAAATTCGTCTTGATCACCCTCTCCGGCAGTTAAGCACTCGCCGTTTTTTCAGCCTTTCCCTGCCCTCGTGGCCAGCGTTGGCCCTTTCCCGGTGCAGCTGCACCACTCGCCCGCTGCGCGGACCAGGAAGGCAAGCACAGTCCCGTCAAGTCCTTTGAGCCATAACACTTCCCCGGGCTTCAGGTGTTGCGGCCCCCGTATTGCTGTACTTCTTGCATTTTAACTGCACTGGTGTCCTCCCGGACTCAGCCGCCGGATGGGTCCGAAGCTCCGCGTCTCCTCCAGTGCCCTCGTGCGTCTCCTCCAGTGCCCTCCCTCGCCAGGCTGGGCGGGAGGGCTGGTGAGAGGGCGAAGGATGGTGGTTGCTCCTCCCCTGTCCCCCTGAAGTAATGAGCAACGCCCATCCCGAGAGTCTTTCTGATAATTGTCGTGAACAAAATTGCTGCCCGGGCAGACCGTCTGCTCTGGAGGCGTCTCGGGGCAGGCTCCGACGCCGTCAGCCCTCCCGGCTGCCACAAGCCACAGGCCCTTTCTCCTTCCGAGCCCCGTTCCTGAAGAAACTGCTGCAGCTGCTCCGAGGGGGAATTCGGCTCCCTTGGGCGGCGCTGACATTTAGCATCAAATCCCCCGTCCCGTTCCTCTGCGTGGGTTTCCTCGGTCGCCTTTCAAAGCGAGAAATAAATGGCGCATTAGAGAGGAGGAGAGCGAGATGAGCTTTATTGGCTGTTTAGGGAAGAAATTAAAGTTGTTCTTTAGTAATCACGGCACCAACACCGCTCTTCCTCCCGCCTCCGTGCTCGGGGCCCAGCCAGCGCCGCTGGCAGAGCCCCGACGGTTCCCCGGGGACCACTCGCCTGGTATTTATTTGGGATGGTACCTGCCCGGCGCCTCCCTGCCCTTCCGCAGACGGGCACCCGGGGGACCACGGGTGAAATGTCACGGCTCCACTCGAGTGGGAGGCAGCTTTTTCCTTCCCACAGCCGGAGCCACTCAGCCTGCTGGCCCGTGGCTTGGCAGCACCGCCAGCAGGGCCGGCGCGGTCGGCCGCGCTGCAGAGCGCCTGGGGCCTGAGATGCTTTGCTGAAGAGGATTTGGGAGCCGAGCAAGCAGGTGGAGGGAGACGAGCCGGTGGCCGTGCCCGCCAGCCGTGCCGCTACGGGGTGTCCCACGCCGGCCGAAGCAGCCCTTGGGCTCAGGCGGTGCATCAGCATGGCGGCGGGCTGGCCGTCCTCCTCCAGCTGCTGTCACCTGCTGGGCAGTCAGTTGTTCCCGTGCTAGCATTTTGTGCTGGAAACCGTTCTAACAGAAGGGCTTGCTAAGAGCTTACTGGGGCCACGTGGAGCAGGAAGAGCCAGCTCTGCCCATGCCGGCTGGCTGGCGCACGGCACGGTGGCCAGCCTGGCTTCCTCCTCCTCCTCCTCCTCCTCTTCCTCCTCCGCGCATCGCTGCGTGCCCTTCCCACCGGCTCCGCCGTGCTCTAACCACTGAGCTGTCTCGCCTGGCTGGGCCATGACCCCACCGTACCGGGGCCGGGGGAGAGGGGGGAGCCCCGCTGCGCCGAGCCGGTGGCACGGGGGGCAGGCGGGAGGAAGCGAGGCCAGGAGGACTTCAAAGGCTCTGTATCTCTTCATGCAGCTGCCATAAAAAACAATCCAGGTTTCCGCTCCCGAGTCCCAAGTTGCCCTCGCAAGGGACATCTCTCAGGGCAAACGGATAAATCTTTCATCTCCTCAGTCTGGGTTTTATTAAATGCCTCGCACATATATGTAAAATACAGAACGCTGATAAATACGGGCGAGTTACAGGGAGAGGCAGATAGAGATGAACTCACTGTACGAACCGAAAGTCTATTCTTCCGATTAAGACCGAGAGCTCCGAGATGTGCAGAGATACCAAAAGGCTGGTCCAGACGGCACAGCCTGGGAGGGCATCGAGGTGGCCTTGGGAAAGGTGCCGCCTCCTCTCGCACCCAGGACTGGTGCGGCAGAAGCTTTGCAAAGCTCAGGATCGTGAAAAGCCTGCGTGACCTTGCTGCAGGGAGCTGGGGAGCCCTGCCTGAGGTGGACACTTCAGTGCCCAGGTAACTGGAGGTGGAAGGGCTCTGCATCACCTGGCCCGTGGCATCTGCGCAAGGCGGGCTTCAGCAACAGCCCTGCTTCCCATCGCTCCCAGTAAACCTGTACCGGTATTTCTGGAGGATCCTTGGGAATATAGCGGGGATTTGGGTGAAAAACATGTCTCCTCACACAAAAACCAGGCACAGCTATTTTGACCCTCAAACCTGTGAGAGAGGAACCTGGCACTCGGGGAACGTGGGACTTGCTGATCAGAGGGAAGGTGCTTGGTGTTTGCTTTTACCCGAGCCGTAGGACTCGCAGTCGCTCGCTGGGGAAACTCCAGTCCCACTGAAAGGGCTGAATGAACTGGCAGCACAGGCTGGGGAGCGATGGGCTCCACAGAATCTTCAGATCTATAAAAGTGGGCAGCAAGAACACAGAAGTAGCCTGTTCTCCGTGTCTGTGGTGGGGGAAGACAAGAAGTTATGGGCTGAAGCTGCAGCAAAGGAGGTTTGGGCTCACAAGGAGCAAGACTTTCTCTGGGCTGGGAAGGTGACTCCACAGCAGGGCAGTGGTGGAGGCTCCATCCCAGCAGTCTCCGGGAGCCGTTTGGACAGACACCGGGGGCTCAGACGGGGACAGCCCATCTTGCTGCGTGCCCAAGGCCAGACCCAGCAAACTCAGAAAGCAGTTGCCCCAAGACATGAGATAAAATAAAAACAGGAACAAGAAGCCCACAAATGAACTTAAAATGCCCTTTGGGGTAGCCAAGCGCTCAGGGCTTTTCTAATCAGCAACCTATCTGTTCCCCTAACCCCTGCAGTTGCAACAAACACTTCTAAACAGACAGATTTTCCATTAAGCCTGGAAGAAATGGCAAGCTGCCTTAATGAATGTCAAAGTTAATACCACGTTTGTTATAGACTGAGACTGCAATGTGATGGTTTTATAAACCCGTTCCTTCATTACTGTTATCAATATTATTCTTGGTTGATTCCCGTCTGCAAGCCAGATTCATATCCAGGCAGATAGCCTTTGTCTGTGGCTACTTTACATGGGAGCTGGCTGCCTGAGGATCTGTAAGCCATCCTGTACCAGTGCATTTTAGAAACAGTAAAAAAGGGAATAAAATAAAATAAATAAGGCAGGTTGAGCGCATAAAGCGTATGTCTGAGTGAGTGCTTAGTGCAAAGCATCAATGAAACGGCTGGGACTCTGATTGAAACCAGACTCAGGAAAGAAGGGCTGTAAATGTTTTTTCACTGCCTGTCCTAAGAAATTTATGTCTCACCCACTCCATCATATCCTTCAGGGCTGCCTTTTTCGCAGCTGTCTTCAGAGACCATCCGCTGAGCCCCCTTATGAAGTCCACTCCATGATGTCACCCGGAACAATAACTCACTCACCTCCCAGCATTGTGCTCTGCAGAGAGGTACCCTATAAATAACGGGCCAAGGAGGGGGGATGCTGCGAGCAGCCCTTCTCAAGGAAAATGTTCCTGGCATCGGATGGGAAGAGAGAGAAAACATGCGTGTGTGGTGGGGTGGGGGGACCCAAAGTGGGCTTTGTTGGTAAATGAACGCAAAACCGCAACTGCACAAAAGCAAATGGGGCAGAAAAATCACCGACGTTATTTCTAGCAGAGCCTGCCCAGGAGAGCCGGAGTTAAGCCCCAGCTGCCTGGATATCCATTATACCTACCAGGGCTCGCCGCATCCTCTGAAGAAATCAGAACCGTCTGCAAGAGCGCGCGCAGGCTCTCCGCTCCCCCAGCCCAGAAGGTCATTAGCTGCGTGCGATTAAAATGACTCAGCAACTGGGATGAGTTCTTCCTTCAGTAGCACCCAATTGGTCATGGCTAAAATTTGCTCTGACTTACGGGGTTTTCTTGGGGCCCACATCCTGGTCAAGTTGCTGCTCACCCATCAAATTTCTAGAGAGCAGGTGTCCACATCAGAGAGCGCAAGGCCCCATCGAAGGCACATATCCCCGTAGCTGTGAAGTTGAGCATAATTGTTTCATTCTGTCTGATAACATGTGGTTTTGTGATATTTATAATACAACGCTATTAAAAGAGGAAAAAAGAGATCAACTCAAAATCCCTCCACCACAGTTGGCTCTAATTGTCCCTGTCCCACCACTTCCCCCTTTCCCAGTCCTGCTTGCGGGCTGTTTTGGCAACAAAGCAAAAGCCTGAACGAGCTGTTGAGATGAAGTTTATCCTTCAGTGAGATGGCCTCTCCTGGGAGGACTAAGCGCGCTCGGATTTGCCTGGGAAGCTTGGACTGCTGTTACCTGGGGCTGCATCTGCGAAGGAGCAGAGGCAGGAGTGCCAGCGCCCCGGCACGGCCTCGCTGCTGTCGGTGGAGCCGCGCCGAAGGTGAGTAACGAGCCTTCCCTCGCATCCCGCGGGGGTTTCATCAATTAACGCCACTAGTAGGCTGAAGTCAATGGGGCTCATTCTGGCATCTGCAAAATGTACAGGCTGAGAAGAAAGGACCGTCTCACATCTCTTGCATTTCTTCTCTTCCACTCGTGGACTTGCAGGGTTTGGATTTGTGGTCCCAGGACACTTGTTGAACCACAAAAGTCCTCTCCTCATGATGACCGTTTCCAGGAAAATAAACAAACAAAAAGAAACCAACAGCATCTGCGGGACAGCCACCATTCTGAACCGCACATGGTCAGAATAAAAACAGCTTTGGAGGGCAAGAGCAGATACTCTGCGCTCTGCGGTGTGGGGCACTGCTCCCAGCGCCTGGAGGGGTGCCACACATAGGGTCTGTCACACCGAAATAGCCCCAGGGACTAGAGATGCTGGTCAACCATTCCCCAATGGCTGGGCATCTGGCAGAGTATGGGATTTCATGGTGCAGGTCTGGGGAGTTGGTACTGAGCTAGAATTTATTGCTCTGTCTCGTCTCTCCTCTCCTCTCCTCTCCTCTCCTCTCCTCTCCTCTCCTCTCCTCTCCTCTCCTCTCCTCTCCTCTCCTCTCCTCTCCTCTCCTCTCCTCTCCTCTCCTCTCCTCTCCTCTCCTCTCCTCTCCTCTCCTCTCCTCTCCTCTCCTCTCCTCTCCTCTCCTCTCCTCCTTTAGTAGATTCAGAAGTGGAGGAAAGAGATGGTGCCTTTTTTCCTTTCTCCCAAGCTGAAATTAAAACCAAAAAAAGCCCACCAGGAGTATCCGAAAGCCCCGAAATGTGCTCCGCGAGGCTGGCAGAACAGGTCCCTGGTATGTTCAAGGCAGCTGACGGATGGACCTTTCTCCCAAACCAAAGGATACTATTTGTGAAAAGGGGTTACCTGCGTGTCCCCAAACCCCCACAGCCTTTTCAGGCAGTTAACCCTCCTCCTCCTTTTTTTAAATTCCAAGTTGCATTCAAAGCCCTCAAACCCACCCCAGCAAACAGCTTCCCCGCGCAGGAGCTACCTGTGTGATGGAGAGGAGCCTGTTGCCATGGGACGGGGCAGCCCCACTCCTTCGGGCTTCACCCCTCAGACCCGGGTGGGGCACAGGACCCCTGGCTGGGGAAGGACCTCCCGGCGCCCCTGGGGGCTGCACCTCCACGGGGTGCCAGCAGCCCCTCCCTCCGGGTAAGCGCCCGCTGGTCCTCGCCAGCCCTGCCGCGGCGGCTGCTTCGTGGCAACAAGTCACCGGCAGCATTTCTGCCTGGAAAGAGGCGCTTTTTCCTTTCCCGTGGGGCGCGAGGGGTCCCTCAGGAGCAGCGTGGGGAGGGGATGCGGGCCCATCTCCGGCCGCCACCTCCCCGCCTTGGCACTCTCCCTTTGGCTCCCGTGGCTCGCCATGTCCCTCCCGGGCGCACCCGCTCGTCTCGCGGTGGCTGCCTCCCGTGCCGGGATAATGACTTAAACATTGCCATGGCATCCCGTGTTTCTGCCTGTGGCACTTCTGGGGCTTCTTGTTCTCGTCGCGTCCCCGTGCCGCTGGGAGGGCTTCTCAGCACAAATCTGCATTATTTCCCCTCTCTGCGACACAACGGAGACAATGTTATTAAAAAAAAAAAAAAAAAAGATAATAAAAGGAAGGGAAGTGGCTCGTGTTTAACCTTTTGCAGGCAGCAGGGTGAGTCTGGGCTCGCCGTTGTCAGGGGGACAGGAGCGGAGCTGCCTGCATGCCCGCGCCGGCTGCCCGCGCCGTGCTGCCCGCCGGAGCTGTCAGCTCCCATTATGGCCCTGAACGGAGGCGGTCGTCCTCCCGCACGAGGCAGCTTTATGCCTTTGGATGGGAACCAGAAGAAGTGGGAGACTGAGGTGCCATGATGTTTGGGTGCATCATTTTACACATAACCAACGCTCAGAGAAGGGGGTAGGGACACTCGCTCTTCCTTCCACCGCAGGCGCTGCTGGAGGTGGGAGCGATGGAGCTTTTGTCGCCTGGTCACTGCTGTTGCCTGACTCACTATGCGGGAATCAGAGCACGTCGTGGTCCAGTTTCCATCCAGCCCTTCTCAGATCTGAGTGTCGGTGATGGATCCGGCCCCTCCATTGTACCCGGCTGGATTGCACAACGTGATACCTGCTGGGCGGGGGGGCGGGGGGCTGCGGAGCATGCTGCAATGTGCTTTTGGCATGTCTCTGAGTGTGTCTCGTTTTATAGGGCTTGCGGTATCGGTTGTCGAGGAGTTCGTGCCTAACATCGGGAAAATGCTTCCTGGCAGCTGTGCCGCAGTTTGGGGTTTGCAACCTGAACGGGGGGGACCCATGGCGGGGCTGCGGGGACTGTCCCTGTGTCCTGGGTAGGCGGGAGAAGAGCCGTCTGCGGGTGCTACCTGCAGGAACAAGCGGGGGAGCGACGCGCGGCTGCAAAGCCCTGCAAGTAGCAGGGTATTACCAGATCAAAATACCATCAGGTGATCTACGGTTGACCCAAGAGTGACGGAAAACTCTTCCCAGACTATGCTTTAATTCTTCTTTTTCTGGAGAATTTTGGAAACATCTGTGCCTGGCTCTCATATTACTCTTATTTTGTTATCATCTTTGAGTTCTGTTCCACAGGAATAACCATGAATCCTTCCCCCTCGCCCCCAGAATATATTGTGTATCTGCGTCACTACCTTCCCAGTAGTTCACACGTTATTCCTTTCTGAACTCTTGGGTAAATACCATCCAGTCTTGGTGATTTACTACACTTTCTCCAGTTGCTCCCCGATTTCCTCCTTAGAGACTTCCCTCACTGTTAAGGTCACATTCTGATTTCCTATACACAATGCCTTTGAAATGGAAATGTTTCCCCTCATTGTCTCCTATAGCAAAGATCAAGACAAAAAATGTGCTTCTCCCGGCTTTTCCACTCTCCATAACTGTCTTGCTCTCCCCAGTGACCAAACACACGTCACAATCACACAAGCAGCATCTTGCTTGTGAAGTCCTGAAACACTTTTCCAGGCCTGTTCTGGCATCTCTCGGTCTGTTCTGTTCTACCGTTCCTTCCAATGGTGGCTATCCAATACATTAAGAAGTTTTCCAACTTTTTTAAAGGGGGTTTTTACGTAACTCTAGCTAGCACAGACTCTACTCGCATGTCTAGAATGGATTCATCCTTTTTCCTTTATGCTTGACTCATCTACACGCACAAGCCAAGTGGGTCCCATCCACATGTCCAACTGATGTGCTCAGATTCGGAGGGGAGACGCTCACGTTCAGCCCACTAGACCAGAATCGTCTCCAGGAGGTTGTCACATCTCTCCGTTGCTCACAGAGGACATGTCGGGAGAGGAGGCTCTTATCTGAGATGCTCGGCACCCCCAGCATTGCAGGGTTGGACGTGGGATGGGTACCTCAACCTCGAACCCTTCATTTGCAGTTCGGTTCTCGTCTCGTGCCAGGTCTGTGCCAGCAGAGCACCGCTGAGTGTAATTTCCTGATGTTCTGCTTGTTAACGGTTGCCCACAAAGATTTAAAAGTTTCAGATGTGTGTCCAATCTGTTGGTTTGGGTAGGGTGATCAGAAGGGCCCAAAAGGACTTGTGACTATCTTGAAATGTTTTTAGAAGTTTGCCTGAATCACTAAAATTTTGGAACAATAACCTTCCCTAAGACTTCAAGCCATTCCTCCACAAATTGGATTTTTTTAAAAAACCATGTGATGGATAGCATTTGCTATATGCCGGGGGGGATAGGATTTCTGCTGGAGCTTAGCTAGCAGAGGGTGTGGTATAATATATACTGAATTATTTTAGCTGTAGCATGTTTTTCTCTGTGCCCTTTTTCACAGTCTCTCCTGGAACAGGAACTCCGTAACATTTGATCCTTTAGACAAACTTTCAAATCCATAATGTTCAAGTGGGTTTGAAATTAGACGGAAAGAGTTTGTTCATCCCGAGGAATCACTGAAATGGATTAATAAGAGCTCCTTGTTTTATGCTGGGAATCCTAAGAAACAACCATATCCAAAAGAAAATGAGAATTATTAGATAAAGTAATGCACTTTGACATACCTCACTTCTGCATCTCATCACAGGGCAGTGTCTGTCACAGGGCAGTCTCCGGTTCTCATTAAATTTGTCGCTGGCGTTGCCCGTCGCTGGTATCGCCCATCAGGAGATCATTACAGAGACCCAGTGGCTATTACTTTTTTATTAGTAAAGAAACAGAGAGAAAATTGGTGGCACAGAATTGATACAAATCATTAAGAGTGTCTGATAATTCTTCAGGTCAGAAAGCCCAGCTGCGGCTCAGCCGGTTTCCCAGATCTATTTCCCCGATTCACAGTTGTCATTGTCCTGTGAAACCTCAACTCCTGCAGCACTGCTCAGCCGAAAACCCCGCAGCCGCCCCTCCGCTCTCTGCGGGCAGCCCACGCGGGCAGGTTTCAGCCTGCAGCCACAGGGAGCCTCGAGCACAACCCCACGTTCCCACCTAGTGAAGTCTCCAGGGTCCACCGGAGGGAGCGGGGAAGAGACCATGGGTGGCTTTCTCTGGTGAGCCTGATGCTCTCACTCCTGGGAAAGAAAGGGAGCAGCCCCTCATCCGCTTGTCCCGGTAAAAGGCTGGTTGATAGGCGCTGGAAGAGATCTCTGCCCACCGTCTTCAACTGTGTTTCAGTGGAAAATAAGGAAAATCTAGTCAGGACAAGAGTTCACGTACTGGGTGGCTTCCAGCTCCTTCTCAAGGCAGATGAAGCCATGACAGAGCTATGGAGGCACCTGAGCCCCTGGCTCTTACTGAGGGGTGGTTGGCTCCTCCGCTTTTTCACTCTTCCCAGACGATGGGGACTGCTCACTTATGGAGGCGGCGGAGCACACCCAGCTGTCTGCAACGGTTCTCCCCGGGCTTGAGACTGAGGGTTTTTATTGAGCGGTGAGCTGGTGGGGAGCAGTCCTCTCCTCTGGATGGCAGTGTCAGGTCACAGCACGGACAAGGTACCAACAGAAACGCCAACGTGCAATCAGCCACTTGCCCCTTCCCGGCCTGCGGCGTGACTGCTCTGAACACTTACTTTCTGCAAGTCCTCCACATCTGCTTTCTGCATGGGTTTGCCAGTCAGCGTGAGAGAAGGTCCTCTCTGTTTGGGAGAGCCTTCCCTACAAAACGGGAAGGAACAACCAGCAGTACGAAGGGCATATAAACTGTTCATGAAGCTAGTTGAGCCTGAGCACTGTTTGCAAGCGTGAGCCCAGCCAGCTGTGGGGGACTGTTTGGCAGAAGAGTGGGAGCCAAGAAAACACCTCTACAGCAAGGTTCTGGAGTACAGCTTGCCAAAATAATATCACTTTATGGACTTCAGAGGTCATTCCAGTACTTCTGCACCATAATGATATCGATATGCTTTGCAGTTTGCAAAGCACCTTCTCAAGGTTAAGTGGTGGATATTCCCAACGCCGCTCCTTCCCGTTACAGCCGGGCAGGGACCGTCTTTCAGCCGCGAGCTGGGGGAAGGGGGAGGTTGTACCCCCTCAGCGACTCCAGTAGCTTGCCAGGAGGGAAGGGTGATGGTAAACCACGGAGGTGCTGACTCCGGAAGTCAGGGGCCAGTCCTGCTGCCAGGACACGACGCCTTGTAGCCCCACAGCCGCAACGCTTCATGGCAGAAGGGAAAGATTTTCAAGCCTTTTCGCAAAAAACTCGCTTACAAATTTAGATGAATGTAATTAAAAAATGAAAACAATGTCATATTGAAAAGTCAGAGGCTTTCTCTTGGAGAAAATATGAAAATTAAATGTCTTAGTTAGGTACCATTGTTTTCCTTCAAGGGCGAGGGAGTTCAAAATAAAGAAAAGAAATACACAGATCAACAGAACGTGCCAGGTTTTTTTTTCAGCACTGGTTTTTGCACCTCTCATAAACTGCTGATGGATGTATTTTGGCCAACTCAAAATTCTACAATATCTTTTATTAGTTGTGGCTCACGCCTCTAAAACAATACTTAAATGCTGCATGCAATTAATACTAGGGAAACAGCAACCTTGATGCTTCTGGCCATTGCGGTGTTAGGAAAAACAAGAAAAGAGTACGAAAATCCAGCGCTTATAACCCGCCCAACCTACCCACCAGTTGCCCTTTCAGCATGCAACGTGGCTTTTGTGTTCTCAGTGTTTTCTCTGTTTAAATACATTCCTCAGCTCCCGCTCCGGTCTGCTGATGTACTTTGTCTGGTTGATATTTCTCTGGGGTTGCTTTTCCATTGTTATTTATTCAGGGCCAGGAGGCAGAATGCATTAAAGCCACCAGGGTGCCAGTGGTATTTTAGTCTCTCCGAGTAATTCTTCTCCAAATTGTCACACATTTCGCTCCCTCTTCATTCATTTCGGCCACTCCTGCGGGTTGTCGCGGGGTGGGGAAGGCAGAGGGTCCGGTTTGGGTCCCCAGCTGCTGGGGTTCACATGCAACGAGCTTGTACGTGTGGGAGGGCGAGGGAAGCCCGGGGCGGCGGGGAATAGGTGTGCGGCAGTGCTCACGCGGAGGGTCATACAGGGCGGTGGGAAGAGCCGGCCGGCCCTGCGGAGGGCTCTTTGGGGGGTGGTCTGGCTCACGTCAATCCCCCCCACCCTGGATCCAGGCAGCGCCGGGGTCCTGCCAGCCCTCGGGACCACCCGTTCCCACGGCAGGGACCCTGCGGGCAGCCGGGCAGCCCCCGCACGCCCAGTCCCAGCAGCTCGTGCTCCCTCCCCTCGCCGGTGCTTCGGGGCTCGGCGCCGGCATGCCTGCCAAAGCGCAGCTCCCATCTAAAATAGCTATCGACAAGCCCTTGAGGTGGGGGAGATCTTCATTCCCATTTGTTCTGCTTTCAGTATATCCTGCAGATGCTCAGCCTTAATGAGGGAGAGTTGGGTTTTTTCCTTTCTCCCCCCAACCCCAAATAGAGTGCTAAATTTAGATTTTTCCACTGAAAATCATCTCGGGGGCCATACCGTTAGGCAGCCCCCTGATGCCTGGGACTCGGACGATGGGACCTCTTCATCAACCCATGGCTGCGTGGGCAGCACCGGCTGCTGACCCCCGAGACCTCTGCTGCAGGCAGCTCTCCCACCTTGGAGCTGTTCCCCAGCTATAAAATCCCCCAGAAGAGGAGAAAAACCCTGGCCACGACCACACTCCCTGCAGCTGCCCCATCCCAGGAAAGGGTGAAATCCTAAATCTAGTTTAAGCCTAAATATTTGCTGGGGATTGACAGTCCAAGCACTGTTCCTGGAGCCAGTGCTCCTGGCTGGACAGACCGGCGCACGCTCATTAGATCGGCTCCCGGCTGAGGTTACGGCCACGAGCCGTACGGCTCGTGGCCGTAACCTCAGCCGGGAGCCGATCTAATGAGCGTGCGCCGGTCTGTCCAGCGCTGGTTTTCTGTCAGGGTGAAAATGCCCAAGTAATCCAACTAGGTCCACCATGTCCTCTTACCCTGTCATTCGAACAGCGGTAATGGCCTCAACGCCAGCGGTCCATATCACAGCGGTTACAGAATCAGAGAATCACAGAATCATTAAGGTTGGAAAAGACCTTCAGGATCATCAAGTCCAACCATCAACCCACCACCACCAAGCCCACTAAACCATGTCCCGAAGTGCCACATCTACATATTTTTTGAACACCTCCAGCGATGGTGACTCCACCATCTCCCTGGGCAGCCTGTGCCAACGCTTGACCACTCTCTTTTTCCTAATATCCAATCTAACCCTCCCCTGGAGCAACCTGAGGCCGTTTCCTCTCATCCTGTCGCTGGTTACTTGGCAGAAGAGACCAACCCCCACCTCACCACAACCCCCTTTCAGATAGTTGTAGAGAGCGATGAGGTCCCCCTCAGCCTCCTCTTAGGCTTAGTCCCAGCCTTCTGCACGATGGGAAATAGGTTTTCTTGACAGCAGATGAGCGCAGCCACATTGGCCCGATCTTCTGCGGGCTCTCCACCCTGAGATTGCCCTTTTCTTGGTGCTGCTCTCGATGCTTCTGCCTTTTTTGCCCTTTGGTCTTCAGAGGCTCCCTTGCATGAGGGTCCCTGGGACCTGCCTTGGTCCAGTTAAAGTTGTGGCATCAGGGTTAAAAATAATTGCTGATGTGAACCATAAGGCAGGAAAACATCCGAGCAAAAGCGTTGGGAAACCTCGGAGCCCAAACCACAGGCTCCCCCTCTGCCCTGGCATCCTCCTCAGCACCCAGCAGAGCCACTCTCCCGGCTCTCTCTTTCCTGGGAGATCATGGTTTCTCCCCTCCGCTGAGAGCTGCTTTCATCTTTGCTTTTAGAGGACAAATACCTCGTCCGCATTAAGGCTTTATCGCGTGTGTGCTGGTGAACAGGGGCGAACCCCGTGTGCAGGGTCCATCATGGGACACAGGGACCCTCGTCCCAGCCAGGCTGCAGAGCTGAGAGCTCTCCCCAGCAGCCCAAGCACAGGCAGGTTTAAGAAACCCATTTTTGACAAGAAATAACATCCCCAGAGCTCGTGCAATGCAACTTGTCCCTGTCTGGAGCCGTTCAGCATCTCAGGCGCTTCCCAGCCAGCCACGGTCCATACCAGCACACAGGAGGACTGCGTGTGGGTCGCAGCACACCCTTCAGGTGACGTCTCGGCGTGATTACAGCGACAGTGGCCGTGCCTGGAGGCTCCAGAAACGGGGACGGAGTTGCTGTCCTCCCCAAAGGACGAGGGTCCTTGCTCTGGGGTAAGAGAAGGGTCCACCAGACCCCAAAGCGGCACGGTCCTCTCCTCCTCACCTGCCCCCCTCTCTGGCACGGAGCTGCCTCTGCTATTGTGTTCCTACCAAAAACGTCAGGCTCTCGAGGCAGCTTGATATTTATTCCTGGCTTTTGCCCCTCGGCTTTCCCTGGAGCGGGTGATATATGAACAGTCCCCACGTTTCCACTCCTTGAAGCTGCTGGATCAACCTGATTCTCGCCGCCCGCACTC
Source organism: Phaethon aethereus (assembly GCF_964289735.1). Classification (NCBI taxonomy): domain Eukaryota; kingdom Metazoa; phylum Chordata; class Aves; order Phaethontiformes; family Phaethontidae; genus Phaethon; species Phaethon aethereus. The sequence goes on from NC_138586.1 coordinate 23,952,250, forward strand.
AGGGCTCGCTGGCTGCCCTGGGACTTTCTCAGGGTCACAGGGTACCTTCGGATTTCCTGGATTGTCTGAATTCCTCTTGCAAAGTTGTTACATTTCTTAAATTCTATTTTTGGATTAACGAACATTTGGTAACAATACGAAGCCTGTTCCTAGCCAGTGGGGTGACCCTCCTAATGTATTCCCCATGCCTCCTCTTCCCCGCGGGCCAAATTCCGCCCCGGGACAGTCCTGGAGCCTTTCCCGAGTCTACCCCAGGAATGAGATCAGCTCCACGTCTGCCATAGCAAATTTTCTCTCGGTCCACAGGCACTTTCCGTTTTCCCCACCTGTCCGAGAGGGAAAAGGAAGGAGGGAAAGCAGATGGAGGCAGAGCTGCAGAGGTGAAGTGTGAGAAAGGCAACGGGGCAGAGGAAACGTGAGCACCGCATCAGGAAATTCTTCCGAGCCGAGCAAGGTGTCAGACTGAGCGATTGCCATCACGGGAACAGGGAGCAGCTCCTCGTCTTTGGGGGGGGAAAAGGGAGATTCAGGTTAGAGCAGACCGAAGCCCACAGGGTCCCAAGCTGGCTGTGAGCAGCCGGACTGGGATGAGCGTCTTCTGGATCCCCTCCGTGGAGTAAAGGAGGATCCACGCGTTTCAGCTCATTCTCCCACGGTGCGGAGCCAGAGCTGGACTCCGGCCATATCCAGCCACCTGGTCCCACCGTGTCTCCCGAGCCCCTGGGGAGCCAGAGCCCCCTCGCAGCCACCCGGACCCTCCACGGCTTCCCAGCGAAAGGTTTTCATGCCAAGCGGGGGGGAAGTCTGTAAAACATCCCGCGCTCTCCGTGCAGAGCCGGTGACACCGCTGCGGCGGCGGCTCCCGAGCGGATCCCCTCGGCGCGCGTCAGGGCTGAGGCTGCGCTTCCAGGCACCGCAGGGTCCCCCCCGACACCGGGCAGGAGGAGTAGCTAGTGGTTTGATGCTAAACAGGGGAGAAAAAGTCCCCGGTGGCTTTTTTGCCAATTTCATCCCCAAATAATTCTGCAGAGAGAATTTTTGTGTAATTGGATTAAGTGTGGGGAATTTGTCCTTGTTGACAGATTGCACAGGCACCGAACCAAAATCATGGGGGTTTTCCACTTAATTTTCTTCCTTTCTTTTGTTGGAAAAAATATGCAAATAGTAATTCAGGTTTTCGGCCAAAACAGATTTATAAAACCCTGATCCAGAGGATGGCTTGTTCCCCGTTAGTCCCACAAAAGCCACTGAAAACCTTTTTTTCCTCTAGTTTAATTTTATGGGCGTGTGTAACTTCTACACGGCCTTTCTTCTGGAAGGGTAACATTTTTTTAACGGCAACCCGTGTTTAAGGTAACCGAAGCCGCAGAAGATTCCAGTGATATATACACTCTAAAAAGGAAGGGCTATTAAAGAGATAAGATATTTGGAGAACATACTCTCTGCAGCGTTAAATAGCGGAGGAGGGAGATAACTTGGGAACTCTGGTAAAGCCACCAAACATTATGTGAATAAAACTGTTAGGAGAATCAATTTTCCTTACTGCAGAGATCGTGTTTTCCTGAGTGTGATGTTTATATGTTGGCTCCTTTCCCACAACACAGACACATTAAACTCTCGCGCAGGGCCCCATCCAGCGCTCGCTGCAGCGGCTGGAGAGGCTCGGGGCGAGTTTGGCGCAGGAGCGGGGGAAACCTCGCTTAAAACCCGCCGCCCCGCGCCACGCGCGCAGGTCCCACCCGTCCCGTGACGCGCATCCCACCCGGCAGCCGCCGCGCCCGCAGAGGCGCCACCGGCTCATCACACGGATGAGCGCAGCAAAGCCAGCAGCTTGCAGAGCACGCCAGGACATCCAGAGCTGCCTCTGCCCCGACTGCTAATAGCCTTAAGTGTGCAGAGCCAGCTTTAATGACAGTTATTTACAGAGTTATATGGGCCATATCCAGCGCTCTTGGATCAGCCCCCAATCTCATAATGAGATTACCAAGTTTATTTTAGTTGAGAAAGACACCAATAAAAAGGATTTAAAAACCCCTCGGAGTCCTGCCATACCCCAGAGCGCCCAGCCAGCGGGAGAGCTCCTAAAACTTCTCCGTTTGTTTTCCTTTCGGAGGAGAGCCGAGGCCGCTGCCTCCTGCGTTTCTGTGCATTAACAGCATCTTCCCAGGGTGACCCCATGTATTATGGATGCGCTAGAATCTTCATGTTCTGAATGGAAACTGCATTATTCATGGCTCTGCTTATAGTTTGTCTTTAAAAGCCCTGCAGCCTTTTAATGAAACGCTCCGATTTTAACATCAGCTAAGACCAGATATTTTTGTTTAAATTTTTTAAAAGTAGTCTCTGTGGGTTTTTCTCCCTCGCTCTCCCCCTCTCTTTGAAGGCTCAAGGCCACTCGGAAGACGGGATGGCGGTGGTGGAGGACACAGGCAGACGGAAAAGCCTGAGGGGTCGGGGAGCGATGGGAGCGGCAGCCACGTGCCGAGCCCCCCCACCACTTCCAGCCCCGCACGTGGCATCGGAGGTGCTAACCCCCCTCCAGCTATCCGAGGGGACGGGGGTGCTTCGGGGAGCATCAGCTCACTGACGCAGCCCGCAAACGCACCCGGCGCACGCCGCTAAGCCCCTTGCAGCCTCGGGCAGCCGGAGCTTCTCCCGGGAGGGTTTGGTTTGAGAGGCACCGAGGGGCTCTTGCAGTTTGCGCACCACGAGGCGAAGGGGGACGGCGGAGAGAGGCACAGCGCTCAGGCGTTGGTGGGTAGAGCCCTGGCTGAGGACGGAAGGCGCAGGCAAGATGCGGTGGCCGGGACGGAGGGGTGTGGGGTACCACGGCCGCACACCTCCGCTGAAGGAGCCTCGAGCGTAGCCAGCTCCCAAGGCTGGGGTGAGACGGAGCGGAGCCGGCAAGCCCCGCACGGTCCGGAGGCGGGGAGGGAGCCCCAAAGGGCTCTGCCCTGGGGCGCGGGAGCACGACGCAGCACCCGCGTGGGCAGAACCCCAGCCCCGTCCGTGGGGCTGCCTCTGCCTCCACCTGCAGTGAATTTGGCCTAATGACTTAAACACAGATCCTGTTTCCATGCAAACATCCCAAGTGTTCTGTCCCTGGTGGCGGGGAAACTCCTTAAATCAAAGCGGGGCGATCCGATAGCCGGGTCCGCAGCTATGCGCTTTATTGATCACATCTGGGCTGCCGGGCTCCGCCGGGGCTGGGACGGGGCTGCGGCAAACTGCGGGCTGGATCCCCGGGGACGCGTTTCTTCCCTCCCCGCTGCTCCGTGGCCCGGGCCCTGCACAGCCCCGAACGCCGAGTACTGGAAGGAGAGAGAAGAAACGCAGCAAGTCTCTGACAGCACGAGCCTTTCTGAGCGTAATACCACGGATTCCTTTTGTTTCTCAAGTTCCCATGAGTTTCTAAGCACAATGAATGCGGTTATTATTGTTTGGTACGGTTTTGCACTAATTCCTCGTTACCTCTGAGACTTGGGTATAGAAAGGTTTGAGAAAAGCAAGAGATTTGAGGAATTTCCCTTCCTCTCCCCTCCAAATGTGATTAAACACAAGTCTCCCCTCCCCTCGGTGCAGGGCTGCGACGTGCCGCGGCGGTGGCTGGCAGCACGGCGCCGGGGTGGCCGGCCGGGCTCGCGGGGCTGCGCCGGGGCTGAGCAGCTTCCCACGATCCCAGGCTCATTCCCGAGCTGTTCCTGGTGCCTCCCGGTCGTTAGTGAGGTGGGACGTGCCATGGAGGCAGGGTCCCATGCAGCCGTCCCGCCGCACTGGCTGCCGCGGCTCCATTGCTGTCCGGGATGGAGCGTCGTGAGTGATGTTGCACCTCTCTGCCTGGGTTTCAAGGACGTGATAAAAACAGTTTTTGACGCAGTTACAGGTTTCACAGCTTGTGAAGTCACCAGCAGCTTGGCAGCACTGGCCTGGGGAAGGCAGGGAGAGGCAGGACTGGGCTCTTGCGGGGGAAGGCGGGGGACAACCCGCAGTTAGCGAAGGGTGCAGCCTCCCCGGCGGCTCTCCCCGAAGGCGGGTGCCGCAGTGCCGGCTCGGGCGCGAGTCCCCGCACGGCTCGGCGGGACGCTTGCGCCGCCGCTTCTGCTGGGACCTCCGTGCTCCCCTGCCCTCCCTCTCCGCCTGTCTCCGACGAGAAGCGAGCGGCGCGGCCCCGCAGGGAGGCGGCAGCCGTGTCCCATTTCGGAGGCAGGATTCTTCCCGTCACATTGTTTTGTCTGTAAGCAGGTCACCTCTCGTTTCCATAATATCACATTTCCAGGACAGCGCTGCCCGCAGACCTGCCATTCATGCTCGATTGGAGAGCCGCTGTTGCCTGCAAAGAGCGCGGATATAAGTGATGCCTTAATTCATTGCACATTCTTAAATAAAGGAGAGAGAAAGAAAAGGAGCGTCTCAAGGTCAACACTCGTTGCTGAGTGAGTTTTCTTCAGCAGGTTGTCTAAAATAGCCCGGAAAAAAATAAATAAAAGCAAACTGATGGACACACTATATTGAGGTAATAGGGGGGTGAAGATGAAAGGAGAAGTACCAGCTTGACTGCCAGCTTGGCGTGAGAATAAAACCCTTGCAAAATATATTCTCAATTGGTATTTTAATGGCTGACCTGAATGCTTAAAAAAAAAATAATTGCTGACTTGATCGTTGCAGATGCTGAAGTCATTTGTGCATGGGTGAAGCTGGGAGAAACCTTCAAAAAATATTTAACGAATAAAACTCTCAAATTCTTGCCGGAGCTGACCAAATTCGTTTGAAGACAAAAGAAAGACTCTCCCTGACCTCCTTGAGTATCGTATCAGGCCCCCTGAAAGCATTTAGGAGGCTTTTATTTTGCTTCGTTTTCCACAAATATTCCTATGAGTACTTCGGGGGGGTTGTTGACTGGAATTTTTGGTGGAAGATGAATTTGCAGATTCCTGGTGCGATACATTTGGCCAGAAACGCTCTCCAGAACTACTCAGTTAGTCCTAAATTGCTCCCATCTCCCCCTTTGTAGGGAAGTATTCTCTTCGGTGGCCAAAATTGCGGCATGAGACTGTGGTGACCGAAGCACAGAGGGAGGAAAGTCACAGGCATCACTAACGAGACTAATCTGCGGGCTGGTTGTAATATAACAACATAAAGCAGCAGAACAATCTCAAGAAATTAAATAATGACTAAGAAACCCCAACTGCGTTTGTAGATACCTCCTATGTGAAGCGTAGGGCCATATTCATGGAGTCACCTATGGACCACGCTTTTCTGCTTGCAAGTACAGCAGCCCCTGTGCTGGCAGGAACATATGCTGCTTTAATGAGATGTAATTATTATTGTATTTATATGTTTATGTAATTATTATTTATTTATGTGTTAAAATAAGCATTTGAACAAAAGACATGCTAAAAAAGTGGCAAAACATTGCTAGGATGGGATGGAATTATTCCAGCAGAAACTGCAAGTCCGCAGCCGACCGCCTTCGAAAGGCGAGCTGGAACCGCGGCGTTACCCAAACTGGAGTTTGATCCCCCAGTTCCACAGCGCTGGGCCTGGCTTTCCGCGGCGTGAGCGAGGCGGACCTGGTGGGATGCAGAAGGGACCAGCCGCCGCTCGCCGCGTCCCAGGCCGGAGGAGGGCTGGGAGCCTCCCGCCCGCGTCCCCGGCTGGGCGCCCCGAACCGCCTGCCCTCGCTTCCCGCTCTGGTTCGTTGTTTCCAGCGAGGCAGCGAGACCACGGGTAACGAACGCGTGTTACATTCAGGTTGTCACGTCATAAGCAGCGTCAAAAACCATTCCCAGAGCGCGTGCGCGACAAACACTGAACGTTAGCCGGGTGTTCGTGCTCCGACGTGACACGGCGGAGAGGACAGAACCGCCTGCAGAGAGGGGAGACCCAAACTGCTGGGAGGGACGGGTGAGGCAACTGCCGTATTTACGTCCAAAGCATGACTTTCTGGTCAAAAAGAAAATACTGCTGGGGAAAAAAAAAAAAAAGATGAGTTAAAGTGTAGGCAGACGCCTCGGCGGATATTTCATGAACACAGTGATTACAACCGTGCTGACAGCTTCCTGGCACGGAGAGCTACCGAAACTGATAACACTTTCAGTGGCGGGGCACGAGAAATGCTGTCACGCACACAGGAGTTTCTGACCATGAAATACGGCGGCGAGCGAGCGCCGAAGCGTCCTTCGGCAGCAGGACGGGCCGGGGACACGTGGGCTGGGCAGAGCGCCGAACGCGCGCCGTGCCGCGGCAAGGTGAATTATGCCGCGCTTCTCACAACCGCAGGAGAACGGTTACGGCGGTGAAAGCTCCCAAGTCAGGAAAAGACAGGCTGAAGTTGTCTTTCCAGTGAGACCCTCTCTTCCCTGCCCTCCTTGCAGGCACCTGAGGAGTCCCAAGCTGTACTAAGAGCATCGCACAGGTTTTACGCAGCGTCTCCCGTCCAGGGCAGGCGCGCACGCAGCTCCGCTGGCGCGCTGCGATTCCCGCTTTGGCCTGCCAGCGCTCCGGGGTGGACGGATTTCCCGCATTCTGGCGGAGCAGCAGCAGGAGCTGACCCTGCTGGGAAGCTGTGTTGAGTCACTCCTCCCTGCGCTTTGCTTCGGTGCCCGGTCCTGCCCCGCCGCTGCCTTCACTGCTGCGAAACGTGGTTATCTCCGCAGCCGGCGCGAGTGCCTGCCAGCTCTCCCACTTGCTCACCGAGAGCTGAAGCGCAGATACCACAAGATTAAAAGAACTGGCAATTCTGAGTGCCCAGTTTGAGGTGGCTGATATTTCCGATGCTACTTGGCCTTTTCTGTAATACTCCCTATGTTCAAAGCACGGCTCCCGACGGCTTCCTTTGGTGCCACGAATGTTTAGCGTTTCTGAAATCAGCTCCCGTGATCTCAGATTCGGATATCCAAGAAATAAGGTGCACCTGCGATGTTACGCGCACCAGCGAAAACCATGGCTGGGGAGACCAGCCAGCGTCATGGTCCGAGCTGTGGACCGGTCCCCAAAGGAGTGCTCGAGTGCCTGAATCCCAAGCCCATCCTTCCTTTTCCTACTTCACAACCTCCCTCCTGACCCGGATACAGTGTTTTAATGGCAAAGATACAGCAAATTTTTGATGGGCAAAGTGCAAGCTGCCATTGCTCAAGACTCGGCACGTGGCCAAGCTCGGCTGTGTTTTCAGGCAGAAGGACATGAAGGGCACGTCCCGAGCACAAAGACACCCTCCCAGTTTTGAAGCTCCTGCTATAAAGAGACCTGAGGAAGAATGAGAACCTCGTAAACAAACGGTTGCCAGAATTCAGCATGTTTTTTGCAAGAGCTTCGTTCTTGGGAACAGATTAACCATTTTGGCTGAAACTCACCGGAACAATTTAGCTTGAGGCAGACACCGGCACGGAAAATTTCATCTCGAACAATTAAAGTTTGGCAAAGCTGTGAGCGACTGAAAACACATTCGTGTAATGTGTGGAACGGGATAAGCTCAGTAACCGGCATTGCACCCGGTGCCCCATTTACTCATCTATTTCTGTAATCATTTGCTTAATCACAGAACACTTTTAATACTGTAAGCATAATTAAGACATTATTAAGAGCCGTGCAGGCCATAAACCTCCTCGTGTCATAAGCAGCATAATTTGCATTTGCACACATTTTTTCATCCAGAGATCTTAAAGCACTTTCCTGAAGTAGACATCATTAACCCCAGGTTACAGACGGTGAAGCTGAGACAGAGCGAATGTAAAGCCAATTGCCTCTTTCATTGCTAATGTCCCTGTCTGGCAGATCGCTCAGACGCGGCGCCGCGCTCCGGAATACGCGATCGGCGGGTCCCGCCGCCGTGGGGAGCGTCCGGCGTGTGCCGAGCTGAACCGACACCTCTCGCCGAGACTCGCCCTTCGCTCCGGCTCCTGGCTATCCCCAGCACCGGAGGGTGAGGGCCGGCATCGCCCTGCCCGAGGCTGCAGGAGAGGTGAAGGGTGGCACCGGCAGCCGCAGGGGAAGGGCGGAGACGCCGTGTCTGGGGAGACGCCGTCTCCGGGAAGATGTCCCTGCCGTCTCGGTGTCCCGCCTGGGCATGGCGCTTGGGCAGACGGCGGGTGGGCAGTGCTGAAGGGGTCCCGCGGTCTCCATCCGCGCAGACAGCCGAGCGTAGCGCCTTGGGAGCCCCCACGCCCACGGGGTCAGCAGGAATTTCAGAGGCGAAATGAAAATATTTTGGTTTGGATTGGAATTTACTTCCATTTACATTTCTTTTGGGAGCATTTGCGGGAACTAAACGGTTACGCCCTGGCTGTTCCTGAGTATCGGACAAAACGTGTTCCTCACTCCGGGCACGCTCTCGGTTTCGTGGGACTGAGCAGCCGACGTGGGCTGCAGGTGAGTCTGGGTCTGGCACAAGGAAACCAGAGGTCTGGCGGGACAAATAGGTTATTCTACTCCTTTTCTGCCCCACCTCCCAGACTGTAGGGCAGCTCAATGGGCCTCTTTCCTTTCCCAGAGGGAGAGGGACGATGGAGGGACAGAGGTGTCGTCTGGCCCAGTTTTGCTGTGGGAAGCTTCCAGAGGTGGGAGCGGAGTGACCCCGGAACCTGTGCAGCACCCCCCCAGGCAGCCCTGGTGTGGCCGTGCCGAGGAGCCGGGACCACCGGCTCAGCTCCCTCCTGAGCTGTCTGCTTGGCACCCGCCTCTGTCCTCCGCAGGCTCGGGAGCCCTGCCAGTGGGTGACAGGGGACGCGCTCGCTTCGCCTCGGTTTGTGCGGGTGTTAGGTCCAGGCGCCGACGTCACAGCTTATAAAATATTTTGCAATTCGTTTCCTGAAGGAGCAGCAGACCAGCGCGGCGTGGCCAAGCGCCGGCAGCATCCGTCCCGGCGCGGGCGCTCGGCCCGGCGCACCGCTGCCGCGTCGCAGCCGGTCGCCCTGCCAGCCCTGCTGCGCCCGATGGGCTGCGGCTGGCGCCGCGCGGAGAGGGCGATGAGCGAGACGGACCCAGGCCCTGCCTTAAAAACCGTGCTGGAGGGGATGGGCAGCTTCCCTTCCCGAGCGACACTTCAGGTCTGCCTGGCTGGAGGCAGCCCAGGCTGCCTGGAAGGAGGAGAGCAAGAGGAACCGCAGTTGCTCTCGGCGTGTCCGCTGCGACGCCCGGGGCGGCTCAGCTTTGCGGTGCACGATTTCAGGCGCTTCCCCACCATAGTCATGCAACGGGGAGGCGGAGGGGCAGGAGGGGGGCAGCGCCCTGCCTCCACCTGGGGACACCTCTGCTCCCCCGGCCGCGGCGTCGCCGGCCGCCGCGTGCCTGCATCCCCGTGCCGTGCTGCGAGCTGTCTCGGGGTCAAATTATCTTCCCTCAGTCTGTCTGATTTTGATCAGGCTTTCCGTCCCGGAGCTGAGAGACTTCCCCTGATGACAGTTTCGTCAAAACGATTACGTTTTGACACAAATCCTCGGTTTTGACAGCTCAACATTTTCTGACAAAAACCAAAATAAAACAAGGCGTTCTTGGAAATTTCTCAACCAGCTGCAGCATAATGTTGATGAGATTGTACATATTTGGGTGAGAAAAGGAACGGGAAACAACCGTAAGCTTTCCTAGCTTGGTTCCCGAGGACTGTATTTCAAAGCGCGCAATGGACCTGACGAGCCCCCGGCCGCCGCAGGCGCAGAGAGCGGGGTGGGACGCCGCTGCCCGCCGCCACGTTAGCACCGCGCGGGAACCACTTCGGGCAGGAGGCAAAGAAAGTTACAGTCGCGAGAGTTTAGGGAGGAAAATAATCAGTCCTTTTCACTGGAGCTTGTCAAGGAGGTTTGCCGCGGGAAGAGCGACGGGGCTCCGGTTACTCGGCGCGGCCAGGAGGCACCGACCAGACCAGCATGTTGCCATCAGCTCACCCATCACCGGTGCCAACGCGCAGCGTAATAGTAATTGGCTAAGAAGTGTCAGCTATTCAAACCTGCCTTGCCTTTTAATATTTTTCCTGTGCAACAGCAAGCTGCTTGCCTGAAATTTTAAGGTCCTTCAAGGCTGAGCTGTGTCAACTCCGCTTTTCTGACAGTCAGGACCCTCTTCTGCTCTCTGCTTGCCAGCTCTTCAGCTCCTCTCTTCACGCCTCCTGTGCCCTTGCTCTGGAAAAACAGAGTAGACTGAAAAAAACCCAGACCTGCTGGCATGGTAGGGATGGCCGTGTTCTTGTTTCACAAGTTGCATTGCAAAGAGAAAGAAATTTGAAAATTCAATTTTCAGTTTGTTATGTTGGCTAAAAAAAAAAAATAATAAAAGGTAGTGTTGACAAAAACGTAACTCTCCTGGGTTTGGTTTTTTTTAGGCTCATGGGAGCGGTGGCTGGGAGTGCCCAGCCTCAGGGACGGATGCTCCCTGCCCCAGGGACGGATGCTCCCCGCAGTCCTGCTCCCCACAGCCTGGGGGGACGACGACCCCCTGCACCTCGGTGCCGGGGCGATGGAGGAGGAGGAGACACCGCCGGCAGCAGACGGCCGAGACTCCATCACCTTCCCCGCAACTGCGCTCTGCTCGGGGAACCTGCGGCGGTTGCTTTTATGAATGCTCGAGGCCCGTGCAATCAATAACGGGGTTTCGGAAAGCAGGTTTCCTCCTGCCCCGCGGTTTCTGTAAGGACAGCACTGCCAGCCCCGCTCTGCGCTCCGGCGTCACTCGGGACGTGGAGCTCCTTGGCACTGGAGAACTGGAGCAGGAGGGAGAGCGGTGATGTTAATTGAGAGCAATACCTTTGAGATACGAGAATTTGAAAAATGAGACCTAAAACATGGCTGTGCCAGCTATTAGGGAGACTGCTAAGAGATGGAGGAGGGGGTGAAGGGCTTTTCCTTTTTGAAAAAGTCTTCTTGGTTCCACCGGATAATCCCAATTTATAAAACAGCTGAGTTTTAAAATGCTGCAATAATCCACTCATTAGCCCTCACTGCGAACCAGTGCCTCTGGGTATTTTAAGCGGAAGGTGGGATGGGTGGTTTAGGAGATAATTACTGCTCAAACCCCTTAGGAGGTGGCAGACTCTCATTTTGGTGAATTCCTCCGGGTGCACAAGCAGCTGCCCGGCAGGAGGGCTGTGCCGTGCCGTGCCATGCCGTGCCGTGCCGTGCCTCACGGTGGGGGAGCTGAGCTCCACGCAGAAGTTCTGCTCGGCTGTGCACCAGCCCTTCATGCCAGGCATCGACGGCTACCTGAGGAGTTGCAGGGCTGGGGTACGGGAGTCAGCAGAGCACCCGGAGAGGCATTTCTGGCATCAGCTGTAGAAACATAGAGCAGTCCTGGGGCTGGGAAGAGCGCGGAGCTCCTGGGCTGGCTCCTGGCTGGAAGGCAATACAGAGAAATGGTGCAAGCCAGAACTGAGCTTCTTGCCATGAAATCAGTCCTTCTGAAACGGCCAACAGAAAGAATGCCCGCGAGCAGACCCAAGGTCCCGGAGGCGTCAGGGACAACCCCTCAGCCCCTTGGCTCCAGGCCGGAGCTGTGTGCGCAGGAGGGCACTGGGACACCTGAGGTGTCGTCCCTGCAGAGCCCTGGGCAGGGACATCGGCTTGCAAGGCACCACGGAAAAAGGAAGCTGTGAGGTGTGGGCGGGGGCCGGCTGGCAGAAGCTTCCCGAAACCAAAGTATTTTCATGAAATATTTCATTTTTGCTGAACTGGCATTTTCTTTGCAAGCGCATCCCCACCCCAGCATTAGCCGGAGGAGCCCAGCACCGGGGGCAAGCCCGAAGCGCGGCAGCATCCCCTCCGCTGCCCCAAACCACCGCCGCTCACGCGCGGGGCTCGGCTAAGCCCGCGTCCCGCAGCCCCTGCCGGCACTCCAACCTCCGGCCGGGGGCAGGAATGTGTGACCAACAGATTTTAAACTGTGCAGGAGTTGAGCCGCTGACAAAAGCGTCTGTCTGCTCCCAGAATTACCCACAAATAGTTTGATTTGCCAAGCCCTTTAAACTGCGATATTCTAATAACGTTTCCAGGGGAGAATTTCATACGCACAAAAGATACTGGCGGGCCCGGTTGCCCCTTACTGCTTGCAAGTAATTCCTTTTACTGAAGGACTTTTTCTTTCTTTCTGAGCAGCGTTTAGAGCGGTGCTCATCCTGCGGTGCTGCGGCACCAGCCGACCGCGGTAACAGACAATCAGCCAGAAGAAGTGAACCTGATTGAAAACGCAATGCCAAACTGACCATCGAGGCTGAAGCACGTCCCCCACCTCCCTCCTCGGAGCCCCCCGCAGAGCAGCAAAACAAAGAGGCAAAACACAAGAAGATTTCTTTAAAAAGCTGTTTCCATTTTCCGTAGCATTGTTCAGTGGGTATGAAGCTAAGCTATTTCCCCTGGGGGCTAGCCCAGCCTAAAAACAGGCACATCATCTTTTACCATAACTGGATGTGCCTGCAGAGCCCCACGGCATGTCGGCGGCCCCAGCACATGAAATCCGGGGGCTTTTCTAAAGTGCGCGGGTTGTCCCTTGTCCGGGACGGTCCCAAATCCGCTTTTGAGTGGTGTGCTTAACCATCGCGGCGGGTCGAGCTGCCAGCCGGGCTGCGGCGGAGCCGCGGGCAGACGGGTCTCTGGCGGGGTCCGCGGCTGACAAAGGCAGGCAAGCGCAGGCTTCTTTTAAGTAAAGATTTAAAGGCCACCAAAAATGTTAACGCTTCCTCTCGGCTCGGCGCTGGGCGCAGCCCCGGCTCCAGCCGGCACGCTCTCTCCTGAGTTTGCAAAGCCTTGTGCCTACACGGGCGACACTGCTGGCGAGTCCTTCAAAACGTCACGGTTCTGCCGTCGCTCCTTCACTCCTGTTCTTTCCAGCCGCTGCCCAGTGAGGAGGGGGGAAAACCCATTAGCTTACCCCTGACCATATCCCTCCTTGATGTCTCCATCCTCCCATTAGCTCGGTACCCCCCGCGGCGCCCAGCGCCGTCGGGAACGGTGCCGCCTTTTGCTCCCTTTCATCCGCTCTGCGACATTCACGCGTTGCCATAAGGGGCAGGGAAGGATTTCCATTTAGAAGGACGCCGACGAGACCCCGGGGGCTTGCCATTAAAAGGAAGATGAGGAACGAGGAGAGAGGAAAAAAGATGAGCCTGGCCATCTCAGCTCTTTCTTTCCCCTTCGTGCCCCTTCCAAAAGCCAGAAGCTCTGTGGGTGCCTCGGGCCCCCCCGGACCACCAGCCCTGCACGGCCCGACGGGACCCCAGCGCATCGGCTGCGGGAGGAGAGGCTGGAGCCGCTGCCAGCCCCTGCCTCGCCGCTCATCTCCCTCCCTATTCCCAACAGAGACATTTATTTCTGCAAAGATGTGACAGAAAAGGTGGAACAGATAATTGCAAAGATCTGAAAAACATCTTTGTGGTGGAAAATACGTTCAGGGGAAAGGTGAAAAAATAAATAAGAGGGAAAGGTTTTGAACTGATGAAGAAAACAGGGTCTCATCGGAGCATCCCGGAGAGACCCCGTTTCCCATTAATGGAGAAAGCAAATTGGAGGCTAATTGCTGGATTTGTAGAGGTTTTTTTACGTTGTATGAAACAGGATCTGTGTTATGATTCATGCGTTCTGTGCACCAAGCGAGCAACTTCAGGAGGCAAGCTGCTTTAGCAATCAAGCGTCGCCGCGGTTGCTAACGACAATGGTTTCGGAGGCGGCGCATTGCTGCGGCACCGGGAGCGTGCTGGAGGCTGGGTGGGAAGGGGGAGGCCAGCTCCACCTCCCTGTCGCTGGAGCGGGACCACGGCCCACGGCCGCGGGCACGAGCCCACCCAGGGCTAGGCGGGAGCACCTGATGGTCCTGCAGCTTCCCTGGGTGCCTCCAGCCCCTCGCCCCGGTTCTCCCAGCACCGTTCTCTGCTGTTTCGCTCCAGCGCTTTTTTGCCACGCTGCAGGCCGGGGCTTGGGGGGCAGCAGGAAACTCATGGACACTTGTCGCCTAAAGTTGGCCGAATCTCTTCGCCACTGGAGGGGATGCTCCGGCTTGGCAGGGGCGGCCAGAGGTGGGCTTGCCAGAGGTGGGCTTCATTGCCGCCTCTGCCGCTGCCTTGCGCGAGGCATCTCCAAAGGAACAGCGATGGAGAGGAGACACGGTGGACCCGGGGAGCGGCATGGTTCAGGGAGCAGGCAAGGGCATAGTTACTGCTCTTTCTGTTTGAAGAGAGAGAAAGAAGGGATTCCAGGAGGATGAAGGGCAGAAAGAGATGAAGACAAGGAGAGGTGTTTTCCATTTTCCTGATAGCTGGACAGGCTTCAGTTTGGGAGGCTGCCTTACCCCGGGGCATCTCGTACGTAAAGAGTTCACGAGAAGCGGACCTGGTGCCTGGTGGCTCTTGGGGGCTATTGCTCGAGCACCTCGATTGCAGATGATCGTCCTCAAGTCCTGATGGGAGTCAGACCATCATGATGGGGGAAGCATTTCAGAGCCCGTGTTCGCACGTTTGCTGCCCCGTGGTTTCCATCTGGGAAACCGCTGAGCAAATTTCAAGGCTCCCGGAAGTAAGACCCCGATGAGCATCGGTCAGCAAGTGTCCTGCAGGCTCCCCGCCGCAGACCACCAGGATTTCATGCCCGGCGAGTCATTCCCATCCCACCCCCCAGCCACCCGCCGCTGCCGGCCCCCGGCAGCAGCACCGGGAGCGGGGAGCTGACCCCGCTGCCCGCGGGCACGGCGAGGCACGCGCGGTGCTGGTGCTGAACACCCCCGCAGCTATTAAGGGAAAAGGAGCAGCGTCACATGCGGAGCCTGGCATGATGCCGCCTTGGTACGTAGTAACGAGAAAATATTTTATGCATCAAAAACAATATTTTGGCAAGATCCTTCATGCGCTCTCGTAAGTGCTCATCTCCGTGCGGGAAGCTGGATGCCGTCGGACTCGGATGCTTTTTGTTCTTTGTACAAGGCCCAGCCTGATGTAGGTGCTGCTGCAAAGGGAAAAATAAGTACTAAAAGATGAATAAATACCCCGTTGTCTGCTGCACCCACCAAACTGTTTCTATTCTTAAAATAATTGCGTATGTGTTAAATGCTGACTAATTAATGTGCACATATTTAGAAGAGGATTAACAGCAATGTAATCAATGCAGATCTATTATGGCTAATTAGGTATGTGTATCTATTACCTACCTCCTAATCTGCTATAAATATGTTTTTTATAATCACTTCGTTAGCAGGTATCTGAAGTAATGCAGAGAATTTGCAACACAAGTTAAATCCTGGCTCCGTTCCAGCTCAGGTAATTACACCCTGGCCTCACTCAATCCCTCTGCAGCTGCCCCTGGGAATATATTTATTTTTAACTTCCTATCCAAAAATGTCTAATGGCGTCACTGATAACTGTGTGTGCCGCGCTGCACCCCAAAGGGCCGGTGGCATCGCAGCAGCGGGTGGGACGAGTGATCTCTCCGGGGTGAACCCCGGAACATGCTGTGTATGTTTGGTCCATCAAAAATAGAGATCGGGTTATTATTAGTCCCCACAGAATACCAGTAATGGCTTTCTCGTCTGGGGAAAAGACACTGTTAAAGAATGAGGAGGATCTGAGAGGCTCGTTGGATGAAATCTATCCATCCGTCTGTCTGGGCTCGTCCACCCCACTCGTCACTGCGCTCCGCAGCCGCTGCTTTCCTCCGGGGACCGACGCTCAAATGCTGCTTGTGTTACAGCCTGCGCCGGCGCTGACCCACCCCGACGTCCCAGCAGCGCTTACGGCAGGAGAAGTTTTGATGCACTCGGACCCCGATGACACCCCGGGTCCGGGGGCTGCTGGCGTGCCCAGCCACTGCGGGCAGGGGCCCGGGGGTCCGGGCTGGGAGGAGGAAGACCGCGGCCCAGCAGCGGGAAGCCTGGCAGCAGGGTGCCGAGCGGTTCCTTTCCACCTCTGCCCCCGCTGCCACGCTGCCTCTGGGTTTTGCAAGCACCGAGGGCTTTTTTTTTTCCTTTTTTTTTTAGAAATGACCTTGGGAAGAGCGTGCGGGGGTGAGCTCTGTCACACACGGCCAACGGTGAGGAGGTGGCAGCTGCGTAAACGTCAGGCTGTCCGGAGGGCTCAGGAAGCAAAAAACAACAGACATGTTTCACCACAAGTCCAATTACACTGGGGTTAAGTTTGGCACTTCAGTAGTCAAAACATCTTTCAAACGTCTCCTCAGGCGGGAAAACCCCCTCCAATAGCCACAGAAAGGGGGAAGCGTAACCCAATCTGCCGCTCCAGATTATTCGGTGTTCAACCGTGTAATTGAGATTAATCACTTCTTCCTGTGATGCCCAGGAATACCTTTCATGTCTGGAGCACTCTTCCCCGTTCTGAGAGACCGGAACTTTGATACTTGCAGGGTGATGGCGGTGGAGGGGGAGAGGGGGTCCCTCAGCCAGGGAGGCACCGCACGTGCGCCAGCGAAGCAAGTGCTTGCCAAGCGTCCCGCGCTGGTCTGCAAGCTGGGATGCTGCTCATGCAGGAGCCTCGAGGAAGCAGCTTCTCTGCCTCCATCCCATCATGTTGTGCCTCATCATCCCAGCGGTCCATGCCGTGGCAGAGATGAATTATTTAGCTGGCTAATTGTCAAACCCATCTCACATGCAGAATCACACAGAATCATTAAGGTTGGAAAAGACCTTTAAGATCACCAAGTCCAACCATCAACCCAACACTCCCAAGCCCACTGAACCATGTCCCAAAGTGCCACGTCTACACGTTTTTTGAACACCTCCAGCGATGGTGACTCCACCACCTCCCTGGGCAGCCTGTGCCAACGCTTGACCACTCTCTCCGTAAAGACATTTTTCCTAATATCCAATCTAACCCTCCCCTGGAGCAACCTGAGGCCGTTTCCTCTTGTCCTATCACTGGTTACGTGGGAGAAGAGACCAACCCCCACCTCACCACAACCCCCTTTCAGGTGGTTGCAGAGAGCGATGAGGGCTCCCCTCAGCCTCCTCTTCTCCAGCCTGAACACCCCAGTTCCCTCAGCCGCTCCCCATCAGACTTGTGCTCCAGACCCCTCCCCAGCTCCGCTGCCCTTCTCTGGACACACTCCAGCACCTCAACGTCCTTCTTGGAGTGAGGGGCCCAACGCTGAACCCAGGATTCGAGGTGCAGCCTCACCAGTGCTGAGTCCAGGGGCACGATCCCTGCCTGGCTCCTGCTGGCCACACCATTGCTGATACAGGCCAGGACGCTGTTGGCCGCCCTGGCCACCTGGTCTTTCCAGGTTCTGCAGTAGCATCAAGCCAGGCACAAACCATCCCTGCCTGCTCCCACACAGGGGACTGCACAGTTCAACGTGTTCCGCTCTCTGGCTTCCACCAGCCAGCTCTGGGAAGGTGAGGACCCCCCTCAGATGCCGGGGGTAAACGGGGCTACTTCCATCAGTAGTGCGAGCTGCAGGCACGTAGGTTTTCTCTTGTAATTCTCTAGGACTTTCTAACATGGATGTGCAACAGCCTGAAGAGCTGCGGTGGTTTCCCAGCCTGGAAGAGGTGGGAAACTCCCTTTAGTCTTCATAAGAAAAGCATGTGTGACCTTGCTCGCCTTTTCCTTCGCGTTGCTATCTGGGGCTGACGGGTTTGAAGCACGTCCAGCAAGAGAGGCAGAAAAAAAAGCTGCCCAGACCCGGGCAGTCCGGGTTTGGCGTTAAGAACATGCCAACCGTACGGAGGGTGTCACCGCAGGGACACAGTGCACGGCCCAGGACGTGGGAGCCGAGGTGTGACGGTGAGAGGAGCCTGGGCTCCTGTGCAGAATGGCTTGTGGAGGTGCTGGGCTGGGAAGGGGGCTGTGCTGCCGGCGCAGGCATGCGTGCAAGCTTTGCTTTTCCATTTTAACCTAAAGACCCTAAAATATTGTGTTCCAGCTGACAACTAATAAAAGCTGTCATGTCCTGTATCACAGCAAACATCTGCCAACGGTATGGCTCCCCGTGGGATAAAAGCTCCAACAGGAGTGCAAGGTCTTTTTGGGGGCTTGCTGAAAGAGAGCAGAAGGAGAAACAGGAGTGCGTAAGTCAGGGCTTCGCCTCCGAGCAGAGGTGCTCCTGAGCTCCTCGTGGCCAACCACATAGGAAGAGCGGCTTCGGAGGAAGACGGGTCAGACCCCAGCGAGACTGTCCAAAGGCCAGCAGCATCCCAGCCGTGGGAATGCACGACACCCGCTGCCTGGGTAACTTGAGAAGGAGTTAGCCAAGCTGTTGTAAGGCACGGGTTTAACGGCATCCCTTCCCCTGCATTAGGTAGGCTGCTATATGTTTATTGGTTCTGCTCTCCGGCCGGGATGCGCTTGCACATTGCCGGAGCTCGCACAGAGCCTCAGAGCCCCTTCTTGGCATCAGCAGCGCTCGGCCTTTCGTGTGCTTTAAAGCTGAGCATATGTGTGTTTACACGAGTAGCGCCTCGGCAGGGAAGCGCTGCAAGCGATGGGAGGGAGGGAGGGAGGGAGGGAGGGAGGGAGGGAGGGAGGGAGGTGCTCAGACCTGCGCCCTGGCGTTTTGCAAATCAACACCGGCGAAGCAAAGTGCTGCCCGTCCCTCTGCCCGACCTCGCCGTCCTCCGCGGCCGGTTTGCACGGCCGGAGGGCAGGCAGCACGCGCACCGGCGCGGCTGTGGCGCTCAGCGCGGGCCGGGATGCTGCAGCCCACGGAGGTGGGACGGTGGCCCTGTCCCGCTCCCGGGGGAGCGCGGCCGTGGGCCTTGTGCGGGGCTGCCCGGCCACCGGCGCGCCCCAGACGGCTCCCGATGCGGCGTTGGGCGGCAGCAGCCACGGAGAAAAACACACGGTACCGGGCGAGCAAGGGAAACCCAAACAAAAGCAGCGTGTGGCAGCGCGGCAACTGCGTGCGAAGGAAATGAGTAAAGACCCTACAGGACTCACTAATGGCTTCCACCGCGTGCTTCTGTCTCTTACGAGGTCTTCACTGTGCTAGTTTGGACACATCCCATATCCCACAGACCCTCATTATCCTACTCGTGTTCACCGCAGTTCGCCATAAATATTTTATGAGCATCCTCTTTGCAAGCCTTTCGCTTGGATTTGCCCAGCGAAACTGTCTGCACGGAAAGAAGAGAGGGGAAATGAATAACAAGAATGATCACGGAAAAGGGGGGGTGGAGGGGGTGCCAGGGAAAAGAAACCTCTGTCTTCCCTCGATAACTGGGTTGTCTCGCCTCTGCTGCCGCCTGATAACGGGAGAGCAGCTGCGTCCCCCGAGCGGGCATCCCTGCCGAGGGCTGGTTTTCGGGAGCGCTGCTCAGCTGCCTCTCATGTTGCCCGGGGACGGACCCCGGCCGCGCCACCTCGTCCCGGAGCAGCAGGAGGGGGGAGCGAGGGAGGAAGCACAGCCCCAGCATCTTCTCCCTCATGGAGACGCGTCCACCTGCAGTGCCGGACGTGGCTGTGAGGTTTTCTGGCCAGGAGCCACTTCACAGACCCCGAGCAGCCTTGACAGATGGGCGTACTTAAGCACACCTAACGCTGCGCACGCCGGCCTGAGCGTGAGCCCCCGGCCGAGCAGGGCTTCAGGCTCTGCACACAGTGTCCTCCGGGGCGGGCGCTCAGCCTGGTCCTTCCCCGGGCCAGCGTGCAGGCGGGGACATCCCTCACGGGCACAGCCCGCTCCCCCGCAGACGTGCAGTGGCCCCGGTTCACCTTCGGCAGCTGCCCTCCCTCCTCTCCCATCGCCGGGTGCCGCGGCCCCGGCCTCGGGCGTTCTCTGCTGCGGTTTCCGAGGCGCAGTCCGAGCCCTTTCCACCGCTGCCTCCACCGAGGGAGAGCCTCCTGCAGCATGCCTATCCTTCTACTTCACGAGCTTCAAGCCAGGGCTGGCTGGGAAGCAAGAATTCCATTTAGAGAGTAAAAAAAACCCCAAAACTGAGGTTTGGAAATTGGTTTTCATCATCATTTTGAAGAGAGAGCGAACAGTCAATGGCTACAAGCCAGGAAGGGAGCCACTGGCAGTGCTCTCCCACCGCCGTGGGGTACGAGCCCAGCGGCCGGTGCCGCGTCTCCAGCAGATGCAGGACCCGGGGCAGGTCTTGAACCGTTCCTGGGCTCTCTCCAGAGAGCTTCTGTTATGGACCCCATCAATCTTCTCAGCTGAAGTGCTGTCCAACGCGATAACATTCCCGTCCCGCTGGAGAGGCTGTATTGCAAATTCCTCACCGGCCGAAGCGCTTCCCAGAAAGGGGAGAGCAGGGGCTGAGCCGTGTGGGGCGAGGGGTGACGGGGGGCTGGAGCTGCCCCGCCGGACCAGGCCGGTGGTTCTCTGCACCCACAGCCCAAGAGGGGCTGGAGGGTCGCTGTGGCTGCTCTGTAACTGAAGGGTGTCTCTAGTGAAGGAGGCAAACGCAATAGGTGCCTTCCAGAAAAGCAGTGTTATCCAGGACCCTCAGCAGACCCCCTTCCCTCCTATGGCCATGGAGCCCACGTGCCCTCAGAGGCTTGTAAGGAGATGTTATTCCCCAGCTTTTCCTTTATAAGATGCTTTTTTGAGGTATGTGTTTACTGAACGAGGAGTTGGACTTCCACCCTTTCCTTTGCAAAACTACGGAGCTTGCCGTTGGGGAATTTTTTCCTGCAGAGGTACATTCCTAAATAAATAAATAAAGCAGTTAAATAATTTCCTGTCTAATTGGTAAGAGGATGAAATAAGTGACCTAATCAGCCTTTTCTGTCTCTAATTTCTGCCTAACTCTGACACTGCTTGCCCCAGCTTGATAGTGCAGTGTGTGCGGTGGCGTTACTCCCATTTACGCTGCAGTAATCATGGGAAGCATCAGGCTCATAGGCTCTAAGCTTTCCTCAGCTCATTTTAATCCTATCGATCCTTACCTGGAGCTGCAAAGGCCATAAAGCGTTTCTGTGCCTCCCTGTTCTCCCTCTCAGGAAGCAGGCCAGCCCGGATTCTGGTAAAGATGCCCACACAAAGCTAGAAAAGTACCGAACTACCCAAAACAACACCCGTCTCCTGTGACCCCCCGCAGCCGATGCTGGCTGCCAAAGCACGTGGACAGCATCCGACCCCGGCCGGCGCAAGGAAAACCGCTCCAAGATTTGTTTGTTACTGAGGCGGATGAAAAATGACTAACGCTCTCCTAAGGACTGGGTTGGGTCCCATCGCCTGCTCAGCCTCAACAAGCAAAAGCAGAACCAGAATTAGGCTTCATCCCTGACAGGGAGGAATTCGGTGTTACACAACCGGCTGTGCTGAAATGGAGCCATGCCGTACCCTCTCCCCCATGACCACTGAAGGGCTGCGTGCTTTTTGCAACTTAAGATTATCTCTCAGTGCCACAGAAAGATGGTCTCATCTCTTCCCATAGATGAGTTTCTCACTCCTCTGCCTCTCCCTCTTGGATTATTTCCCTGAAATTTATCACCTGTTTTCCTTGCCTCAATCCCATCTTCCTAATTACACATTCCTCTACCTTTCTAAATCATTCTCCTCCCTTCTCCTTGCTGACACCCTTTAAAGTAGTTGAAGGTCAACGGCACGACACTTCTCCTTTGCTTTTCTGCCTCCACCACCCCAACATCCATAGGTCGCAGCCTTCAGACCTTCCCCGTGGTGTGTCCCCGCTGTAAAAGGGATGTTTCCCTCCTGGTTTCATGGCTGGTCCTCCCAGCACCCAGCTGACAGGCACGGACTAAAAAAGCCATGAGGCGACCTGCTCGTCCACACAGAGCGGCGGTTTCCCAGCGTGGGGGACAGCAGTCACGCTGAGATGTTGTCCGCAGACAATCCCCGCAGGTGAGAGCATCTGCCAAACCATCCGGACGGTCATCGTCTTCCTCCTCCTCTCCCTCCCCCTCCTCACGCAGTGGTCCTTGGGCTCTCTGCTCTCCCTCTGCCCGGCCTCTCCCCCTCATCCTCAACAGCCACGTTCTTCCGCCCTGGCTTGCGTTTCTGCGGCGTGCGACCGGACTCCCGGTTGAACACAGGCAGGTCTGGCTCCCGGGGGAAGGCAGGCAGCTGGGGAGGGCAGCGTGCTCCAGCACCGCTGCCGGTTTTGCTGCCTGGCTTGCAGCCCCCGGTGAGATTTGTCAAGTTAATGTGGTCTGGACATTGCTAACTTCTGCACTCTCCCTCCACCACCGCCTCTCCCTCTTTCGGTGCCTCGTGCCGCGACTCCCCCGGCCAGCTGCCTTATCTACATGCCATTTATTATTCGTCCTGCATCCACAGGCTGTTGCTGCCACATGAGACGGGAAGATAAAGTCAGTTCTGGCCTCAGGGGACCCTGTGCTCCGAAAGGAGAGGTACGCAGCGGCGAGAGATGCTGGGTGCTCAGGAACAGCGGTTACGCAGGACTCTTTAGCCATGGTTTACATGACCGGCTCATTACCTATGGATATGGCAGATGGAATAAGAGTGAGAGCAAGTGGCGTGAGCCGGCGGATGCAAAGGAGAGCGTCTGCGAGGGGCAGCGCGGGGGAGCCGGGCCGTCAGCTGGCCGGGGCCACGCTGACGGTGCCTGCGCAACCGGACGGGTCAGAGAGGCTCCTCTCGGAGCCACACCAGAGATTGAAGATTATTTATTTTTTGCCAGTGGTATAGCAAGGCTAGCACAAGACGAAGCTGCTGTGAAAGCAGCCCCCACCTCGGCCCAGGAGGTGCATCTCTGTGCACGGGTCCGTGCGAGGCGGTGGGTGCTGGGGACGTGGCAGCGAGGCAGGTTCAGAGGTTTGGGTTTCCCTGCATGTTGGGAGCTCACGAGTCGTCCTGCTGCACCACGGTGCTGTCGAGATGCACAACTGCAGCCGAGGGCTGCGGGAAAGGCTGAGCCAGGGGCACGTCTCAGGGCTGATGTGCAGCCCCCGACTCCAAAAGCCACGTCCTTGACGGACCGGCGTGAGATGCCCGGGCAGGAGCCACGGCGGGTGCCTCAAGCACTGGATTGCTGGTCGGAGAAAAACATCCCAGCGACTTCCCTGCAACCACCACTCCTACTGCGGGCTGCAGGGGTCTGTGGGGACACGGTGACATTTGGCTGCGGAGGGAGGAGAGAGCTGCTGCTGCTGCGGGAGAGGAGCAGCAGGGATCGCCCCGCCACGCTCCGCGCCGCGCCGGCAGGAGCACAGCGAGCTCTCTGGGGAGCCCGTACGTGCGTTCTCTCAGCCAGACCCGCTTTCCTGCCGCAGCGGGGGTCCCCGCGCAGCCCCGGCACTCGGCAGAGGAAGCCTCTCCCGTCCGAGGCGACACGTGGCAGCACGTTCCTGCCGTGGCGTTTGCCAGTGGTCGAGCTCCCCGCGGCTGCCGGCTTGCTTGTGAGCGTACGTCTCTCACGAAGATGAATTTCAGAGGAGGGACCATCCATCGCGCGCTACACCTGTGTTTATTTTGGTTCAGCCTTTAAGCGTTTTTGCTTTTGACAATCTGCTTTGCGCTGGGGAGAGATGAGCGGGGGGATGAAAGCGGGGTCCAGGCTGAGGGACCCCCCCGTCGCGCCGCGCAGCACCGGGGCAGCCTCAAGGTGCAGGGGAAGAGGGAGGCTGGCGAGCGGGACCGAAGGCGAACAGACCTGCTGCCTCCTACTTAGCACTTCGTCCTGCTTCATACTTCCTCCAAGGGGCAGTGGCAAAGGGCAGCTTCTAGTGTTATCCTTAATAGGAGAAATGTAAGACTAAGGGTGGCTGCGAACTGGAAAACCATTTCCCCCAAAGTAGGGCAGGCCACAAAGACAAAACAAGCAAGTTGCATTTTCTTTTCTCTGAGAAGTTCACATTTTTTCAGTGAAAAAAGAATTAAAGCAAAGGAGTTTTGAGACTTTTGTTTGTTCGGGTTTTGTTATGGCTTTTGTGTGCGCATGAATGCGCGTGTTCATACGTGCATGCGTGGAATCTCTCGCTCCGGCTTTTTTCCCAAGGGAAGCCAAAGTAGGGAAATAAAACCTCAAGTGTTTTTTTATCATTGCTGTTCAGAAACTAAACAATTTCAGCTACGCAAGGATCCTTACAGAAGAAGGTTATTGAGATCACAGAGGCTTTGTCAGCGCACAGGCATTTTGAAGAACATTTTTTGATCCACCAGGTTTAAGTACTTTATTTTTAATTTTTTTTTTTTCTGTATGGCAAAAGCGTTTCCTCCAAACCAGAGCTTTCTGGTGCCCGTTCCCTCCTGCCCAGCCTTTCCCCCGATGACCAGGGCTGTGACCGGGGTTCAGCCAGCACCATGGCCCCGCGTCAGGGAGGATGCATCAAAGCCACCCGTTAAAGTGGCGTCGTGTGGCTTGTGACCCGACTGCCGGAGGAGAGAAAAAGGAAGCGAGCGTGGCCGAACAGTGTAAACAAACAACAACATACGCTTCCTGGGACCCAGGCAGGGAAACCTCTAAATAGCTGCTCTTCAACAACTGGCCTAAGGAACACCGTGAGCTCGTGCCCCAGGGACACGGTAACCGCCCAGCCCCTCAGGGCTGACCGAGGCCCCGGCAAAACCACAGAGGGGCCTGAGAGCCTTCGCAGACGCTGGCGGCACCGCGCGCCGGGGCGGCCGAAACCCGCCCTGCGGGGCTGCGCCGCGCCGGGGACCGCGGGCTGCTTGCTCCTGCACCGCTGCTCGCTTCGCGGCCGTCATCAGCCCAGCCCGGAAGCCAATCTGGCTGAACGTAGATCCGTGGGGATTAATTTCCCCCTCTGGCCAGGCTGGCCCACCCCGCCGTCCCGAGCCAAGCCGGGGACGGGGCAGAAGCAGCGCCCCAAACCCTCCACGCCAGCCCGCTCCCGGCACTGCTTTTAATGCATCCTGCTTATCCCGCAGATGGGCCACAGGACGCGGGGAGAGATAAGGGTCTTCTCACGTTACCCGAAGCTGCCTTTCCGCCACTTGATAGCATTAATTATGACTTATTCCAATATAAAAGAAACCCTTCAGAAAGTTTCCCCCTGCTTTGCCTCTATCCCCATGTCCATTACGGGACCCCCCCCCGCCCCTCCCGGCTCCCCTTCCCTAAGCCCACGGGACTTCCCAGTTTTCAGCAATATGAGATACAGGAGTTTCTTTGAAAACGCTGCACGCTGGCAACTTTCCCACCTAAGTTTCAAATCTCACTGGATAATATTCTCCATATTCCTTTATGGAAACCAGAAATTCTGGCTTTTCTGTGTGCTCGACATGGCGTCGCTCACCGACGTGCAGCATCAGGGGGCTTAAAAGGGAGCCGGGCGAAGGCGGCTCCGTCAGCAGGCGCAGTCCTCGTTAGCAGTCGTCGAATAAAGACGCGGGCTGCAACGCCGGGCGAAACTTTTCTGACAAGTAGTTTGTTTGCCAAAAAGTGCAGTTGGAGGTCAACCGAGACGATTCGCGAAATGGCAATGATATCGTACCCAAAAGAAAGGAAAAAAAAAAAAAGAGATAAAATCAACAAGGTTGAAACATTCTGTCACGACGCTTTTCCAGGGAAGTTTTCTGAGTTTTTTTGTTTTACTCTGAAATTATGTTTTCCGACAAAATTTGCCTATGTTTAATTCAAACCCACTTAAGAAGCTTAAAAAAAGGAAAGCTTGTGAAAGCAAGTGGACTGTTTGTTTTATGATTGAACAAAACATTTTGGTTGACTTGAAACAGGTTTTGGAGGGGGGGATTTTTTATTTTGTTTTTCATTTTGCTGAGTGCAAGCTTGTTTTTTGTCAACGTCTCCAAAGTTTCCTATTACCCCTGTGGAAAGATGGGCTGCCGAGGGCTGTTAAAGCCACATGCCTCAGCGCTGGGATGGTTATTAAAATCATATAGTCCCTAGAATGGCCGCGTGCCTGCAAATAATCAGACGAGTTCTCCAGCTCTCAGGAATTTCCAGCCTAAGTAATAAGGGATTATCCTGAAAGGGCACGGTGCTGGGAAGGGCTCCGGCGGGGCAGGAGGGGAACGCTCCGGGGCTCTCCGGTTCTGGGGTCCCTGCAGAGAGGACTTCTTGGAAAACCTCAGTTGCAAATGTGGGGCAAACCTGATTTTTTTTTTCCTCCCAGGATATCAGGACTGGAAAAACACAAATTGCTCTAACCTGTTGCTGCTGGCTGCACCCATGAGCATCTCCCCGAAGATACGGGAGCACGGCACGGCCACCCTGCGAGCGGGGGGTTGGGAAGGGGCCACTTACGGTTCCATATGATTTATGAAGGAGCTGCACGTGCACGCGCAGAGATAACCGCTCCGACGCTCTCATGCAGAGCGGGCAGGGGCAGGCAGGGGTGGGCAGGGGTGGGCAGGGCAGGCAGGGGCAGGCAGGGGAGCGATCCCGGAGGGAAAGCCGTTGCTCCGAGCATCCCGGGAGGGGAGCGGAGCTGAGCGCGGGGGCAGCAGGAGGGTAACGTGCCCCGACACACGTGAATTCAGCCCCAGGGCTGGCTCCAGCGGGGCTGGCTGAGGGCTGTCCCACCCCAGGACAGGCTGGAGGGAAGGGAATTGCATAGAAAAGGACAACAAAGAACCCTAAAAGAGGGCTCTTTGCCCTGAAGAGCCCTTAAAGCCCTTCAAACCATCACGGCTTGAGTCGGACTCATGCCGAAGCCGCTTTGCAGCAGCCAAGATGGCAGCAGGGACTGGAAGGATCCTGCCCACGGCCAGAAGGTGTAAAGCAGCCCTGGGAAAGCGGGAGGCAGCCCCCCGAGCGGGGGCCGAGGTGCCCGTCAAACAGGTGCGTGCAAAGCCAACGGCAGCTCCGCTAAATGGAAATGTTCCCTCCCAGCCCTCTGAAGTGTAGCTGCCAGGCTTCCCGCTGCTCTTAATCTATATCACATTGAGGAGCTAAATATATTCACAGTATAATACAGCGGGGCCTTAGTAATCTGCCCTTCATCATTTGGACACACAAAAATGGCTCTCTCCGCAGCTCGGCGCAGGTTTAATAGCAGAGCCATCACGCTGAAGGTCTCCTATTACCAAGACTTCATCGTTTTGGCAAGGGTGACTAGAGCGTGCTCACGAGGACATTACGGAGGATGCACATCAGTAATTGAAACAAAACTGCAGTTGTCAAAATGAATGAGGGAAGCGTGTTTCCTGCTGTCCTAACCTTGCCCTTTTCTGATCGCGTTTGTTTGCGAAACAAATTGCATTTGTTAATTTGCAAAACAATTCTCCCAGTCATTAGTGTGACTCAGGTCCTGATCCCGAGGGTATTTTCAATGCCAGGACTTGAATCCCCATCCCGGGTGCCGGCTGCTGCGTGGGCTCTGTCCTGGCTCCGGCCGCGTGGGATCGGGGCTCTTTGGTGAGCGGTGCCGAGAGACGTCCCTTGGGATGGGTCTTCTGGATCAACGACGGGACGGTGTTCCTCTCCTTGTGCGTGGGCACCCACAGGATGCCCATCAGCCGCGGAGCGATTCTGCCTGAATCTGTGCTATGAGAGGGATGTGCTGCAGGCTGAGCGCGCCGTCTCTAACCCACACACCAAGAGATAACCGCTTTCTGCTGGCAAACCTGCACAAGAAATGTTCTTTGTGGAGGCTGGGCGCGAGCTGGGAGCCCGCCTTCGGCGTGCGGCCGCGATCACCCTTGCTCAGCATTTGCCTTGTGAGAAGAGCCGGGCCAGCGCTGCTACCGGGTCCCCAGGGAGGAAGAGGAGCCGGGGCCCCGCCGTGCCCGGGGGCTGTCTCGGGAGTGGGGTGGGTAGCCAAGGTGCTGAGTTGTGCTCGGCCACCCGTAGCCAGCCAGCCCTGTCTCCCACTCCCTCTGTCCGCATTAGCATTCCCCAAATCCTTTTAACGCAGTGAATCTGATAAGGGACCTGCCCGTATTGGATTTTTTTTTTCCCCTTTGACACATAACCCAGCTGGCTGGGTGGTGGTTCAGGGAGGAATCAAACGTTCAGTAACAAATGAGTAAATCAAGTTACCGTTTTACATCTCTTTAAGTTGTTTCCCCTCTAAGAGCTCCCCAGATTTTATCTCAGGTAGCTTAATTTGAACTCTTCGGAATTTGTCAGGCTTACCAAGGGAAGGGCAGCCCCCACCAGGTAGCAGCAAGCTTTGCTCGCGAAAGCTAGCAGAAGGGAAGGGGGAAGGTAGAGATCCTTATGTCCCCTTAGGCCTTGGACCAGGAGGTCTGCTTGTGCAGGCTGCTCTGAGCGTGCAGAAACATGTCCTCCTCCTGTGGGCAGAGGAACGGGCATCTCTATACTGGGAGAACTGGGCAGCTGCTGCTGAGCTTTGCCATTTTCCTCTCCTGAAGTCTTTCTGTGCAGAAATTCACCAAGATTTCCCTAATCTGAGAGATAATAACCTGAGGAATTTCTAGTCAGGCTTCATTGGCCATGGCATTTCACTGCTCTTTCAAAAATCCCTGATGTCTTCCTATCCCAAAACACAGCAGAAACAGAAAACAAATCAATCCACAGAACAACAGCATGATCAGCTTTTCTCTAGCCCAGAAGAGGTGGAGAGCAAAAGGGAGGAGAGGAGAGATGGAGTGATAGGGAGAGAAGGGAGAGAAAGTGCAGGATGAGGAGGGGCAGCATTTATGGACTCATTGGAAACCATCAATCACTGTTAGTGCAATAGGCTATTTAGAGCTGGTGAGTATTAAATTCCAGCAGAATTTGATGAATAACAGGAGGAAAAACATTCCCACTGTAGAAGAACAAAAACAAGAGTTCCCTCTTCCCCCGTGCCGCAACCCCGAGCCAAATATCCCCAACCTGGGAGAGGGTGCCCTGGGAAAGGAGGAGCTGCCCGCCCGCCTCTGCTCTGAGGGTCCAGACCCTAAAAGCATGGTCCTTGGTGCTTTCCGCGGTGTGATGGAGATTGGCATTTGTTGCATCCCCGCCGTTGCTCACAAAAAGTAGTCAGCAACAGCATCTCTCCTTAATTAGACAGGCTGGTAATGAGAGCTGAGGGCCCTAGAGGCTCGTCTGACATTAGCAGGTATTGCTGTCAAGCAGACACAGAAAAATGCTCTGAGATTCAGCCAGAACATCCCCAGAATTAAGGAATTTGTCCTAAAAATGCATGGGCTGATGCTTTCTCTTGGGCGCCTCTCAATAATGGAGACCGTGATGGGAAGGAGGAAAGGGAGGCATCTTAAACCAGGCTGATTCAGAAAACATCAAATAATTGCAATGGGGGCATTTGGTTTTATGATGAAGAATTAATTTGGCATGAGCATAAATGTGAAAGGGAAAGGCTGGTACAGCTCAAGTGACCTTTTCCTGGAGCCATGCGGCTTGTCGCAATGATGAATGGGACACCTGAGCGCCGGCACAAATGGCATCACCCGAAGGTCACTTCGGTTTGCTAAACAAGAGGGCGGTTGCCCTTCGGGGCAAGAGCCCGGATCCCCAAGCTGCCGCAGGGGGTGGGACTGAGGCACCCCTGTTTCTGGGCATGGGCCTTTTGGAGCCGGCCAGAACCCCTCTGGCCCCATTTATCAGCTCCCTTCTGCCAGCAGACAGGCAGAGAGCAGCCATGCGCTGGTCCGCTTGGGTAGCCGACCCAAACCGAAGGTCTGGAGAACATGCCCGTGGTCATTCCGTGGCGTCGCTGAGTGCCAGGCTCTGATCCACACCCCCTCCTGCCTCCAGAGACGCAGATGCTCCTGCAGGAACGGGATGGCCCACGCAGAGGGTCCCCTCAAAGGCACCGTTCCACCAAGGCGCGACCAGCCGGCGAGCGGACGCGGGACTCGCGGCACCCGCCTCGCGGCTGGAGCGGCGGTGGCGTGGCGAGAGGCTGGAAGCGGGGGTCCCCGCGGGGCCCTGGTCCTGCATCCCCCGGGGCGAGCAGGCGGGATGCGGAGCGCGTCCCTGCCATGTGGCAGCCGTCCCGAGGACCGCTCCGATGGGAGAATGACTCACAGGGACTCCGCTGCGGGTGTGTTTCCTATTAGGGCCGTTAAAGTCTCCACAATTAGGAATGTAACTCAACCAGAGTGTGAATCCTTAATAGGAAACATCCCCCAGATGCGCATGAGAGGGCCCCGAGGAAGATGCCAGCCCTCGGAAAGGGCTCTGGGGTTTGTGTGCGAGAGCCGCCGGGATGGCTCCCACATGAGGCGGCATCAAAGGGGGAGGCTGCAGTCCTGGGGTCTCCTTGGCCACTTCTGCCAACTTTGATCAGGGTTTGTCTTCTGACTCCGAAACATTTTTTTCACACTTGTTTCCCAAGTGTGAAGAGCCTGAAGCCATGTTGGAAACTCTGAGACAATTTCGGATTCCTTTGCAACAAAGCCAAGGCCAGGACAATAGGGCTTTGATGTTATTGACATATTGGTTCAGAGTTTCCTTGTTTCCATTTCCCAGCATTAGGACAGAGCATAGGGCTGCTGCTTTGCTCTGTTTAATTAGTTAATGTTTGTACAGTGCTCGGAGAATATAAAGTGCTCAGTAAGTGGAAAGCGTTATCCTTATTACTATGCCTTCCCATATTCACTGGCTGTGTTCGGTGGAGCTGCAAAAGCTTTAAAAGAAAAAAAAATAAGGCCGAGCAAGTTTAGTTTATTTTATTTATATGTAAAATAAAATTTTAGTGCTGAGCAGAGGTAATGGACTTGGCGGACCCGAGGAGGGAAAGGCTCTGTTTATCTCCAGAGCAGGGACAGCGTAGGCTGTGCCAAACTGAGTCTCCTTGACGTTGTCCCACGCTGCCCCGTCACTGCGAGTCTCAAGTCTGGCCTGGACAAACCCTTCCCGGAGGCAGGAGGACCCAGTTCAGCTCTTGGCCCCCCTGCTGAAAACGGCTACCAACGGAGTTCGTTGGTGCCAGTGGTTCGGGGCGCCCATTTATCGTGTGGACGTCTCTCTGGGTGGGACTGCTCCCACGCAGAGGCCACCGCGCCACCGCCGGGCAGAGCTGGGCTGGAAACCGGTGTGCATGGTCCAAACACTTGCCACATCCACCAGCCAACTCCCCGCGG
The DNA here is from genome assembly GCF_964289735.1 of Phaethon aethereus. NCBI lineage: Eukaryota > Metazoa > Chordata > Aves > Phaethontiformes > Phaethontidae > Phaethon > Phaethon aethereus. Next base: position 23,983,074 of record NC_138586.1, read on the forward strand.
TGCTGCCGGGTCCCGCAGCTCGCACCTCGCGCGCTGGAGCAGCCAGCCCATGGCACAGCATCCCTCCGGGCGGCAGAGACGGTCTGTCAGACGCAGAGGTCCCTCAGCCCTGTGTGCCAGGGAGACGTCCCGCCCTCGCCTCGGTTGGTCTCTTCCTCCTTGCCAGCTGTAAGAGGTCCTCGAGGATGTTCCGAGCGGGTGAGAAAGGGAAACGTCCCACACCACCAGCGATGCCAAGGCAGCGCCCCGGCCCCGCAGCCCGGAGCAAGGCTGGGGGACGCTCCTGCCGAGGACAGGTCCACCTGTGAGCCGGGCCCTGGCTTTGGGGTTGTCCGGGTCTTGGGGGGGTGGTTGTTCCCTTTTTCTTTCCCTTGCGTGAGCTTTACCCTCGTCGTGATTCCTCTCCTTGCTGGCGATAAAACGTTTGACGAGCTGCGCTAAAGGCCCAGACTTCAGCAGCCCACACCAACCCTCCCGCCCCAGTCTCGCCCCCACCAAATATGTTTGTATTTTTAACATTTTAGGCAACAATCTTAAACCAAAACAGATGTGACAATGAATATTTATCTGCAGCATCTCAGTATGGGATTTTCTCTTAAACTCGATAAAATAAACTGCTCATGATACAGAACAACATTTCTCCTAATATACAATACACAAGGGGCAGGAGGGGAATTAGCAGACGAACTCGGTATTAAAGCCATTTAAAATCAAAAGAGCAGCAACATTTACATGCGAGGAGAACAGTTGGTTGCTTTCAGTGAGATCCTGGCGTGCTTTTTCTTTTTAGTTCCTTGAGGCATGTAAACGCTAGGCAGAAAGGTTATTGCGAATGCCGAGCAGGGCAGGTAAGAAGGGGTCTCTCTCCGCAGGCAGGGCGCAGGCAGGGCGCAGGCAGGAGCAGCCCCTCCGTTCCAAGCCGAGCGGGGCACGGCGGGAGCAGCCGGCGCGATGCGGAGCAGGGCGGGGAGGAGAAGGCGAGCACGGCTCCAGCGACGAGGAGGTCGCCACGTCTGCGCCTCAGCCTCGTGTCTCTCCCGCCGAGGTGCGTCGCTCTCCCTGCTCCTCTCGGGGCACGCTGCACGACACGCAAGCCCGCTTCGCCCCCGCTGACTTCATTCGGGTTTATTTCCGTTCATCAGCAAGCGGGAGCCAGGGCGAAGCGCTCCCAGCCGCGCCGTTTCTGCGGCCGCGGGGTGTTTGATTTTACCTTGCTGGGACCGATGCACGCTGGATGCTCCAGGCTCCCCAGACCTCTGGGCATCCGGGGGGCACCTGCCTTTGCCCAGCTCTTCGGCAGCTCCCTCTGGACTGGGGGGTGGGACGCCCAGGGGTAGGCTGAGCCCCCGCCCCGCGGGGTAGCTGGATCCCGGCACGGCGCAGCAGCGCAGGACCAGGTCCTCTGCTCGGCCTGGCACTGCGAGCCCCTTCGCCCTCCGCTCTGCTCTTCCTCGGGGTCTTGGTTTTGGGGCTCAAAGTGATGAGTAAATAAAACCTGCTGAAAGCGACGGGACGCAGGCTGGCAGCTCGTCCCCCCGCCAGACCCAGTGGCACGCTGCTGCAGGGCGGTGGAGCTGTGAGGGAAGCAGCACGTTCTCCCCTGGGAGCTGGGGGGCATTTCCAACCTTGACACGTTTTGCTCAAAGAGCCAGGCACACTTCTCCAACCTGCTGTCTCTGACGCAAATCCAGAACAATATGCGGATTAAAAATAACAACAACAACAAAAAAAGCTCAACTACCGAGACAAAGCACTCCAGCGCACACGTACCTCTTCCCCGAGGACGGAGCGAGGGAGCGGGCGGCACACGGCAGGCGCGAGCCCAGATGCCTGGCCCACGGGTGGGAGGCTGCGAGGGGGCAGGAGGAGGATCCTGAGGGTCGGTCCCATCCTGGTCGAGGGCTGAGAGGCCAATAAGGCACCTTGTGCTCACTCACTGCTCTGCAAAGGGAGCGATTTGGCGTGACCAGGGAGAGTTGTACGGTGATGGGCACCTTTTGCAACCGGTCCCCGGCTGAGCCAAGGCGGTGACCGCAGCACCACGTGCTCCAACGCCTTGTTCCTCTTTGGCTTGGGACCATTTACCCTCCTCCTTCTCTCCCAGAAAGGGATGCGTGTCTCTGGGAGGCACCCAGCACACTCTGGAGGGACCCCTAAATAATGAGTCAAAAAGACAAGGTCTCCTTTGCTCTGCAGCGACCACAAATAGGAGCCAGAAAAACTGCTGACCGAAATTGCTCAGCAACTTCCCAAGGAGAGCGGGGAATGACCGTAGCTGGTGGCAGTCACACGCGGTCAGAAATGGCACGTCGGCTGCTTGAGCCCGGGAGGGACTGCGTGTCGTACGCTGGGAGAGCAGAGCCCGGGGCAGCCGCCCCCGGGAGATGCTGCCGGTCACCAGCACGAGCCTTTGGGCCGGCGCGGGGAAGAGGGGGTTTGCAGAGCCCCTGTGCTCCTCCTGCGCTTTTAAAGCAAGGCCTGGGGAGGCTCCCAGAGCCCTGCGTGGTCCCCTGCCGAGCTCGCTCGGGACTTCCGTGGTCCTGTTGCTCTCAGAGAGCGCTGGGCTCCCCGCCGGCCCCGCCGGGCACCAGGGCGTTCGTCCGCTTGGCTTCGGACCCAGCGCTTGGCCAGGCCTGGGCTCCCCACGTGCTTTCCCGGGGCGCGGAGGAGAAAGGTTTTGGTTTCCCAGGCCACGCCGAGGCAGCGCCGCGGGGAGCGGCGTGACGTTACCAGCCCACGAGCTGCCCAGCAGCCCGAGATAAGTTGGTTTCATTCCCCGAACTATATAAAAGTTGCCTGATGTTATGCTGTAGCCGCATAGCATTCCTTTGTAAGGAAATAAAGTGTCAGTGCCACAGCTGTGAAATATATGCACAGCTCGCTCTGATTCAGTAGCATGCACTGGGCAGAGAGAAGCGGCGGGTTCCTGTTTAGGTTTTCGGTTACTGTGTTTGTAAAATATTTATTTTTCTTGGTGTTTCTATCCTAGCCTTTTTAGAATCTAAATATTTGGACGATGGAGGAGCTGTGGCCAGATCCAGCGCGCTGGCTGTGGCGTTGCTCTGCTCGCTGCGTTGCGGCGTGTGTCAGGCATGCTGATGGTCTCCCCTGCGCCCGTCTTCCAGCCAGCCCGTTGCTTTTTGCCTAAAGATCAGACAGTATTTAAATGCAGTCTCCAGGGGTGGAGAGGGTGGTATGAGGCATTGAAAGGCCTGGTAGAAGGGAAAAAGAAAAAAAAAAAAGAAAAAAAGCAAGGCAGCAGCGTATGAATGAATAAATAATAGTAATAAAAAAGATCATTGGGAAGCAAAGACATTCTTTATGGTGCATTAATGTGTTTTCTCAGCTGCTCCCTTGACTCTCCACCAGCTCTCGCAGTTCCTGTCCTCGGGACACTTTCTGCTGCGAGCGGTGGGCGCAGGAAGGTTTGTGCTCATTGCTCTGCCTCCCCCCTCCGCTGCCCCCGGGAGCTCCCCTTTCACGCTGCTCGCGCTGCCGAGGTCAGCTCTCGCGGGGAGCACAGACCCTCCGCCTCCCCGCAGCCTTCGTGCCCACCAGTGTCTCATGGGACTTGGCTCTTCGGGAGAACCCGCCGCTTGCAGCAGCAAAGTCCTTCAGGTGGGAAGCGCCAGCAGCAGCACGGTGCATTTTGGCTCCCCAGCTCTGCCTCCTCCCTCTCCCCCGCAGGTTCCCTGAGTGGCCGCTTTCTTCCTCCCCCCATCATCACCAGCTTCATGGGGAAGGGATTCAGCCCGGGTGCACGTGGTGGGACATCAGTCGTGCGAGGAACCGCTTCTTATCTGTCTGCTGACAGCACTGTCATCATGCTGTGATGAGCGACGCGGACGCGGTCCCACCTGCGCCCAGCATTGATCGCGGGGTGTTGCTGCTGCTATAGAAACACCCACGTCCTTACATTCACCTCCTTTTTTCTTTCTCTCTTTTCTTTTTCCCTTTAGACCCTCAGAAATGCTTCTGAAGTCCCTTCCGTTTTAAACCCCGAGCCAACGGGCTCTTCACCGCGGTCGTGCTCCTGCCGAGGCACAATGTCCTGCCACTATGACAAGGCGCGGTGACACATCCCCGCCTTACGGAGGGGAAACTCCTGAGAAACCCGCGTTCCGGGGACCAAGCCCTCCCCTGTTCATGAGGGGGCAGCAGGATTCACCCCCCAGGGTTCGCAGTGCTCTGTGAGCTTACCAGCTGCTCCAGCAAAGCAAGACAAAGCACTCCCGTGATTTTATTTTGCTGGCTGCTCATCACCCATTTGCTTATTTTCTTGAGATTCTCTTCTGCTAACCCACTTTGACACCTGCAACTCCACTGATGAATTGACTTAAAAGCTAAGCTAACTTTGCAAATCTCTTTTACGTGTGGCCGTGGGGAGAGCTGATGCTTCTCACTTCACCGTGGCTGCAGGGTCCCACATCAGGAATGCAGGATCCTTCTCATTTCTCTTTTGCAAAGCAGAGACACCCACACGGAAAACCAGTGTATCCTCAAGTCACGGGGGCCTGGACTCGTCCAGCAGCATCGTGACAGATGGACACTCGTGGAGCATCCAGCAGATCCTTGCCAGGCTCCCTGCCCCCAGTGTGCTTGGTTGATGGTGACTTTTTTTGTGTGTTGCTCTGGCCAGCCCTCCATGTACATTCTGCAAATCAAATCTGCTCGATGTAAGAACCAAGGAGACGTTTATTAATGGGATTTGAGCTGAAATTCAACCCTTTAAAAAAAAAAAAATTTTCTTCAAACCAAAAGGTTCTGAACAAACCTGACTTGCGAGTCATTTAATACCCCGTCAGCTTCCCTTCCCACCGCTCCTGGGCTCCCGAGAGCTGGGGAGGTGAGCTGCGTCCCTGCGTGCAGGTCTCCAGCCACCCGGCGGGTCGGGATCCCACACTCCTCCTCCACTCGCTTCCAAAGGTGCAAACAAAACCTGAAGCGCAGATGCCAGAGCCGCTGACCCAGAAAGACCATTCTGGAGCCCAGCTTTGCCCTGAGCCTCGGTTGAGCACCGCAACAGGTCATTTCCCAGTCGCCCCGCTTTGATTCCCATCGCCTCTGTTGTGACTCTCACTCCGCACCCGGAATGTCCCAGCAGCTGTGGGACGGCCGTGCGTCCTGCCCAGCACGGCCGCGTTTTGGAGGCACACGAAGGAGCTCCCGGGCATGGCTGGGCTGGGCAAGCGGCACGGGTGGTGATGGGTGTCAAAGCAGAACGGCCGTTCCAGCTTTGAGGATCGTAAAGGCTGGCGCTCTCGGCTGTCGGTGTTTCTCCTGCCCTACATTTCACGAGCAACCGTCCGGCTGCCGCCCTTCTCTGCGGCGGCCTCTCCACGTGCTGGGCTGCAGCCCGTCCCGAAGGGCTCCCGAGCCTCGCTGAGCTCTCCAGGCAATTTTGGCATGACCGGTAAGGGAGAATCACCCTCGCACACCCTCGCCGCCGGGCTCCGTGCCTTGGTTTCCTCTTCTCTCAAGCAGGGCTGACGTCAGTCACCCAGCGATGACCCAGTCGCTGTGGTTCAGGGGCTGCTGAAGGACGACACAGGCAAAATGCTTCGCCTTCAGGCACATCCATGCGCTTTCCATAGCAAATCCCCGTTCTCAGGCCTCTGCTACCACTGAGTAGCAAAGAAAAGCACCCAGCAGGATGGGTTTCCAGGAACCCCAAGCTCCTCCTTTCCAGCCTGTTGCCTCTTCTTCCTACTGGTCCCAGTACCGTAAGTAAATGGGTGAATAAAGGGGGGAAATCTTCCCCTCAGCCCTATAATTTCTTACACCTTCAACAAATGCATGTGGAATGAACCCTCTGAAATACACATTTTGATCCGAGGCGGGGGGAATAATGTTCCCTCTTGTTCTTGATGTCGCTGAAGGGGGGGGAGGCTCGCGTGTGCAGGAGGAGCGCTCTGGGCTGGGCACGGCTCGGGCAGGGCTGGCTGGCACAAAGGGGGACATGACCCTGCACCCCCCGAGCAGTGAGGGGGCCATTCCCTGTCCCAAGGGGCTTCCAGCAGCCCTGCCTGCCTTGCCAGAGGGCCCTCCAGCCAGCTCCCGCTCCCCCTGCCGCCACCCCCCCGCCTTGGGGAGCAAAGGGGCTGCTTCCCCACATCGCTTGGGTCGCTGCCGGCAGCTGGGGTTTGGCTCGGGCAGGAAACCCTTAAGAAGACTGGAGGGTGCAGATCTGTCCTGCCTGTGCTCTATCCTGGCTGAAAATGACGTACCCATAGCGATGAACAGTTAGGTCCGTCCTTCCTCCCTCCTTCTCTCTTTCCTCCCCTCCCTCCCTCTTTCACGTCCTCCCTTCCTTCCTCCCTCTCTCTTTCCTTCCCTTCCTCCCTCCTTCCTTCCTCTTTGCCCTGCCCTCTTTTTCCTTCCCCTTCCCCTTCCCCTCCCTCCCCGCCCCCGCGGACACCCCGCGGGGTCTCCCTGGCCGAGGCCGCCCCCTAGCGGCGGCCCGGCGGCAGGGCCCGGCGGCGGGGCGCGCGCCCGGGCTGGCGGCGGGAGCGCGGCGGCGTCGGGCAGCGCGAGCGGCGGGTGGAGGCAGCTGCCTGCTAAAACGCGTGGGGATTTTTTTTTCCACGTGCAAAGGGCCGCCACGGGCCTTTCAGCCCACGAGCGACCTTCAGCCGTCAGGACGCATCCCGCAGCCCCGCACCGCTCGGTGCCGGCCCCCCGACCCGGCCCCGGGGAGTGGGCGCGGAGCCGACGGCCGCCATGTTTCACGGCAGCGGCGGCGTGGGGCGCGCAGCCCCGTGGGCTGGGGGAGCGCCCGGGCCCGGAGCTGGGCGGCACTGCCCGTCACCCACTGTCCTCGAGCAGCCGCTGGAGCTGGGACCTCATCCCACCCCGCGCGTCTCCGGGCGGGTGGGGATGCCGGCAGAGACGCGACGGGAGACCCAGGCCCCGCGCAGAGCCGGCCCCCGCTCTGCGAGTGACCGTGCAGTAACACCCAGCTGCTACCCCGGAGAAGGCTTCTCCTGCCCCAGCTGCGTGCTGGGAGTTTCGCCGTGCCCCGCCGGCGGGGACGCCTGGCCCCCGCCTCGCAGGCAGCGGCCCCCGCCTCGCAGGCAGCGGCCCTCCGCACCGCTCCCCGGCACCGTGCCTGCTGCCGCAGCGGCCGCGGGACGGGCCCTGCGGGAAGGGGTGCTGCCGGCTGCGGGCGTCCTCGCTGGAGACCGACGGGAGCGGCAGGGAAGGGGAAAGGAGGGGGAGACAGAAACAGGGAGCAGACTTAAAAAACCCAGCTTTAAATGATGGAAAATACCCCAGCAGCGTTTGCTTTCAAGCCTTATTTTGCTATTCAGGAGCTTGAAAGGCATCTAACTCCCAAGCCCTTGTCGAGCAAGCATAGCTTTCACATTATAAAATATAAATAACCTGGGTTTGCTGCGTGGTCCAAGCCATTGCAATCTCTTAAGTTTTCTCTCCGTGGTGATTTGTTACAAACAGCCTGTAATACACAACTTAATAAACCTGGGCTTCAGAAGAAGCGAGGTGAGGCCGCGGGTCCCAGGTGCTTGGTCAGCAGGGGAGGAGGAGGAGGTGGGAAACAACGGGGAGCAGCTGCACACACCGACCCACCTCCCCTCCTGCCTCCCGCCCGCGGAGGGGCTGCGAGGGGCTGCACTCAGGGAACGCTCCATGGCTTTTGCAGTTTTATGGGTTTTAGGCTGGATGGTTTCTCCATCCTGAGCGCTCGCAGGAGGAAAGCGCGTTACGTGTTGTTCAATGGTCATCTGTATCGTGATGCTTCGGGTCCCCAGCAAAGGAGCAGGACCAGGACCACGGCGAAGCGTGGACTGCAACGACTGATTTGCAGGGAGTCGGACTGGGGCCGGATTTTCGAACCGGCACTCCTGGAATGACTGCTCCCCCAAAACACTGGGGATTTTACCCGCTAGGTTTCCACAGACATGTGCAGCATGTCAGTTTTCAGGTCTCTACCCACGATTCAGAGAAACCGTAAGATGACGCCCAGTGAGAGAAGAAGAAAAGGTCTCTGTGACCCCAAAGCTAGCTGTGACCCCAAAGCTAGCTGTGATCCCAGGCTTGACCAAGAGCAGGGCACAGGCGATGCTCGGGGCTGCTGCGCACGGCGTGGTCACACCACTCACACCAGTTGCTGTCCCGGACTGGGCCAGCCCCGTCTCACAGCTGCCCGCAGCCTCCTGTCTGGGACAGCCTCCTGCCTCTGCTAGCAATAAGCTGCAAGAAGTACTGAAAAGCACTTCAAGGAAGTATTACAGGAAGCCCTTAAGGACTGTTTTATCTTAACCCCATAGGTTAGTGGTTGGCTTATGTCCTGGAGCAGGAGGGCTCGTGCACAGGAGGTGTTTATTCCTGCCTAGTGCCACTGTGGTTTTCTCATTACTTCTGGAAATGTCCAGTGCTTTTCTGGGCTAAAATAGACCCGTCTGGCCTGGGCATATTTTCTGAACCCCCAAGTGCTTCTGTGCCTGGCCAGAGCCTCGGCACGATGTACGGAGGTCCCAAAGCAGTGATGGCTGCTGCGTGGTGCAGACCGGGCTGTCCCAAGTGGGCATCGGTGCCAGCGCTCCAGCCAGCTGTGCAGGATGTGGCACAGCACAGCAGCATCCCAGCCACGGTCCTGGGATGTTTCCCCATGCCCTCTCAGTGCCCACAGCTCGTGTCCCTGTGCCGGCAGGAGCCCGTGTCTCTGCCGACAGAGAGCCATGGCCACATGCCTTGGCAGCGGCTCTGGGCTTTGTGCAGACTCCGCTGAAAGGCACGAGGCTGCGTAACGCAGACCTGTCAGGACCTTGTATTAGTAATATCCGAGCGTTTGGGCCAAATACAATGCAGAGGTTAAAAAAAATCCCACCCCCACAAACCCAAGAGCAGAGATGCCTGCGCCCCGGGAGCAGCCCAGGGAACAGCCTGTGCTGCTGAGCGAGGTGCATGAGAGTCACTACAAAATAGGACAAGCAGAAGCACTGTTACTATATTGGGAACTCAGCTTGAAGCTTTCTTTCCATTTTTTGAGTCCAGATTTCCTACAGCATCACCTTAAAGCCCCAGGGGTCCTGCAGGGTGCCAGGCTGCCCGCCCCACGCCGTGGTTCCCATCCCGCCCCATCGGCACCTCCTGGCCCCGTCCCAGGAGGGTCGCAGCGCCGAGGGGGAGCTGAGCAAAGCTGGCGCTGCCAGCCGGTGCTCCGTGGCGGGGGGGGAGGAGGGGGGTGGCACAGGCGTCCCCCAGCCCCTGCGCACCCTTGGGCACAAAGCCGGGACAGGGACCCCAGCTGGAGACCCCTCCCCTGGCCCTTGCTGCTGCCATGAGCCGTGCTGGGGGACAGGGACGGGCCTGCACGAGGGGCAGCAGCAGGATGAAGGCATTAGAAGCGCTTTGTGGGAAAAGGAGGGAAGGACAAAGAGAAGCTGAGAAAAGGCTGTCCCCTGGTGCATTTCAATAAAAAAGTCTTGGTTTTGGTTTTGGTTTTTTTTCCCCTCCCCAGACCCTGTTTTCCATTTCAAATCATCCTTGACATTTTGGTTACATTTTTTTTAATAAGCTGGGTTTGGCCTTTAAAATCCATTCACCCGAGTGTCGCAACCCGTTTCAAAGAAAAATAACATCTGGGGAGAAGAAAGGCCCCCAGTGCCGTGGTGCCCACCAGCCTGCGCAGGGATGGAGGCAGGGGAGCCATGGGAGGACATCAAGCTGCTGCCTCACCCTCCGCGCTGCTGGCTGGCATGGGTGTGCGAGCTCCGGCAGAGACACGAGGCTCATGCCTCTGGGCCTCGGGACGGAGCAAAGCCCGTCGTCGCAGCCGGGGACCGCTGCTCTCGAGCCGGCGGGCAAAGGGCGCGGGGAAGCAGCAGCAGACTCGGGGTGCCGTCAGCCCCCCTCCTGCCGGCTCCCCACCTGCCCGCGGGCGGCAGAGCTGCCGGAGCGAACCCGCTCGCTGGGGTGCTGCCAGGGGATTTCCAGCTCCTCCCGCCTGACGCCAGCGCAGAGTCCCCTCGGCGATGTTGGGAGAGCTTCCCAAATCCCGCCCGAGGAGCCCTTCCCTGCCGGCAGCCCAGCTCGGCCGGGGGCTGGCAGCCTCTGCCTGTCCGCCATCCCCGAGCCCACGCTGAGCTCTCACCCCTCCATCCCCGCGAGGCTGGGGGCGTGGGGGGAGGCAGATGGAGAGAAGAGCTGGAAGACAAGGCGTCTTGAAGGAAGAAAGTAACAACCAGAAACACTGAGAAAGGGATGAAATGTGACGGAAAAGTTGGCCTGAGGGAAATAACGGGAGCTAAAAATAACCGTCCAAAGGCTGCAGTGGGAGAGGGAAGGAGAAGTGCCGATCAGAAGGAGAGATGGGGTTACACCGCGGTCTTCCCCCATGCGTGCTCCTGCTGAGCCCCCCAGCTTTGGCGGGGTGCCCCAGCGAGCCCAGAGAGGAGAGGGCTGCAGGGGACACCGGGTTTTGGGGCCATGGCAGGGACCTCAAAAACGGTTTCGCAGCTGGGCCCCCTCCCAGGGGCAGGCAGCGTCCTGCGGGGACCGGGCTGCCGCCCGCAGAGCTCGCTGCCCACCCCGGCCGTGCGTGCCGGCGAGCCCACCGCCTGGGTTACGTTTCTCCGTTTCCTACCTGACTTGAGCACAGAAAGCGTCTTTGCCATTCATTTACCCAGGGACTTCATTGGTATTTAATAAACTCGATTAAGCAAGTGCCTTAATTTGCTTTCGTAATGAAAACATAATTGTTCCTGCAGTTACAATGCAGGGACTCTCCACTGCAAGTGGCGGGTGCTAGGGAGCAGGATAATAAAACACAGAAGAGCCGAGGGCTCAGGAAGTTATTTGTTCTCCCCCTTAGGAAATAAAGAGGTTATCACCTTGCCAGGGCATGGCTGGAGCTGGGGAAGGGCAGGGAAGGCAGAGCCACTGCTGTGCAGGGTGCTGCCACGGAGAGGGGGGCTGGCTGCCTGATTTAGGGCAACCCTGCTCCCCTCGTCCTGGTCACGCGTGCCATCGCGTGTTCAGCCCCTCCCCACAACAACGTGCAACTGCAGAGCATGGCTAGTTTTTCATATTCATTCCCCTCCCGGCTCCATCAGGCATCCCGTGTGGGATGCCTGATCCCACGTAGGGATGCGTGTGTTGTGAACAGGGGCACACCTCTGAGCCCTCTCCGGCAGAAACGCGCATCGATGCGCGCGCGCGCGCGCCAGGCCGTGGAGAGTTTGCGACTTGGCACGTGGATGCATGCACAACCCTTAGCACGGACCTGCCTCAAAAGGAGCTGTGCACATCAGCGCCCAGGAACACGTCCTGCAGCAGCCTTGGTACAAATAAATGGGAAAAGAAGTTACTTTTACAGCGGGCGTAACGGCAAACCCCCAAACTGAGACACAAATTATCGTCTGTATGGTTTGTATGTCATATGAGGTCTCTACAGAGACCAAACGGAAAAAAAACCCCAACCCTGCTCATTGTATACAGTTTATGTTGAGATATTTCTCATGAATGATGATTTAGAAAATACTGCAACCACTGCAAACGGGGGTGAGCAGCCCAGAGGTCACCGTGGCCCGTGGAGCTGGGGAAGACCAGAGCCCACTTGTGCTCCCCGAGGAAGACTAAGGGGAAGAAGGAGCCTGCATTTGCGCTGAACGGCAGCGTGACTTGTGCAGAGACGGAAAACGGGAGCGAGGAAGAGACAGATGGTCCCATTTTGTATGAAAAGGCAGAGAGGGAAGATGTAACTTGGGAATCTCCCCAGAACAAACCATCTGTGAGGTGTAATGCCTGTGTTGCTGCTGGTGTAGCAAGGTAGCCAAAATACTGAAGCAGCAAATGATGCTGTGCTTGGTAGGAAGCAGAACTGCATTTCATTACTGCCTTCTCTTTATTTGCGACTTTGAGGTCACAGGTAGCGTAAGCAAGAATTTAATCCTTTTTCTTTTTTTTTTTTTTTTTCCCCTGCTATAATAGGTTTGTATTTTTCCTTACGCCTGTCTGATGCTAAGCAGGATCTCTGGGAACTCTTCTGAGCCCGAGGCAATTCCCTCCCCAGATTTAAGGAACCCAAATAAATGGGTGTTGTGGACAAATGCTTTTAAATATTAGAAACTAGGAACTGGTCCAGAAGCCTCACGAGCCAGCCTGTGTTTCCCACTGAAGCTCCACTGATCCGTTTAGGAGCTACTGGCATCAAGTGCAAAGTCCCGTGGAGCACAGCCCCCAGCACCCTGCCCTTCCTGGCAGGAGCGGCTGCTGGAGGACAGTCCCGTCCTGCCCGAGGCTCCAGGCAGCGGTCACGGTGCACTGGCCGCTGTGGGAAGCTGGGTCTGCGACGAGGGAAGCTCCCAGGTTATCTTCTCCAGACAACTCCTATCTCTGGAGATCTCACACCCCATCCGTCCCACCTGCAGGACGAGGCGGGCCCAGCACCTCTCGGGGAAGGACCACCCCTCGCAGGTCTTTCCACCTCCAAGGGCGCCGGCGATGTCCCCGTGCCCGGGCACGGCGTTCGTGCCCCGTCCCCCGGCTGTCCCCCTCTCGCGGGGGGTGAGAGAGGGCAAAGGAGACGTCCGTCCTCCTGCAGCGACCTTCCCGCTGCCGGCGCCACCGCTTCGAAGGCGTCCTCCCCGCAGATGGTTTCCAATGCTGACAGATAAACGGGGGCATAAATCTGGGCAGGGTCACGCTCCAACTGGGAGCCCACCCGTGCACAGGAACGCAAGATACAGCGAGGGCAGAGGGAAGGGACCAGCCGATGAGACGCTGGCTGGCTCGCGGTGGGTAATGCCCCGTTAGGTGATGTCACCGCGGTCTCATTAATCACGCCATAAATCAGATGAGCCCCAGCACTCGTGGGGCTGGGTGAGATGCCCCGGTGCTGCTGTGCCCGGCCGCGGGGCTTGCTGAGCCGCGGCCCCGTCCCTCTGCGGCGGCGCTGGGGGCGACGAGCCGGCAGCTCCCTGCGCCCGTGCAGGCGCCGGCGGGACGACGCTGCGGCGGCGCAGTCGAGGCAGGGACCCGCTTTTTTTCTGGAGGGGGTGGGCAGGAGGAAGAATGAAAGAAGGCAAAAAAATAAAAGAGACCGCCCCTATAAATCACTAATATTAAAACAGTATGAAAGGGCTGGGGTCTTCAGACACAAATAGGCCCTTGGTGGGAGTGCAGGAGGCATTGCTGGCCCAGCCATTCAACTCTGCAAATATACATCAGGTCTTCCTGACACATCGTTATTAGCTTTCCTACGCTGAATTGCACAGGGATAAACTTGGGGCTGGGAGAAAAACCGCAGAGATTATTGTCAGCCCTAGCACTGCCACGCGCTGTGCTTTTTCTCCTTCCCCCCCCTCTGCCTTTTTCAACCAGGAACACAAAGGAAATTCGTGGCATTTCTACGGCTAATACCGCAGGAAGCATTGGTGGGCTTGAAAGAGGAGAAAGAATTAGAGGGTTCATCCAGACAGTGGGATGTGGGGGGCGAAGGAGAGCGGGGAGGGGGGAGCCGAGAGGGAGGTTGTAAGAGGAGGCTGAGAGCAGCTGATCTCAGTAAAATGATAGTTTGATGCATTGGTCGGGGGAAAAAAAAGAGACTTCAATAAAACAAATTGAATTTAAATCCTTCGGTAAAGCCGGTTCCCAGCGAGTAAGCACGGGGAACGGACGGTTTATGTTACACTTGTACAACCGCGCGGCCCCTCGCTGCAGTTTGCTAACGAGGGCGCAGGGGGGCTGGCGCTGCTGCCCGGCGCTGCTGGGGCTGGGGGCAGCGAGGGGCCGGCAGCCACCCCGCTTCACGCCCGGCTCGCACGCTCTGGGTAAGCGCATGGCCCCCTCCATCCTCCTCACACCTCAGAGGAATCCCGAAGCGCTGCCAGGCAGTCGACCCTTCCCCCTTGCCCCTGCAGCTCCCGCCCAAACCCCCCAAACTGTGGGGCTGCTCCACCCCCCATTTGGTTCATCCCAAGCCCCGGACCCCCGGGCCATTTTGCGAGCAGCCCCTTGCAGAAGCCCGGCTCTCTCGTGCCCGGCTCTCTCAGCCTCCGCAGAGCAGCTCACCCTCCCGGTGCAGGAAAGGTAAAAGCAAACCCTTGGGAAGGGACACTGGGCTCGGGGGGCTGGGGGCTGCCCCCTCCGGCGCAGCCGGAGCCATCCCGGAGGAGCCGTCCTCTTTGGGGGTCTCTGTGGCCCTCCCCGGCGCCGGTGCCATCCCCGCCCCGGGCTGCCCATCAGCTCCAGTTCCGTGAGGATGCGCGGAGGTCAGTGGACTGAGGGGAGGATCCACCATGCTCGTTTTCACTCGCCATAAACCAGGTTTGATGTCAGGTCTCCGGAGAGGTGAAAGCCTCCCGCATTAACTCTCCTGCTGCCAAGTTAACTGCCCATAACATTAAAGATACAATCAGCAATAAAGCCTAAAAATAGCCCAAAGCAATTGTCAGCAGTGTAAATAAAGATTGGTGAGTGTTGTGGAGCGGGGATAAATACAGAAGATTCATGGTTCATCTCTCTCGCGTGGGCAGATGATCGTGCCTACGGGGGGTTATCAAGGAGCATCTGCGACTTGGGCGAGCTGTGCAGAGAGCTGGGCTCTGCCGGTCCCCTGGGGGGCCCGGGGTGGCACTGCCACGGCGGCTCGCGGCTCCGGTGAATAGCCAGGCAATTCCTGTAAGTAATCGCTTCTCCGAGAGCGGCTCCGAACCCGCTCTGGGCCCATGCAAACGCTACGTAATCTCTGGCAGATAATTTCCCTCGTGGCCTCCAAGCACTTTTCGCAGGGAATGTTTCCCCGGGCAGCAGGGCGAGCGCACGCAGCTTAAGCTCCTGGCAGGCAGGATGCAAGCGCTGAGCCCCAGCGGGCTGCCCCGCTGAGAGGCTGGTTTCCAGTCCGCGTCCCCTTGCTGCGCGTCCCCGTTTAACGAGGCAAGTCCATCAGCTGCCACAGCACCGCCCGCCCAGGGTGGGGAAGGGGCTCTGGGAGAGAGTCCTGCTGGCTGCAGCCACTTCCACGTCCTCCTGCCCAAAGCAGGAGCGCGCGGCCGGGGCGGCGGCGGCGCGGGGAGGCGGCCGTGCAGGCGCCGTGGGCAAAGGGAGCCGCGGGCGCGGCGCCTGCGAGCAGCGATGGGACGCGGGGCAGAGCCGGCGGGGAGCAGGAACGGGCCGGGGAGCTGCCGGGCCGGGGGGCAAAGCTGCAGAGCACAAGGGACCCCGCCGGGGCTCTCGTGTGCCCCAGGCTGGCGGGGTGGGCAGCTCTGACCGCCCAGCGCGTCCCCGTTGCTGCGTGAGGCTTGGGGTCTTCTTCCCGGACACAGCAGGCTCCCGCCGTGCTGGAAGCACCCGCATTGTCTGGGGGGGTGTTTGCGCGGGCAGCAGGGACCCCCGTATCCTCCGAAGCCAGCCCCGGGCAGCGAGCACGCGGCACCCTCTCCTGTCCCTGGGGCCGCCGGAGCTGCCGGATTGTCGTGGCACGGGGGGAAATCTGGAAGCTATTGCACCGGTGCGCCTCTCCAGCGGGAACGCCGTGCCCAGTTCATTTCCTTTAAGGAAACACAACCCGGGGGGATAATTAGAGCTTCTTTGCGTACACAATCCCATATTGTTTATCCAACACAAATTAAAAAACGTGGTCCTCAGGAACACGGAGCCGGGGAGATAAAGAAGCGATCGGCTCCCAGACGGGTTTCATTACTATCCCGATACACCGGGCCCCTGAAATCGCTTTGTGTTGTGGGACAATGGCAGGAAAGATGGGACCTTCGGAGCACGAGCGGGCTCCAGAGATACACCCGGGGTGCCGTAAATAAATACGTGATGGAAAACCGGAGAAACCTTTGCACCGGCATCCATCTCCCTCCTGTGCTTTTGTGCCTCTCGGTTCACACGCTCGGGCCTCGGGCACACACAAATCAGGTGAACGCCCTGTTGGAGATGAGAAATCGCCGCAGCTGGGGAGGTGCTGAGGGCCAGGCAAACGGGGTGCGGAGGGTCCCCGCCGGGGGTGGTGGCTGTCCCAGCACCAGCAGTTACCGGGGAGCTTCGATGGACCCCGGAGATGTGGAGGGAAGTGAAGGGGGAGCAGGGAAAGGCCATGGAGCCCCATCCTTGGAGCCCCTGGAGCTGGAGCCACAGCTCGATTACAGCAGGTCCCGCTCCGTCGCTGTGCTGCGGGCAGGCCGAACGGGGAAAAAATGCCATCTGGGGTCTCACCTGAAAGAGGTTTTCCAAGCAATGGGATTTTATTACAAGCAGTCTAGTAATGGTGTGATTTCGGCATCGATGTGTGGTGCAAGGATAGGGGCTGGGAGCGGGGCTGCCCTCGGCACCCCGAGTGGCACAGAGCACATCCCGGGGGGCTGCTCCTGCTGCCAGACCCTGGGCAGAGCCGCCAAGGACCCCGCTGCCGCCACCGGGGAAAACCCTTCGCCCCCACTTGAAATCTGCTCTTACAAGACCAGAGGGACACAGGCTGGATTTGAATGCTTTGGCCTGCGGTAAAGCAACAGGAATGTGAGAGAACAAAACATCTGGGGACACGTGGGAAGATGCCGGCAGCATCCCCCGGCGCCCACGGACCATGCTGTGGGGCTCAGCGGAACCTGCCCCCGGGAGCTGGGAAGAGGCCGCGGGCGCTGCCTGCTCGCAGGGCACAGGCCCCTCGCCCCAAACCCGAGAGCACATGGCAGCGGTGGCATCCTGTTTTAATCACCCCTCCTCCCCGCTCAAAGCCGGAGCTCATTACGGGCAATGCTGTTTGTTTGTTTTGTTAATCCACACCAAGAGGCCCCGTCTGGGCTTGCGCTGCTCAGCCTCACTCTTCCGAACCCCATCTCTGTCCCTGACAGCACATAATTGGAAGTGAATTTTCCAGTGTGGTTTCTGTGGCCTGGGAATATATTTCAGGATCCTCACTTGGAGACCTCCATCAAAACTCTCCCATCGCCCTCCTTGCTCTCCATCGCTTCTCCCCCCACGCTGCCTGCGACCGAACCGCTCTCCTTGGGCCAGCTTCACGTGCCATCCCCGCGCGAGCGTCTCCTGGGACCGTGGCACTGGGAGGAGGATGGAGGGCACCGGCCGGGCGACACCGCGCATCCCTGGCCACGTCTGGGATGAGCACCTGCAGGAGCTGCCAGCCAGAGCCGTGCTGCCGCTCGCCTTCACAGCAGCCGCTGCTCTGACGAGGTGAAAAAAGGCTTCGTTGGAGTACAGGGCAAACCCCGCATCTCACCTCCTCACCTGCCACAGGGATTCATCTGTAAAAATCACCTGTGGATCAGGGCAACGCTGGGAGCAGCGGCTGGGTGCCAGCAAAGCTCGCGGCAGTGCTCACCCAGAGATCTCCTGCGGGCATCAATGGCGAAGCCGCCTCTCAGGCTGTCCTGCTGGTGCTTCCGCTGTCTTCTTTGGGGCACGCTGCACCCTTCTGAACTTTGTCGATGAGGGAACATAGACAAACCAGAAAACAACGTGCTGCAGCCGAAGAGAGGCAGCCAGAGCAGACATCTTCGGCGGGGGCGATGCGCTGTGCAGGCAGGGACCCCGGCAGGGACTCCTCTCCCCTGGGACGTTGTCACGCTGGCAGCTGAGAGTGGATGTGACAAGATGCCAACGTAAAGCCACAGCTAACATTTGCCACCATAAGCCAGCAGTGCAGAGAAGCTGGACGGCTCCCATCTCCCGCCTCCCCTCTCTACCCCCATAACACCTCCCGCCTTTTGCTGGCACAAATGTTTTTGTCGCCAAGCGATGAACAGATCTGGCTGAGAAAAGCCACGTTTTAAACAAAAGCCACCACCGCTGCTTTTGACTGGTTTCTGCCAGCTCCAAACGTGCACCAAGCGGCAAGCTGGTCCTGGCCGTGCTTCATGCAGCCCCGCTCTCCTCCACATGTGGATGCTGTGGGAAGAAAAAGAAAAGCAAATGAAATCTATCAGGTGAGAAGACCTTCTTGGAGGATGAGAATGGAAAGCAAAGGCATTTCTCAGCCTCTCTCCACACGCATGGCCAAGGGAGCATCTGTCCTGCTCCGTGTGATTTAGCGAGTGAGGTGGGAAAAGCAAACATGCCACACGAAGGAGGGGAAGCCGCTGGCGTGTTTAGCATTCCTTCCTTCCTACTAACCTGGGGAGGAATCAGAGACACAGGTAAAGGGACACGGGGGTCTTGGTCTGGCCACTAACCCAGGCTCATTGGCATCCAGCCGTGATCGCAGCCAGCCTGCGGCAGGGAGGTCCCACAGCCCAGGCTGTGCCCTGGCCCTGAATGCAGTGCTCCCTCTCAGGTGAGGAAGAGGATGAAACCGGCCACGGGAGGTTCAGAGACCCCAGCACGCCTTTCCATGCTCTCCTGATGCTCTGTACAGCTTGGCTCCCCCTTCCTGCTCTCTGAGCTCAGGGAACATGTGTCTAGCAGATTTTTATTAACTGTGTAGCCTTCCCTTGCTCTCTTTCCATCTCTTTTTTTCTTCTCCCTGCTTGCTTGACAGAATTTAGATTAGACAAAACATGAGATCATTCCTGCCTGCAAAAAAAGGAAACAGAAGAAAAGAAGAAATTGCCTCTCTCTTCTGCACCCCCTTCCTACCCCACCCCATCATCTCTGCCTACCCCAGCCCCGTCCCTCTCCCGCAGCGGGCAGTTTTTTGACTTTCCATATGTGACGAAGATCCACGGCAGACCTGCTGCTTGCCACCGCCTCACCCTCAAACCATCCCTCTGCCTGTGCCCGGTGGAGTTGTTTGCCCTCACCTCCCTGCTGCAGGCCAGCCCGGATGGCTTCATGTGCCACGTTGCACAGAGCCAGCATGGCCAGGCTGCCAGCATCCTCCCCGGGGCGGTGTCCTGCCAGGGCAGAGGCTTTGCCAGGGTGCCTGGCAGTTGTACCGCAGGGCTCCGGGGGTCTCGGGCAGCACTGCACCTTCCCGCTGTAAGCTGAAGGGTTCCCCATCCTCGCTTCTCCCCACTCTCCTCAAAGAGTGGTGGTTCCCAGTGAAATGGGAGCAAGAGCCGAACCGGGACATGCTGGACGGGGTTTTGTTCATGGGGTGAAGGTGGGAGCCTGTTGCCCATCTGGAGGGTCTCCTGCTTGAGGGAGAGTGCCCCTCTGCCAAGCTTCTCCCCTTCCCTAGGAAAAGCCGTGGGGAAGGGGCACCGCTGTGGCTTTGGGTTTCCTCCTCACCGCTGCTCCCCTCTCCATGGAGGAATCTGCAGCTAGTTTTATGGACACCTGGAGGAGCTGGAAAAATGATCTAACATCTCCCAGGGACTTGCAGAA
The DNA here is from genome assembly GCF_964289735.1 of Phaethon aethereus. Classification (NCBI taxonomy): domain Eukaryota; kingdom Metazoa; phylum Chordata; class Aves; order Phaethontiformes; family Phaethontidae; genus Phaethon; species Phaethon aethereus. Next base: position 24,002,322 of record NC_138586.1, read on the forward strand.
ACGGAGGGAGGTGTGAGAGAGGAGGAGAAGGCAGCGCTGTAGCCATGAGCCGTGCGGGCAGCTGGGATGTGGGAGGATTTTCCCCTCTTCCCTGCTTTCCAGACGAACTTGCCTCTAGGTAGAGAAGAGGAGGTCCCAGGCTCCAGTTAGCACCAGAGCCCAAATGCTCGGGAATGCTGAGATCACGGTACCGTGGATAAGCTGTCTCCATCACGAGGTGTTCCCGTGGTGCCCAGATGGGTCCCCTCATGTTTCTAGGCGCAGGGCACTACCTGCAGCCCCGTTCACACCTCCCGGTCCATGCACCCCATCCAATGCGGGTGACAGTAGCGCAAAGAAGGGCAAAGAAATCCAGCCTGCCTGCCTGCCTGCCTTCCTTCCCTCCCTCCCCAGGGCCAAGCACAGCACCTCTGCCTGGCCCGCTGCCTCAAGAGCGGCATGGGACGGTGCCGTTCCCTTTAACTGAGAAAATACCTATTTCAGCCTGTAAATGCATCCAGCAGCTTTTGCCTGCCAGTCTCAGGAGGAGTATCCTCTTGCAACCAGCAAGGCTATAACATTTCATCTCACGTCCCTAATAAAGACAAGACAATGGCCGCATTTTGTCTTCAGCGGCATCAGGAGCTCTTCACAGCATTAAGCAACGCGGTGGGGAGCTGCAGGGTTGGCAGGCTGTGCCGGTCGGATTTGGTTATTGAGAGATCCCGTTCTTGGCAAGCCGGGCGGCCGCTCAGCACGTGCCCTATGCCGGGGCTCAGCCGGGATGAGCCGGTGCCAAGCCTCAGCCTCTGAGCCGGGGGCATGCCGGGAGGAGCCGAGGGGTGAGAGGGATGATGTCCTGGGAGCACAAGGATGTCAGCCGTGTGCCCCAGCCCCGAAGGGGTGAGGAGGCTCCCGTTACCATCCTCCTCCAGTGCTGGTCGTGGTCTTGACAGCACGCACATGTGCCTATACGCACACGCATGTGCCTATACACACACGCGCGTGTGCCTATACGAACACGCATGTGCCTATATGCACACACGCGCTGCATTCTCTAAGCCTGCGGGTAACTGGGAGAAGTGTGTTTGCATCCCCGGGCACGGCAAAGGATGCATCTGTGTATCTCACGGGGTCTCTTTTGTTTCTCTTCCATTTCCTTTCCTCTCCCTGACCTTCCTCTTGGACAGGACACCTGTATGAATAACTGGAATTTAATGAAGACAATTGAATAAATAAACACCAGAGCAGATTGCAGCACTGACATCAGGCTGTAACGTGACTGCGCGTCCCGAGCACCGGGCTATGTTCAGGGGCGGCTCTGAGGACCGCGTCCAAGTGGCATGCCTACTCCGGAAGAGGGAAACAGCACTGCAGGATTGTTAATTGAGAAGCTCACAAACTTAGCAGCCCTGAAGTTTGCTGAGAAACATCTGACTCACTTGTGGGTCCTATTTCCAGCACAGGTGACCGCAGAAAGAGGAAATCCAATGGTTGGCCCAGCCTGCAATAACACTCCTGAGGAAGCAGGGAGGCCCTGGTGCGGGTTAAATGATTTTATTTAATAACACCACAATGGCAACGCAAGAGCTTAGAAGTCAAGGCTAACCTAAAAACAATTTGAAAGAAATCTTAACTTACAGCTGATGAGATGGAGCAAGGATGATGGGCTTTCTTCCCTTGCCTTTCAGGGTCTTTTGGGTAAACCTCACTCCTGTTTCTCAAGTTTTCTTTCCCTGTGGCCACAAGGGTGTTTTTAAATGAAAACCTTCACTTCAGGCCCCCGATTTGCTCAGGACCTGGAGCTTTAAGAAACAAAGCAAGACCTGTGAAGTATCTCAAGACATGACATGAATGCAGTTCTGACTGTCCTTTGGATCTCTTTCTTCTGCGCATCCTCGTGGCTCCACGTAAGCGTTCACGAGGTGGCACATCAACTCTGGGCAAGTGGAAGCTGCGCTAGACCTCTAACTTCCCATCCAAAACCCCCCACGTGCTGAGAAATTTCTTCATCCCAAGGACAAAGCTGTCCCAAGTCCCAGCGGAGCGGGTGGGACATGGAGCTCAGGTTGCACGTGGAGGCACAGCTCGATGAGTTATGTCCCATCATGATGTCACAGCACGGAGAAATGCCAAGAGACTGGTACATCATCTCACCAATATAGCAGCGTGAGCTGTTCACGACAAGAACAGAACATCTTGAATCCTGAAGTTTCCAATACGTTCCAGTTCTTTGGAAGCCCAGTAAAATGTCATCTGCTCGCTTGCAATGCGGTGGGACATTGCTGAATGGAAGCCAGCCCCGGCCCTGGTGAAAGCTGGTAGATCCATCCCACAGCTGATGCTTGGGAGGATGTTGCAGCAATGGTAGGTGTTTTGTGAAAAGGCGGCATGTGTTGACGTGTTGGCTCGGTGGAAAAGGAAAAGCAATCCCAGCAATTTTCAAAGCACCAGATCCAGCTGGAAGAAAACTGCAGCACCCCAGCGGAGGCGTGCCCCGCTTCCCGCTGCCGCAGTGGGACCGTGGCCTCCATGCTGGCAGCGGGATCTCCCGATGGAGAAGCAGCGGGGGGCACGGGGGGGTGAGGAGCTCCCACCAGCCCGACCCCCCGGGACCTGCGAGGAAGCACAGGCACGTGTGGAGAGCAGAGAACACCCCAGGTTTTTACTGGGGTATTTTACATCCTCCTCCCTGCTGGGCTCCTGTGCCTTGGCGTACACCGCCGGGAGAAGGAAGGGATGCCCTCCTGCCCAAAAGAGCACGACAGGCGCAGCCCGGGGTGGTGGCGCGGCCCCCCCGCTAGAACCCGGAGCCCGCTTCCCCCACACGCATCTCCTGGAGGCTTTGCTGCTCCTCGGAGCCTTGGCATCCCTCCGCTGGCGGCTGCCCGTGGCCCTTTGGCCCGTGTCTGCTGGCCGGACACCCGTCCTGCCCGGCGCCTGCGTGCACCCGCGTGGCCCCCAGGTTCCAACCCCCGTGTTTTTCGGGGCGGGGGGGCCCTGCGCAGCCCGGCCAGCTCCGGCGGCGCGCTCAGCGGCACACAAGTCTCCCATTATAGCTTATTAGAGGGCTATTATAGACTCACTCATTTAGAGAATTACTCATTTTTTAGGCCTTTCAGGAACTTTAATGAGTTGTTTTAAACACATGCAGCAGATGTGGCCTTGGGATGAGCTCCTTTGAAAGCCGCCCTCCCCCAGCCACCAGGCAGCAGCAAGCGAACAGCCGGGACACCCCCCGCTCCGGAGGGAGCGGGGCCGGGGGTGCCCCCGCGGCGGTCCTTCTCCTCGCCGTACCCCAGCACCTCCAGCCCAGCTCCGCACCCACCGCTCCTGCTGCAAAACCGGACCCCCCAAACCGGCCGCGCGCTGGCTCTCCGCCTCCGATCGCGCAGGTTTGCTGGGCAGAGGATTCCCAGAGGATGCAGAAGAGGGGAAAAACGCAGGGAAAATAGGAAGGGAGGGGAGGATGGGTGTGTTGGGGCTTCTTGGGGCCAGCTTGGGCCCTGCCTGTAGGACCTTCTTTTAGGAAGGGAAACAAGTGTCTGCTGCTGTGTCAGAATCAAGCATCAAACGCTGCTCCAGAAAAGCCAGGAAAGCTCGGGAACAGCCGGGAGCGTGGCGTGCCAGTTGGCCGATGATAGGTGCAAAAATCGCACATGGCCTCTTATTCCCACCCCTCTCCCTTCCCAGCCTCGCCCCTTCCCAAAGCCACCGCAGAGGATTAAGTCGTAATTTGCTGAGCTGGGGGATGATGCAAGGCGCTGCCCCGTGAGAAGAGCAGCCTCCGAGAACACGCAGATACTCGGCCCTGGTCTCTGCCTCCTCCCAGAAATCTCCCCGGAGTTTTTGTTCCTTTTCTCTCTTTTGGATATTCAACAATGTACTCGCAAAACCTGGACCAAATTATAGCCCATTACCCAATGCAGCTCGTTCCAAATCCCCTGCATTACTGCAATCAGTAGAGGGGAAGCCAGCTCGTATCACAGCTGAGACCACGAGCCAAGCGTGCCGTTCCCAGCCCTGCTGCAGGTTCCCTCTTCCGCAGGCAGACTCACCCCTGTTCCCTCGCAGGGCAGCTCGTTTCTGCCAACCCCCAGGCTGGAGAAATCAGGATGGAGTGTAACAAGGAGGAAAAAAAAAAGAAAAAAAAAAGAGGGGAAAGGAGAAAGAAAAGGGAAACCAAAGGCTTTGGGTGTGGGGAAAATCTTCAGGCAGGGCTGCAGTGTAGATTCTAATTAGAATTTATTTGAACACCCCCGGATTACAGGTTACACGTGCAAACCGCCTGCATGTGCAGGAGGCGACCCTGAAGCGAAGGCGGCAGCGGGGATGGGGAAGCCGCCCCGCTCCTGCCGCAGGGGACGAGAGGGAGGCGGGCGGCGGAGCCCCCCTGCCTGGCCGCGCTGCTGGCGGCCGGGGACCGCTCGGCCCCGCGCCCTCCGGCCCCGCGTGAGGGCTCCCCGTGCCAAGTTCGCCTCCGGAGTCACGCAGGGCCTGAAGGCATCAGCCGCTCGCGAAGACAACCACGTGCAACTGCTGACGGTGGTTTCTATATCCTCTTTCTTTATTTATTTTTGGGTTTTACCTGCCACTGTAACGCCTCTAGAACTGAGGAAACGTTTAATCACGCCTACCAGCTCTGCTGCAAGAGGGAATTTCGGGAGACAAAACGTAAGGACCAAAGCAGAACTGCAGAGAGCGTCGAGGTCTTTCAGGACTGCCGAGAACGAAGGGGTCAGTTTAAATTGCATCGACAAGAAGTTGCCTCGGGTGCTTCCCTGCCGAACCTTTGGTTCAAATGGGAGGCAGCAAGCGTGGAAGTGACCGGTTAACGGAGTTAAGCGTTTCCATCTACGCCAGGGAGCTGGCGCTTTACCTGCAGCGGCTGCCGCGCAGCGTGGTCCCTGGCAGCGCCCGTGCTGGGGCTGCGACGCCTGGGCAGATGCGGGAGTTAAATAAGCCCCAGCAGCGGTCCCCGCCGCGGCGCGCGGCGGAGGTCAGCGGGCAGGCACCGTGCTAGCGAGCCGACCGCAGCTGAGCTGGGAGAGAAATCAATCTCTTCCTGCGATTGCAGCGTACTTCGCCTTTGCGCCGAGTTGCTGTGACCCGGCAAAGCACGAGAAGAGAAGAACGAGCTCGGGTGGGCGCCCGGCTCCCTGCGCAGGGCTCCCGTGGGCAGCGGCAGTGGACCGGGGTGCTGCAGCTGAGGGAGGGCAGGCGGAGAGACAAGTGTTTCGCAGCAAAGCTCGCTTGCTGAAGAGCTCTGCTGCACCTGGGCCTGTGGCCTGCAGGTTAAGTAACGGCCACCGTGCAGGCTTGGCCAGTCAGCCCTAAAAATACGTGCCCCGTTATTAACCCCGTTACATGCCCAGCAGCGAGAGGGAGCAGCAATTTGCCTCGATACCCCTCGGCAGCAGTGTTCCCCGTCCCCCTCCCGCTGCCCCTCCCCAGAAGCACTCGCGCAGAAAATGCGCAGCGCTCTGGGACATCTGCCAGGAAAACATCATAAAATGTAAACCAAAGCTCGCTCCCTAAAAGCGCAGCTTAGCCCGGTTTCTCTTACATTTCCTTTTCTGCTCTTTCACTTGGTTTTTTTCCTACAAGTGGCAGCAAACTGCTCCTTTGGCATTTTTTAATCTCTCTGGGTTGGAGCTGTAGTGCCTGATGGGGATTTGTCTGGCGTGCCCATCACCGGGCCTCAGGGCACAAGGGAGGAGATGGAAACCTCCAGGGCTGCAGGGCTTCGAAACGTGACCCACGATGGAATGGTTTCTCCAGACGCCCGGCACGTCCCGGCTGCTCCCCCCACGCTGCACGTGGCGAACCGGGAAAAGAAATGGTTTCCAGGAGGGGAGTCACCTCCGCAAGCATCTCCGACACCATGCCAGCCCCCGCTCCCCGCTCCTGCACCTCACGTGTGCTCATTTTCAGAGCCCCTGCTCCTCTTCAACTGCCGCGGCTTGTCAGACTTCGTCAAGAGAGACAACGAGGCAGGGGAGAGCTGTGAGGAGAGCCGAAGGGCACCGGGAGCGTGCCGGGAGCAAGCCGAAGGGCGCCGGGAGCGCACCGGGAGCGAGCCGGCGCTGCGGAGGGGGCACACGCGTGCCCGGGCTGTGCCGGGGTGTCTGGAACGAAACATCGCTAAATTGCATCCAGGTTCCATTACACACTTCCCTCCAGTGAGGATATAGACTGGAATGGGATAGGATAGGATAGGATAGGGTAGGGTAGGGTAGGATAGGATAGGATAGGATAGGATAGGATAGGATAGGATAGGATAGGATAGGATAGGATAGGATAGGATAGGACAGGGTAGGGTAGGGTAGGATAGGATAGGATAGGATAGGATAGGATAGGATAGGATAGGATAGGATAGGGTAGGGTAGGGTAGGGTAGGATAGGGTAGGATAGGATAGGATAGGATAGGATAGGATAGGATAGGATAGGATAGGATAGGATAGGATAGACTAGAATATTATATTTGCAGTTGGAAGGGACCTACAATGATCATCTAGCCCGACTGCCCGGGAAATACGGAATGCTCAGCTGGTTAGCAGCGTTTCCCTTCGGCCCATGGGAGCCGAGCTCTAGTTCCCAACAAGCGTGGGGGAAAAAAGGCTGCGGGTATTTTTTCTCCCTCTCCCTTCTCGAGGAGCTGGCAGCTCTCCTGCTTCTCTTATCTTTCGCCGAACAGAGCACTGAATGATTTTTTTCCAGCATGAGAGTTGCAGCTGGGGGCCTATGTGTAAATAATAAATGCATAAACAGCGAAGGAGCAAAGCGTGAGGCCGTGGAAGAAACCTCCCCATAACTGAAAAGATGGTGTTCAGCAGACGGGAGGGGAGAGTGTCAGTTTAAGTAGAACACAAACAGAGAGAGGAATACAAATATCTAAAGTGGCCTCATCATTGCCTTATCCCGGGGAACAAAAGCCACCTCGTGAGGCTCACTGCTGAACTCGGAAACCATTTGCCTTCTGCGTGAGGCATCGCACAGTTTCCGCGCGCGCTGGGGGATCGCTCCGCTTGTCCCAGAAGTCTTGGGTACTGTCTGCAGCCCGTACGCGAGCCCTGATTTGTGGCTACGGCTTGGGTTCAGAAGAGCCTTTGTTTTCTTGCTGTCGCTTTTGGGAGATGAGGCTTTCAGTGGAAGCGGGGAGTCTTATTTTACATTAATGACTGCAAAGATATCTTCCTTTCTTAATGCAATAAACTAATAAAAGTTGACAATAGCATCTGTTCCCAGGGTTTAATCTGCATACAGATCAGGAATGTGGTGATTCCAGCAGCAGGAAACAAGATTTCGATGAAAGAAGATAAGATGGAAAAAATACCATCCGGAAAATAAAGGAAGGAAAGGTTGGGGCCATGACAGTAATGGGAGATTCAAAAACTACACACGCGGAATCAGATTGATCTGGGATCATACCTGGGCTCTCTGCCCGTCGCATGGGACACAAAGAATTTGCTCACGTGCTGTTTGGCGGGGGGTCCCAGCGCTCTGCCGTGCCTGCCTCCGGTCTGCTTTAGCCTTTGCTCCCCAGCTGTGTCCCCTGCCTGAATGCTGAGGGAGGGGGAAGATAGTCTGGCTCACGCTGGCTCCGGCTTTGGGTTTCTTCTCCTTCTGACAGCAAGTTCAGGGTGAGATGTGGTATCGGGCAGCCTGTCCGGGACTCGAGATGGGGGCCTGACACCAAAAACTGGCTGGTTCGAGCGCTGAAGGAAGGAGAAGCGACGGGCAGAGACAGGAGAGCTCTGCGGCAGCAACTGCAAAAGAAAGTACCTACGGATGCTGAAATATGGATTGCTGCGGATGTGGAGCAGCTTTATATCTTAGCATCTGTATCTTAGATGGTATCTTTGCACCAGGCAATCTTGCGAGATATTTCGGTACTTCTTATTTCATCCCGGAATGCTTTGGAACCCGAGGAAGGCAGGGTAGAAATTTTCTCAGGAGGCGTTTTCTGCAAATCACTGCCGTGCGGCTGGTGCGCTGGTTTAGTGGTGCTTACTGCGCATCAGGCGCCTTGGCCTCTCAGGAGGGCTCAGTGTGACCAGACGAGTGCTGGGAATGTCGCGTCGCTGCAGCTGGGGGCACCCACAGGGGTACGTGGGAGGGCAGCATGCTTTAGCCAGAACCTCGGCCAACCTGGGAAGTCTCGCGGTAAGGTGGACTGGCTGATCGCAGCGTCCGTCCTGCCCCGTAAGACCCATGGCTATCTTTCCTAAAGATAGGGTAGGATAGGGTAGGATAGAATTAGAATATTAGTAGAATATTAGAATTATTAGAATATTAGAATTAGGATAGGATAGAATTAGAATCTTTCCTAAAAGCTGTCGCAGAACTTTAAGCCCATTTCAACAGCATCTCCCGCCATGCCGGACGGAGCCTCCAGCAGTGCTGCCTCCCAGCCAAGAGTCCGAGCCCAAGTTTTGATACCTGGACCGGTTCCTGCGTACGCCAGGCAGCGGCTGGGCTCTTCGGTTTGGCAGGGCAGAAAGTGTCTGCGGTGGTAGAACGCCTGTCTCTGGGAGAAGTCCCGCCGGGTCCTTCTCGTGTAGGGCCCTGATCTCCTTCTCCTTTTTTTGTCGCAGAGTTTCTCCAGGAAGCCCCTGCCTGGATAAACGCTCTTTTTAGAAACAAGTAGTCCCAGGTGATGATGCTCCGGCTGCGGCTCCTGCTCCGGTTACAGCCCCCGCAGTTGTCCCCTGTGGCGGGGGGCAGGAAAGCCCCCCGGGTGCCACGGGGAGAGCGCGGGGCGGCTGGTGAGGGGCTGGGACGGAGCGGTCCGGGAAGGACGGAGCTGGTGCCCACGCGCCCGCCAGCGCTGCGGCCCGAGGCCGCCTGCCAGGCGCCGCGCTGCCCGCCCCGGCTCCCCAGCCACCCTCTCCTGACGTCGGAAGCGTGCCCCTGAGGCCGATTACATCATCGCTCAGAGGAAATGACCTCACAGGGAGGACAGCAGCAGAACTGAGGTGCCAGGTGATGGCTTCAGAAATAAGTGGTCATTTTCATGCAAATGTCCTCAGTGGTAAAGACGGAGAGGGGAGAGGAAAACGCAGAGAAAACTGATGTGTCGGCAGAATTCTTTCTATAGAGAATATTTTTCAAAGACTTTAATAAGGCAACAGCAGCATTTGAAAAAGGGAGTATGAACAAAGAAAACACAGCTGCATCTTCATTCATGAAAGGAAGGAGGTTGGGTATGTGGCTATCAATCTCGGCGGGGCGTGGGGTGAAACATCAGGGACAGATTGGGGCAGATAATGTACATATTTTTCTGCAAATATTTGACGGTCCAGATTAGTTTGCTTTAGTGGCTTCTTCCCCCTTTTGTGTTCCCACTCCACAAACATTAGCACTATCAACTTTTACTGGCAAGAGCACTCTCAGTGGGAGATTTCAACAGCTGATTCATTGAGGATTTGCAGGAAACAGAATTTTAAAGGGAAATTTGCATCGTAAGAGCTTTTCATGTTCAGCTAATCAAGGCGCGCAAACAATACCATGAGAGTTTTATGGCCAATTGCAGCATAGCTCAAATATTGGCGATGGAGCCAAGGGTTAGAAATGCTCCAGCAGACATTTGCCCGGTAGATGGGAGTGACGGATGCGGCTCGGGGGGCCGTCGGGGACGGAGCTGGCTGCCGGGGCGTGCTGCCGAGAAGAGCAGCACAAAGAAGTCTCCAAGTGCTGCGAGCCGGAGTTCGTTGGTGTCCTACGAGCAGATAGCGCCGTGGCAGAGGCCGTGGAAATGCTGACAGCCGGGCTTGGAGAAGTGCTGGCTGGAGACAAGGCAAACATTTTCAGAGGAGCATCCAGCAGCATTCAGATGACTGTCTCGAAGCCTTTTGATCCTGGACTCACTCTGAAACTATGGCACAGAAGTTCTCCCGTGACGTTTCCACCCAATGGTGATTTTTTGTTGGATTTGCAGACCCCCAGGATTTTTCCTGGCTCTCCCAGCTCAGCGTTTTCAGTTCTCATTCTGGCCCAAAGCTGGAGGAACAAAGAGGCCGGGGGGTAGAATATTAAACAGGATCTACAGACTTCTAAAAATGTCCTCGAATGGAGGTTCGTGACCTAAGCAGTGGCTCAAGTCGAGGCACGAGGAGGAAGTTACGAGTCTGACTGTAACTTTCTATTCTTTTGCCTCTACTTTCTGGTTTGCATCACCATGCAGAAAAAAGCCTACGACACGCCGTGTGTCTGGGATAACAGCCGGGCTCCACGCCACGTACCGCGGGGCACGGCGCGGCGCAGGCAGGGCGCGAACTGCTGCGGCAACGGCGTTGTGCGAGCCGGGCCTGCGGTTCCTGTTTGTTCTCCCAAGTCTTTCTTAGATCTTCTCTTTTTCTGCTCCTACTGCGCTTTCTTTGTCTCCTTTATTCCCCCCAAACTTTTCTTCTCTGGAGCTGTTTAAGACCGAGTTCCAAGGGGTCTGTACAATTTCTTTCAATTAACCTTCATATCAAAGAGATTGTGCTGTGTTCAGCAAGTGTTTTTGGAGTAAATGCTAAAAAAAACCACTACCCTGATTGTTCTTTCGTTTCTGTTATGCCTGGTGGCATCAACACATGCCCGTCACAGCTCTTTCATTCCTAGAGCAGCTCCATCTCTAACACGTACTTCTTTTTTCCTTCTTTTTTTTAAATTTTAATTTTATTGTGCAGCCACTTATGTTTCTCTGCCTCCTTGTTCCTATTTCTTCAAAATATTTTATCTTTCTAACTTCCTACCCAATGGCAGCAGGAGCCTGTCTGTGCTCAGGGGAAGCTCTATTGAATTCCTGTCCGTTACTCCGAAAGCAGTGCACTCTCTTTGAAGCCACAACAGAAATTCTGGAAGAAACTGTGAAATACTTTCTTCTCCAAGCGAATGTAGTGCCGTGGTATTTCACTCCCACGCAGCAACAAAAAGCCCACCTCTCAAGTCTCTTGGATGGGGAGGAGCCGTGGGATCTGTGGTGGGAGGGATGCAGCCAACCGGCATCGGAGGAGAACGATGGGCGTAGGGGATGTCCAGGAGTAAGTCCCAGAAAACATCCATCGCTGCAAGGAGCCTGCAGGTCTTTTGTTTGTTTTTTTTTTTAAAAAAGAAAAAGGGCAGAAGGAGAAGCTGCTGAGCACTTTGGGAAACCTGGCCACAGCTACAACCTTCAATACCCAGGTTTAGCTCCTAACCACGGACACTGAGCGCTGTGCATCCCAACCCCGGCCCGAAGGGAGCGTGGTTCCCGAGCCTTTCTGATGGCGTTGTGGTGGAGGTCCTATGGGGCTAGAAAATGGACGGAGGTCATCCCTCCGAGTCAGCTCGCAGAGCTAATAAGTTGCATGCAAAATAATTGCAGCTGGTGTCAGAAAGCCTGTTTAGGTTTTGCTTCCCCCATCTTTCCGTAGCAGAGCTAGCCACGGCTTCAGGAGGTGGCCCAGGAGCAAGAGAAAGCGCCTGACCGACCCCGCAGGGGACTCGCTGGGGGGGAGCGTCCCCGTGCACCGACCACCCCGGCGCCCGCCGCGGAGCAGGAGCCCTTTCCGCTCGCGCTGCTCCTGCACAGGGAGCATCCTGCCCGGCCCGAACAGCCCTCATTAGATCTCTTCAAAGGCCTGGGTCTCTGGGCAATTTACTGTGGCAAAATTTTCGTTGTTTTTAATTAAAAGTTTCAAAAAGTTGGGCCTGTTGAGTCAAAGGAATCCTCTGTTGCTCTGGCCCATCTTCTGCTTGGAAATTGTTTACCTGGGCATATTTTCCCCCCCTTTAATTAAGCCTGAATTAAAACACAGATTATGTGAAAGTGGAGATAATGACTATATAAACCCGTTTGCATTTTCTACGCGTTACGGCTGGCCGATGCTCCCTCTGCAGAGGGGGAGCCCGCTCTGCGCCGTGTCGCGGGGCGGACGGACGGACGCAGCGTGCCCTCGGGTCCTGTCCCCTCCGGTCCCACAGCAGCCGCTCGCTGCCCGGAGGAGGCGGCTGGTGCTCTCCCGCCCTGCAGAGCGTTTCTGGACGGGCTCTAGGGAGCGCGAACGCAGAGCGAGCCCTGCGGTACCTGCAGGCGCACGGCCGCGCCACGGGCACGGGGAGCCGTAAAGGTTCCTGCCTCTGCTCCTCTGTCGGAGACGCAGAGCTGATGGCCCTTTGGTACCTTCTGTGCTCCGGCCCAGGACGTGCCCAAGAAACTGTTGTCATCCGGGTTTAAACAAAAGAGAATGGGAATGGGAACGGGAAAGGGGAAGAGAGAAAGGGAAAGGGAAAGGGGAAGAGAGAAAGGGAAAGGGAAAGAGGGAAAGAGGGAAAGAGGGAAAGGGAAAGAGGGAAAGGGAAAGGGGAGGGAGAAGGGGAAGGGAAAGTGAAAGGGAAAGGGGAGGGGGAAGGGAAAGGGAAAGGGGAACGGAGAGGGAAAAGAAGAAAAAGGAAAAAGGAAAAAGGAAAAGAGAAAGAAAAAGAGAAAGAAAAAGAGAGAAAGAGAAAGAGAGAAGCAAAGAAAGAGAGAAGATCCCTGAAAAGGTACTCAGGCCCAGACAGATGCAGAGCTGGCAAGCTTCGGAACAGGCATTTGCAGGCGTGCATGGGAGGGCGGCAAGAAGCCACGACCTGCCTTCCTCGCCTGCCAGGTCTGGTCCCGCGCGGTGCTGGGCGCTGTGCCCGCCCGAGCACCACGGGCAGCTCCGGCCGCGGGGCTGCGCCTGCACGGTGCCACCAGCGGCTGCGCGAGCGCCGGGTCTTAGCGGGGGAAAACGGCCTCTCGGGTCTCCTTGCAAACACCCACGGCAATTTGTGAATCCACCCCTGCCTTCTGCTAACGATGTGGGATCTCGGGCAGCTTTGTAAAAGCAATTACTTTATTTGGGGTAAAAGGCACATGTGAAAAAATCCTACAAGCAGAGAAAGCATTTCCGTTGCACTCACGGAGCATCTCCCCGAATGCAGAACATATCGGCGGCTGCTTTTATTTGCAGTTCTGATCCTGGTGCTTGTGGGAATTAATGGCTGTAGGTTTTGAAATGCAATTATAGGCTTTGCAGTGGTAATTTTGTTTTTATTTCCCACTGCGTTTGCTGTTGCTCTGCGGAGAGGAGAGGCTTTAGTTAAAACTCATGTAACACAAGCGTACCTACAATTTGTTTGCTTTTTCTAGAAACCGTTTTCTCTCCCTTTGTGGACTGCTGCTCCGTGGGATGTTTTCTTCTGTCTCAACACAAATAAATGTCCGGGCTCTCGGTGGCTGGGAGCGGTTATAGGATACAGAAGCTTTCACCTCGAGGTCATTTGCTTAAATCCAAAGCAGCTCAGTCAGGACCAAAGGCTGTTGCAGTCTGACGGCTCGTCAGGGGCCAGCGACGGCACCAGATGCGTTGGGTGGCTGAGCCACGCTCCCCGCGACGGGGGCCGGCTCCCCACCCAGCCCCCGGCAGCTTCCCCGGCCTCCGAGCGACGCTGCGGAGCTGCCGGCGGCAGCGGGGGCTGAAGCCCGGCTTTGCCCGCCGCCCGCGGCCGGCCACCGGATCTCCTTTCTCTAGGAAGTGGATCAAGTTGTTTGATTTTTGGACAGGATTAATCAAAACCAAGAGCGTGTGGGAGAACGTACTGGTTCCGGTACTTTTCCCAGTTAGTTTACTTGCTCCTATGCACCGGTTGAAAATAAACTTTTTAGTTACCATTTTTCGCAAATCTGTCCTGGAGAAAAACATAAGGAGTCAGCACCAGAAATGCCAGGAAAACCCAGAATATTATGACAAAAAAGAAGTAAAAGGCTGCCATGCCTGAACGGCTTAAAACTCCGCTGAGATTGTTTGTTTTGAGAAATTGAAGAAACAGTTGTTTCAGGTCCAAGAAACAGTTTGGGAATTATTAGGTCCAAACTTTGTGGTTGGTGAAGATTTCTACTTTTTCGTCCCACTTAAGGATGGGAAATATAGTCAACATTTTCCTCAGAATGTGGTTGCAGTGAAGTAACCCTTGCCTGCCCAGTTTGGCATCTGCTCCAGCGGCGAGAGCCGCTGGCGATCAGCATCGACTGGTGCCGCCAGTGCAACCAGTCCTGCGGTCCAACAGGGACAGTCCTTGTGCAGGACTGACACGGCCCCGGCTCGAAAGGCTCATCAGCGATAGGTGTTGGAGTTTAGCCGGTGGCAAAGCGATAGCTGCAGGCTCCGGGGTTTTGCCTGCGTTCAGGCAGAGGCTGAGCGTGGGCCGCCGCTCACAGCCCGTATCGCTTTCCGCCACGACGTCTCTGCGGCGGTTCTCACGGTCTCCCTCACTCAGCAAAAATCAGCGCTGCTGGAGAGGTGCCGCAGAACGCCCTGCGCGCACGGGGACCGCGTGTAACCCGTTCCCGCACCGCTCTCTTCCCCGTCCCGGGGGAGCGGTGGCCAACGTAGCCGGCGTCGCCCTCGTTAGCGTGCCACGTTAACCGCTGGCAAGGTACTTTGTGCTGGATTAGTCAGGCGTTACCCAAGCAGTGATTTGGGGTGGTATTGAACATGTCGGAGCCCGGGGAGGCATCGGGAGCCGCGCAACTTCATTGTGCGTCTCCCTGAGCCGAGCGACACGGGCTGAGTGGGAAAAGGTCTCCCTCGTCGGTGAGTGCTGCTGCTCCGGTGGAGACCCAGGAAAGGGAGGAAGCATGATCAGGCTCCGGCGTGATGGAGTCAGCATCAAAAGTTAATGCTGGCCTTAAAAGAAAAGCTTGAGCTTTTTTTTTTTCATTAAATAATTTAATTTTTAAAAAATTCAGCCATTTTTATCTTTCCTTCTTTCAAGTGCTAGGCAGCCTCTGAGGTCCCCTCAGGTCTGGTGAAAGCCAAAAAAACCAACCCGTCAGGAAAAGAGGAGACCGGGAGGAGAGAGGATGAGGCAGGTACGAGAGCCCGGTGGGGCGGCAGTGCTCCGCAGCTCCCTTCCGCGCTCAGGAGCTGCTCGAGCGTGGCGTGCTCTGCAAAAAGCTCCTCATCCGGAGTTCCCGGCAGCGCGCAGAGCCTGCCGCGCGCTCCCCTTCAGAGCTAACGGGACGCAACAAGGTCGGTCACGGAGTTAGCAAAAGTCTCCGCTTCGCGGCTGCACGGGGTACCCCGTACACCGAAGCTCGGAGGCACGCGCCCGCCGACGGGCGACGTGCTGCCTCTGCCCCAGGCTGCGGGGAAGCCGGTGGTGTCGCCTGGGCGCGCGCCGCGGTCCCACGGGCACCTCCCGCCTCCCGAGGGGGGAGCCGCGTGTGCCAGCATCCCAGCCGAACGCCAGAGAAGCGAATTAAACAGAGAAAAGCGCAGCCTTGGGAGACCGAGACAGGGAAAAACCCGACTTCTTTGCACCCGCGTAGGCGGCATGGCACCCTCGGGGGTAACTAGAGCGGAGCCGTTTTTGGCCACTTGCAGTGAAATGCGGAGAGAGGAGCATCCTCCGCATGGCTGCGGACGGACGTTGCTTCCCAGTGAGGCTTCAGACCGATCACTCGTTCAGCCTGATCCCATCAAGCTCTTACCTAGGCCGACCACTGTAGATTATTCATTGTCGAGACAAATGCCAACAAGATGATAATATTTAGTTTTTATACGCTAGAAAACTGTAAAAACAGCCACTGCCTTGCACAGGGCCTTGTAGTACCCTCCTGCAAACCCTTTCCCATGCTCAGCCCGAGCTGCCGCACGTCTGCAAGCTTGGGGGTAGCTGGTGCGATCCCGAGCGTGAAGGCAGCATCTTTGAGCATTGGTAAAAAAAAACCATCTATGGAAAGGGGCAGCAACACATATCAAGTTGCAATTTGTAACAACGGGTTACAACATGCAATAGATATTTATAAATAAATATGCATCTATAAAATAATGTTTTTGTTTTTTTTTTTTTTAACTAAGGCTTAAACACGCGGAGGAGCTGGTGCGCCTCGGTGTGCCGGTGCTGTAGCCCTGGGTGGGGTTTCACAGGCTGCCCCGAGGGCACGGAGACCCACTTAGGGTGGGAGCGGGAAGGTGCTGAAGAGATGGGAGCACCTTTGCAAGGTAGCGGCCTCTTTTGTTTGCCAGCTCACAGCTACTACATAGTCTCGTCTCGTTAGTACTGCCTTGGTAGTGAAAAACCAACACTACCCTTGCTTTGCACAGCACTGCTCTCCTCAGCGTGGGCTGCCGCAGAATTCCCTGCCGGGATGCCCGGGAGGGGCACGGGGTCGCCGTGCCCCGGGGGACCCCGCAGCAGGGTCCGTGGGGGGCCTGGTCCGTAGTGAGGGGGCAGAAATGGGAAGAGCACGTTTCTCCAGCCGGCGCACTGTCTTCAACTGGTGGGTTTTCAAGGCTCAGAGGCTCGCTCTTTTCTCCTCTGCTGCTTAAAATAACAGGGTCAATGTATACACACTCCTCATAATAATGATAATGGGGGCTGCTGGAGAAACGCAGCCTCCAGATGAACTCAAGACACAGACAATCAACGGGAACTCAGGGGTAATTTTGGTTTCTGATCAATCTAAAATCATTTTGACCCAAGGTATAATTTAAAATGTTCCTACCTCGGTTATTATAGCCCCAGGGCACTCTTGGTTGTTTTTGCGCATTCGCCTGCTTGTTCTCTCTCTCTCTGCTTATAAGATCCAAGGAACGGTTTAATGAAAAATGAGTGTGTGGCTGGAGGGGTCAATGGTTAGTCATTTTGGATCCTTTAAAAAAAATCAGGTGGGATTTGGTTGTGTTCTTTCAAACAGGGTTTTCACAGCGGAGCAGACTTGCGGAAGGAGAAGAGCGTTTATTCACCAGGCAGCTCCTCCGGCCGCCGCCTTTCCCTGCGGTGGTTTGCTCTCTGCCACCCCAAAGCGTCGTGCCCGGGCCCCTGAGCCGGGGCTTCTCCTGGGGCGTCCCAAAGCTGTGGTCCCGGCGGACCTTGCCCTCTTTCAGCAGCGAAGGAGGTGCAAGCCTCCACGAGAGATGTCAAAGCTGGGGTCTTGCCGAAGGACCAGCGGCCCCCTCCCCGTTTCCTCTCGTGCCTTCCCGAGGAGCCTCTCTCCCGACGGGAATTGCACGGCTCGGTGGGAAATGGGAAGAAAAGACGAACGATGGATGTGGCTAACGGAAGCCAGTAAGAAGTGAATGGGCACAAAGCGCACCGGCAGGCTGGCGCGGGGAGGGATGAGCGATGCTCGGTGGAGGCACGGAGGGTTTGGGGATGTCAGAGCGAGCGGCTGGCAGGATAATTGTTGCAGGCGGAAAAACAAGAGAGAGCGACAATTTTCCTGTGGATGGATTCAGCCCTCACGCTTCTGAATTCCTGTTGAACAAAGAGCTATAATTGTTCTCAATAGCGAGGAGGGGAAGAACCTAATTTCCAATGTGAGTCAGAGAAGCTTTCAAGCAGAGGGTGGGTGGAAACTATTTATAAAGGACCATTAGGGAAAATCAGATTTCTACGCACAGTAAACAGAACACAGAAAAAAATCTATTTATACTTGAGTCTGGAAAGCATGTCCCATGCAGCACAGTGTAACAACGGCCACAACGCAGACCCTGAATGCTAACGCTGAGGGTTCACCCCTTGGCACTGCTGAAGGTTGTGGTGTATTTCTGTCCTTCGGCGGAGCTGGCGGAACAATGCCTTCTTCCCAGGCACGCGCTTCAGACAGGGGAACAAACAAAATGTGAATTTGCTCCATCCTTTCTGTGTTGCCCTTAGAGAGCGAGAAAAAATAATTGAACACTTGGTTTCGTTCAGCCAAAAAATCGCAGAAAGCAAATATCAAAATGATGTGCCAAAGTAATTGCAGGAGACGGGCTCCTGGTTTGCTCAGCACTTGTTTGCACAGGTAAACTTGCACCCTTCTGCAGTCAGCATTCGTGCAATGTTTGCAATCCTTCTTTCCCAACACAGAAGAAAACACTCTAAAAATAAATTCTTGGAATGCTGAAGGATAGTTAGACCCCAGCCATCAGGTGGTGAGGGGAGAAGGTAGCAATGCACGCAGAGTGTTTTCCTTGTAATTGCCCGGTTCCCTGGACAGAGGGGTTAAAAGCATCTTACTCGAGTCGCAAGAGCCCCGTAGCGCACAGGGACTCTGCTGAAGGCGAGGGTCCCTGCCGAAGGGTCCCGGCTGTGACTCCAGGACGGGGTGAGCGGCGCTTTGGCCACTGGAGGACACGTGGGACGGTGTCTGCCGCGCCGGGGAGGTCCCCTGGACCGGCGCGCTCGGCGGGCCACAGGCAGACTTGCCTCAGAAGATGGAAACGTGTGCACATTTCTGGGCTAGAGAGGGAGTATATCGCTGTGTAACGTCTTACCTAGAAAGCAAAATGTAAGCAAGAAAAATCCTTATGTCATAGATGAGCAATGTGGGCAGCCTCCTCCCCATGTCTCAAAGCGGGAATTGTCTCCCTGAGCCTAAATTCAGGCTGAGCAAGGTCTCAAGGCTTGGCCGGGATAACAAGGACACGAAATAACCTAAGTGATAATCCGCTGATTAGTTAGCTAAGTATAATCTGTTAAGCTGATATTTAACAGATATATCTGGCACATTTCCTCCATTACTTCTGGAGCACTAAACCAAGGTTACCAGTAAACCAACTGGTTTACTGGATTTACTCCTATTTTATGGGTTAGCAAATGGAAACCAGTGAGCGGAAGCGCCCACGCAGTTATCCCACGAGCCTGTCCCCATGCTGAGGGCTGTGTTTGCCTGCAGCCCTGTCCTTCATTCTGCCTTTTCCTTCGGTAACGTTTAGGACTGGATGGTATGGACTCTGTCTGCGGAGCAAAACCCAGCTAATGGGATGTCTGCCTTCGCCACGGAGCTTGTGCTCCCCGGGCTTGGACCATGAAGGAGAGCTGTTCCCTATGTGATGTACTTTATGTGCGTGCAGACCTGATTTATATCTCTTCCAACAAGCTGTTCTCTGCTATCATGAGCCAACAGGACCCATAGGGTGTTACAAGACATATTACATGCAGCCAAGAGCTTTAATCCCCCTGGGGGAGTGATTACAAACAACTACACACGTCCCAGAGTTGCTTAATCACTGTTAAGAAATTTCTTTATAATCTGAGTAAATTACTTTAATTACTTGCAACTACCAATTAGCGTTTGAATGCTTCCACTGAGAAGTTTGCAGGCATTAATCTGCTCCCTTGGAATGTTAAATCACGGGCTGGAAGATGGCTTTCGTCTATGCGGCAGGCAGCAATCTGCCAGGCCAGCGCAGAGGCAGCCAGCCCTCGCCCGGCATGCCCCTCTGCCGCTTTTATTTATTTAGTAGCTTGAAAGGAGAGTTCGGTCCTTCAGCGAGTTTCAGCAGCTGGATAAAATTGCCTGACCCTGGGAAAGGGAGGTCCCTCTTTACCCCCATGGGGGGTGCGGAGGCTCTGCCTCCCGGAGGCAGCGTCAGCCGCCCCACGGACCCGCACAAAACATACGGTCCAAAAACTCCCTACCTGGGAGCTTACCGAGACAGATGCGACACAGCCTCTTTACTCGCCTACCCTAACTAGCGATAGAGTGGGAGGAAACGGCCTCAGGTTGCTCCAGGGGAGGGTTAGATTGGATATTGGGAAAAATGTCTTTACCGAGAGGGTGGTCAAGCGTTGGCACAGGCTGCCCAGGGAGGTGGTGGAGTCACCATCGCTGGAGGTGTTCAAAAAACGTGTGGACGTGGCATCTGGGGACATGGTTTAGTGGGCTTGGTGGTGTTGGGTTGACAGCTGGACTTGATGATCTTAGAGGTCTTTTCCAACCTTGATGATTCTGTAATACCTGTATTTGCAGACCCAGTTCTTTTCCTAAATGACAGAGCTCCACAACACAGACACGTGTTTTCTCAAACATCATGTGCTGGACGGGGTAGTTTGTGCTAACTACCAGGTTTGAGCTGAACAGAATCTTCTGACGTGAACACTGATGAGGTCCGGACAAGCATGGCTCCATTTCTTATTTTCCCACTAGTCCTGACTTACAGTAACTCTCAAACCTTGAAAAGTTAGCATCAAGGTCTGAACTTGCTTTTCTGGCCGCTTTCTAGTCTTTGCTGGCATGGATCGGATTCAAACCACTTTTTTTCTTTGATATTTAGTCCTGGGGTGGCTGCACTTGCCTTCTTTTTCTTTGCTCATCATTAGGAGTGTGAGGAGTCTGGGCAAGAAACCAAAATGCCCTCACCTGCCCTCCCGCCGGTCGAGAGCCGGAGCAGCTGCCGCGGCGGCGGGAGGCAGGTTCACAGGGCAGGGATGCTGGCGGTCCCAGGCAGCCCCCAGGCCTTTGTGCTAGCCCAGCATCGGCTCAGGCGGCCAGGAGGGCCAGGGTACTTTTTAGCAGCTGGGGAGAAAGGTCGAGAGAAAGGGAAGCTGCAGGACTGCCAGCATCGAGGAAGAGCAGCAAGAAGAAAAACTTCAAGTTAGAAAAGCGCTGCAAAGTCAGAGGGAAGGGCAGCAGCAGAGAGGATGGGCACAGGCTCTGTTTTCCTTCATCTTCTCCTGGATCATGCTCTCTTCCGAAAGACGTCGCTCCGATTTCCACTGGCATCGGTGGGAACAGCTTCTCCTCACAGTGGAAAAGCCACTACGTCAAATATGTGTAAGCTGGGAGACCCTGCAGTTCCCCCAGCCTGACCTGGGATGTGCAGATGATGTTGCTGCCTGGGTGTCATTTTAATTTTGTATAAAGCACCAGACATCCCGAAAATTGCATAAATGCAGTATCTGCAATGCTGGTACCCACTAGCCTTGGTACCAAGGCAATGTTTTGGTTTCTCCTGTTTGAAAAGTCACATCCGATACTGGAAGGAAACATGTAGGTCTGCGGGAACTGATGAAGACTGATTTCCTGCAGTTTGGGGTTCTCTCTCTCTTGGTTTTGTTTTTTTTTTTTTTTTTTGAGATTGGCCAATACCTTCCAAAATTGCTGGGGAAAGAAACAGGATAGGAGGCAATAGATGATATCATGGCAGAGAGCGTGATTGCCTAAGCCTTCTTTTCATGGGAACCCGGGCTGAAAAATGGAGCTCGGAACCTAGGGTAGGGGACTGGGAGTCAAAATTGTGTTTTTTTCTCTTCTTCCATCTAGTATGACTCATGGTGTGCTTTGAAGACAGCATTCATGTTTATGCATTTCAGTTTCTCCGCATATAAACGAGCATGCTGTCTCCCCACTTTATGAGCCATTTTAAGCTCTCACTTTGGACCTAGCACCACCAAAGCTACAGGCTCAGACCGCTTGCATAGCCCATCACAAGCTCTCCTTTTCTGTAGAGACCAGCTTCCGCTGAGGAACACGAATTCTTTTTTTTTTCCTTTACAGAGACAGGAAGACACATATGTCCTAAATGTACGCATTTCATAGGTGACAAATAAGCGTCACCAGCCCCGAACAGGGAGGGTTGCTTTCCTTGTTTGGATGTAAATAAGACATTGCAGGAACGACCCATCTTGCAAGGGCATCATGCAAATCCCATTCTGAGCCACATCGATTGACCAGCAAGTGACTGTTCAGCTTTCAGGGCACTTCAGTGCTGGCTGCGGCCACATCCCCGACCTGCTGTCAGGCTGTGCAGGCAGGACTGGTCCTGCCCGTGGGGAGGAGCGAGGCAGCCAGTGCCGCCGTGGTCGGGGGCGGTGGGTTGCCCACCCGGCTGCACTTTCTGCCCAGCCCCACTTCTGCCTCGCTGGTCTCTACTGGAGCCACCGTCATCTTCCCTCTGCAAACCTTTCCTGGGGGTTTCCCCTCCTCTGATCTCGAAGGCATGTGGAAAACATCTTGTGGTTGACCAGATGAAGATTTTCGTGTGCAGGTTGTAAGGTCAGGAAGGTTCTTCCCAGGCCCTGCAGGACATGAGTTGTTGCAGGAGATTTTTTCCTCACCTCCAAAGCGTAGTCATCCATCATCTAGCTCTGCGGGCACCTCGCTCAGCGCCCCGGAGGCATTTCTCACCCACGTGCCGAGTTGGTGCTCCGGGCACTGCTGAAGCCCTCAGGACGCATCTCACTGCGTCACCTGCGGGTCACCGAGCCCAGGGCTCCATACGCTTCGGCCGCGGCGCCGGGCAGCAGTGACAGCCCGCGTCCGGGCGGAACATCCGTGTGCTGTGCTGATGAGCACCTCCCTCGGCGGCACAGGGAGGTTTACATTGCCAGCCAGCTCCGGGTCCCTAAAACCAGGGAAGCTCACAGTCAAATTGTAGGAAATGGAAGGCAATGACTGAAATAATAGCACATACAAATGGAAATCTAGATTAAGTCCCTAGAGCCTTCTTTGCAACTGGGAAGAATGAATTCTTTTTCTTTCTTTCCTTCTTTTTCTTTGAAGGAGACAACCAGTTATTTTGTGATATTCAGGTGGGAGCAGTGGTTAAAAGTATGTCGGTGTAAAAAGCAGCCTGAGCCTCCTTCCTAACATCCTCACGAGACCACGGCTGGGCCACTGTCTGTGCCTATGGCTTCACTCCTCCAGACCAGGCGCCCAGCTACTTACCAAGTCATTATTGCTTAAATGTATAGGTAAAGGGGACGATGAGCCCCAGCACATTTCACTGACAGCCTAAACTAAGGCCACCATGTGTTTCCATCCAAATACAGCAGCCTTCCGAGCTCCATAACAGTCTGCACAGGAGAAAGGACTGTTTGTAAAATAACAAAATGAGTGGGGAACCTAATGCAGGATGTATTGATGTGCAGAAGCCAAGTAGATTATGCTGGAGTGCCTAAATGAGATGTATTATAATCCCCTGCCTGGAGACAAAGCTCTGCGCGGGGAGCTCAGCAGCTGGCAGAAGCGCGAGGAGGCAGCTGCTGGGGTGGAGGAGCTGCGGCGGCGGATCCAGCGCTCCCTGCTCCCCGCAGTGTCCCCAGCCTCCTGCTCGCAGACCGGGGTGGCAAAGGGGGTGGGAAGAGCAAATACCTGCTTACACAGGTGCCCTGCCTTCACCTCCGTACCCCAAGCACCGAAAAGCAAACTGCAGATAGGCTCGCCCTCGCCCGGTGCTGGTGGGCAGGCTGGGGATGCGGCATCTGGGTGCTGGAGGAGCTCTGTGGGAAGAGGGGTCCGCTGCTGCTCAGGGGCTCCTTATCCCATCACCGCTTCAGTCTTCTGCCCGTACCCACCAGCATCCTACTGGTTAAGGGCTGGGGCAGCTACCGTGGGTCACACAAAGGGGTAAAAATGTGGAGCAGCCGCATCTGAGAAACCCATTTCTTGCTCTCTGCCCAGGGAAGGCTGAGAGCGGACAGCACGGCTCCCCCAAAACAGGGCAGGCAGATCCCAAAACAGACCCGCATCCTCATTTCCACTCATGAGCATGCGTGATCTCCACGGCAGACCCGCAGGGCTAGCAGTACGTGGCTGACAGGCATTTCAAATGCTGCGCAGAAGAGGACTTTCACGTGACACGTGACAAATTCGTCCTCCCTGCCACCGCCGTAGCGTGCATCTTCCCGCACTGGAGCTCCCTTTGCTTTTGGTCCCTATGCCAGAGCCCTCAGCTCCTCTTTATGACTCTCAAATCCATATCCCTCAGAAAATGATATTCTTATTTCTTCAGATATACCCCTCAGGGTAGGTGTCAACTTCATATCAGCTTGTGAAGCAGTGGGTATAAGCATGGAGGCACACCCCATCACATACTGTCTATCTCCTGACACGTGTACACACACAGAGAACTCAATTTACCCTTAGTGCAATCCTGAGAAAGGCTGAAGCATCTCAGATACTATCAAGTATAATTTCCCTGCATGCCCAGACAGCACATGCACACACGTGCACGAACATATAACACAGGCTTGTGCGTTTGTATATGAAGAGGTGTGGAGGGGACACGGA
This sequence comes from Phaethon aethereus, assembly GCF_964289735.1. Taxonomy (NCBI): domain Eukaryota; kingdom Metazoa; phylum Chordata; class Aves; order Phaethontiformes; family Phaethontidae; genus Phaethon; species Phaethon aethereus. Next base: position 24,026,080 of record NC_138586.1, read on the forward strand.
CAGAGTCAAACCGCCTGCCTGCCACTGGAAAACTTACTGCAAGGGTCGGAGGAGCTGGGAAAAGGAGGTGCGCAACCATGGACCTCGCGACACACGTGGGGATGGGTCACCGCGTGCCTGCCAGCGAGCTCGGAGGAGAGCTGTCGTGCAAACCGAAACACCAGCTGTCGAGGTGGAAGGACGGGGAGGCCACTCTCTTTCCAATGCCCCCCCTCTGAGCGCTGGGGAGCAGCCTCGGGTACCCCTCCGTGACGCAGTGGGGCTTTGCTGTTCCCGTGCCCTGCCGGTGTTGGCACACGCTGACCGCAGCCCTCGCGCCCCAGAGAACCCCCGTCACGCTGTGCCTGCGGCACGTGGCCGCTGAGGTGTCGAGCTGACCCGCCGCGCTCGCCCTGACCCAGCGCGGTCTAACCTCGACGTGGCGCGGAGGCTGGTGCGCTCGGAGCCTCGTTGGGAAGGACTAGCTCTCTTCCCTTCCGCGTCAGGCTGCGCCGGAGGCGCGGGTACTCATCGGACCCGTCACCCCACGTCCTGCAACAAGCACAGCTACCCATAAACGGGGGGGTCGCTTGCTTACACGGTTATTTCCCGTGGCGCTGGTACTGTCGCGGTTGTTCCTGACTTGGCAGGAAGCCCTCGTGGGCTGCAGCGAGCAGGACCTGAGAGGCATCAGCAGGCGAGAAGCTGTTCGCGTGCAGGTGTAGCGGCGGCTTACTCGCTCCGACTCAACGTTACAGGCTCCTCTGGCTTTGTAAGAGGTTCTGCCACAATATGGTCCTTTGGTGTCTACCGGGGAATGGAGTGTGGCCAACCCACCTTCCTGAGGCCACGCCAGACCGTGCCCACGGCACCAGTAAGCCACAGCTTACTTAGGCAGAGGTTGAGCCGGTCTTCCCAGCAAGGGTGAGATGTGGCACAGGCTTCACAGCCCTCTCCCAGGTTGTGTTTATCCGTTGTGATACTTTCACATGAGAAACAAATAAAGGCTGATGATATCTCCTGGAAGAAAAAACCAAGGTTACTCCCCTGACCTGATTAATGCAAATAAACTGAATGGACTCCTGTTGCCCGGGGCTTGCAAATTTAATATCTGTTAAACTGATTCATTTCATGCTGTTTTAGCCGCTCGCCCTGTGACTGCAATTACTGACGGTCTCGCTGGGCTGTCGGTGCCTGCTTCGCCCCAAACCTCACGTGATGCAGTTTGGGTTGGGTTTATTTGTTTTGTTATTTCGATTTTTTTCTTCTTGTGGTTTAATTTCCTTTGAGTTTATTAATTATGGCTGGGGGGCGGGAGCCAGGAATGTTTGGCTAATGCTTCCTCTTCGCGTGGTGTGGCACTTCAGCCCTGAAATTCCCCCTTTGGTGGCTGCCCTGGGACGGGTCAGGGGAAGCGGAGCCGGAGCTGGCCCCGGCCGCAGGGGGACGGGGGTGGGAACCTCTTTTTTGCCTTCCCTGCCTGCGAGCTCTGCACCCATCTGCCCCCGCATCGCTTCCACCGTCTCGCCCTGTGTTTCCTGCTGTCTTCACTCGCACGAAGCGATCGCTTTGCAGGAGGCTCGGGAAACATTTTTCAAACCATTTAATCAGGGCATCAGGTCGGCGTGCCGCAGGCTGGGTCCCCGGAGAAAGCGGGCACAGCCGCATGCATCCCCGGGCCGGGGTGAGCCAAGGGATGCTCCAGATCCAGCACCGGGCTCCACCAGCATGACCCTACACAGGCCAAGGAGCAGACTTTTATTCAAACCCCACCTGCAACAGTTAGGGTCGGCATTCGTAATTCAATTTGAACAGCGGGAGTCTTGTGAGAGCAACAGGCTGGTTTGTTTTGTGGAGATGGGATTCCTTTCCCCGTGTCCGGTGAAGGATGAGCTCTGCAGGAGCTCTCAGCCTGGAGCCCAGCTGCCCGGGCTGCCGCAGGAAAGCCCAGCCTAACGCCCGTCAATTCCGCAGGCTGACGTCCGTGCAATGGCAGCCACGGCACAGCCCGGGGGTGCCCGGGGGTGCAGGAGCAGCAGGGGCTAAAAGCAGAGACCTCCCGAAGGGAGAAGGCGCAAGAGCGAATGTGCGGCGCGTATAAAAGGTAAATGAGGCTAAGGACGTCAGCCGGGTTTCACTTCGCCTTTCATCTAATTCAACAGTGAGGGAGCACTCAACGGAATTAACAGGGAAGCCACGTCAGGCAGAGGAAGGACCTGGTGCTTTTCCAATACAGAGGAAGTTCGTCATTGCAGGGTATTCCTTAAGCAAAGACTTCGTTGAAGCGAGTAAGGATGAGCTGCTCCGATGACAAACTGCCGCAGTGAGATGGTTAGCCATGGTATAAAAGTGGCACGAGCTCTCGGTCCCCTCCGTGTGCCTGCTCCCCGTCGGGGCACGGGGAGGAGGAGGCACTGGCCGTCACCCGCGGCGCGGCACAGGGACGGTGCTGCTGCGCCTGCGCAGCCTTGGCGTGGGCCTGGCCGGGAGCGTCGGTTCGGTGCTCAGCACCCCCGGTGCTTCCCTGAGACGTCTCGCTCCCCCGAAGGAGAAAGATGACCCGACAGGCTCCACTTCTTTCTCTCCACCCCTAGGAAGTGTTTAGGCTGAAAAAGTGCAGATAAAAGCCAAAGCGCCGAGTGTCCTCTCTATGGCCACAGTGCAAAGAAAAGGGATTAATTCATCTCCTTAAACAAAGAGTAACAGCCTAATTGCCAAGCCACTGTCATAGCGGGCTCGTTCGGGATGCTGGACATCAGCAGCACTGGATTTCCCCCAAATCGCCGGACACTCTGTCTGCTCCTCTCTCTCGCCGACTTCCTCCAGGGCTGGGATGCTCCCCACCACGCTCCCCCACCCCAGGGACCTCGCACCTGCGCCGCGACGGCGGCCGGGGAGCAAATCTCTGTTCTGTGCTCCTGGAGAGGGAGACCTGAGATGTGATGAGGAGGAAGAGACTAACCTGTGGCCCTCGCTCCTTCCTCCCATCTCCAGAGGTGCCATGCAGCAGAAGAAGAGTGCGGTGGGACGCTCTGCCTAGCCAGCACAGAGAGCAGCGGGTGGCCGAAGGCCTCATATGCCTCATTCCTAACATGCGCCAAAGCTCCTGAGCCTGTGTCTTGGCTGCTGCCGCTGCCCGTGTTGGCTGGGAAAAGATCTCTCAAGCAGCTAGCTTGAGCTGCACCCTGCACCCCTGCGCTGTACACTGGACCCCCGCG